>NC_134898.1:3962460-3964960 GCF_041734735.1 Babylonia areolata | reverse complement strand
TGATGATGACGACGATGATGATGTCTGGGAGGAGGGAGGGGAGGGTAAAATAGGGGGCGGGGAGGGGAGGGGAGGGTGTATGGGGGGGGGGGGGGGGGGGGGGGGGGTCGAGGTGGTGCGTGACGTGAGTTCCGCTGTCAGACAACCCTCTGTGATTGCCGAGTAATGGTTCTGAATCACCCAGACTGTTCTTTGGTTTATTCCTGGCTCTTCCACTTCCTCCCTCTTTCACTCTCTCTCTCTCTCTCTCTCTCTCTCTCTCTCTCTCTTTCTCTCTCTGTGCCTGTCTCTCTGTCTGTATGTCCCCTTCCTTATTTTCTGTGTCTGTGTGTCTGTCTCTCTGTCTCTGTCTCTTTGCTTATTTTTCTGTCTCTCTGTCTTTGTGTCTGTCTCTGTCTCTCTGTTCCCTCTCTCCTTAATTTTGTCTCTGTGTCTGTGTGTCTGTCTCTCTCTGTGTTTGTGTGTCTGTCTCTGTCTGTGTGTCTGTCTCTGTGTTTGTGTGTCTGTCGCTGTCTCTGTGTTTGTGTGTCTGTCTCTGTCTCTGTGTCTGTGTGTCTGTCTCTGTCTGTGTGTTCTTCCTTATTTTCTGTCTCTGTGTCTGTGTGTCTGTCTCTGTCTCTGTGTTTGTGTGTCTGTCTCTGTCTCTGTGTTTGTGTGTCTGTCTCTGTCTCTGCGTTCCCTCTCTCCTTATTTTCTGTCTGTGTGTCTGTCTCTGTCTCTCTGTCTCTGTCTTCTTCCTTATTTTCTGTCTCTCTGTCTGTGTGTCTGTCTCTCTGTTCCCTCTTTTGCTTTATCTTTCTTTGAGTGTCTCTGTCTTTGTATGTCTATCTCCCCTCTTTTTTTTCTTTCGTACCACCCCCAACGCAACAAGATTATTCTAATTATACGCGCCCACGTGTGTGTGTGTGTGTGTGTGTGTGTGTGTGTGTGTGTGTGTGTGTGTGTGTGTGCTTCTTCGGACCCTGAAAAATGCCTACACGCTACGATGACCCTTGCTGTACCATACCAAAACAAAAAAAGGTAAGGGTTCATGCAGTTGCCGTTTAGCTTGGGAGTGAAGACAGAAGAACAGACAACAAAAAAATAAAACAGATACAAATGATAATCGAAAATGAACAACCGCACCCCCCCCCCACAACCCTCCCCGCCCTCCCCCTCCCCCCCCCCCGTACCTCCCCCTCCTTCCCCCCCCCCCCCCCCCTCCCACAATTACAACAGTTCAGAAGGAAGATATATGATAATTCATGCACCCTCACGAGGCTTCATTATGCAGATTACTCTTCATTTCGCTTCACAAAAAGTCTGGAATGTTGAATGAATGTTGGGGGGTGGGGGGCGGGGGTCGTGGGGGGAGGGGGGGCTTGGGGGGGGGGGGGGGGCAGGAGTTGTCCTCCCGTGCAGACCGCTTGGTTCTCTGGCCGTCACTGATAGGGGGGGGGGGAATGGCCAGATGGAGTAATGATGGAAATGTCTCGAAGACATGGGAAGGTGGAGAAGGGGGAGGAGGGATTGGGTTGGCAGGGGGTGGTGAGGGGCAGTTTGGTGGGTGGGTTGGGGTGAGTGGGGGGGAGGAGGGTAGGATGTGATGGGGGTTGCATTTAACAACAAACAGATTTTGGATACTTTGAAGTTTCTTAACGTTTAAGAAAAAAAAAAATCAGTTTTGTTTTTGTTTATTCTCTCTTTCTCTCATTCTCTCTCTGCCTCTCTTTCTCTGTCTTTGTCTCTCTCTCTCTCTTCCTTCCTCCATTTTCTCCTCTCTCTCTCTTTCCGCTCTCTCTCTCCCTCTCTGTCTCTCCCCGCTCTCTCTTTCTCTCTCTCTCCCTCTCTCTCTCTCTGTCTCTCTTTCTTTCTCTGTCTCTCTTTCTCTCTTCACATCTGTCTTTCTACCAACATTACCATCATTTCTGTGATGAAGACAAAAACTATCTTTCATCTTTGTTAATGCCAGAGCACACTCGTTAAAAACCCGATTCTCTCTCTCTCTCCCTCCCTATCTCTCTCTCTCTCTGTCTATCTCTCTCTCTCTCGCTTTCTGTCTGTCTGTCTGTCTCTCTGTGTTTCAAAAGGTCAACCTTGCTGTAAACCAATCCATTAAAATGAAAAGTGAAAAGGTTCATGAGAATTGGGCTCTCGGTCTGAATTTTAACTCACTCAGTACGGCCAGTCCTCTCTTCTCCTCTACACAGACCCCTCGGATGTCCAGTGGGTGTCTGAATGACCCAACCTTTAGCTTCCGTCGTCAGAATTGTGGTATTCTTTGTCCACATTCACGTCTTCAGCATAAGAGCTTTCCGCTTGCAATATTTTGATGATGGTAATTGGGGTGAAACGCTGTTAACGTCGTCTCTTTCGCCGTTCGTATGGAGAGAGTTAAGCCAGTTTGGGGTCTTGTGACGAAGTGACCACAACATATGAAAGGGTGATATGTGTGTCCGGTATGTGGATAATAATGACCCTCTTCTCCCAATTGTTCTGATTGTTCAACTGTTCATAATAA
>NC_134898.1:3949960-3954960 GCF_041734735.1 Babylonia areolata | reverse complement strand
AATACAAATACATTCCTGTCTGTTGGCAGAACTATGATGGGAGGCACACTTCACTTCAATCTCCCTCCGTGCCGCAGTATATATCTGGGTCCAAAACTAAAGCCCCAGGTTCTCTAAAAAAGGCACAACGAAATAATGAGAACTCTCCTCAGTTCAGTCTGCCCGCTCCTGTGGGAAACTCACCGGAAAACCTACATACAAAAACACACAAATCAGTATGAAACTCTGGGGGGCGGGGGGGGGGGGGGGGGGGGGGGGGGGGGGGGAAAGGAAGGAAGTCTTTTGGACAAGGAGGAAGGGGGCACACAAAGCCGTGATTAAAACAAATTAACTCCCCTTGACCTCCTGATTAAGAGACAGGAAACAGGATGAGGAAATGGGAAAAGCGGAAGGGGGGGGGGAGCGGTGGTGGTGGGTGGGTGGGTGGGTGGGTAGTGGCGGCAATCGAATGACATTATTTTCACCCCCCTTCCACCACCCTCTCCCCTCCAAGTCGCTCACATCGTAAAAAAACAGGACTCGGTTTCATTATGTATACAAAAATGGGGTGGAAAAACTGGTGAAAACACAGAGGACATAAAAACGATATGCAAATTATATCAAATTTCATTAACTTTTTTCCTTTCGTAAGACAATATGTAGTCGCCGTGATGCTATAATGAATGAGGCAAGAAGGACACGAACCGATCGGGAAACCGTGGCGAAGTGGTCCAGGTTGTATACTGTTGACTTGGAGGTCGTGGGCTCAAGTCTTGCCTGAAGGTATCCACCCCAATCCCTGTGTGATTTTGTATTTGTATTTGTATTTCTTTTTATCACAACAGATTTCTCTGTGTGAAATTCGGGCTGCTCTCCCCAGGGAGAGCGCGTCGCTATACTACAGCGCCACCCTTTTTTTTTCTTTTTTCTTTTTTTTTGTATTTTATCCTGCATGCAGTTTTATTTGTTTTTCCTATCGATGTGGATTTTTCTACAGAATTTTGACAGGAACAACCCTTTTGTTGCCGTGGGTTCTTTTACGTGCGCTAAGTCCATGCTGCACACGGGACCTCGGTTTATCGTCTCATCCGAATGACTAGCGTCCAGACCACCACTCAAGGTCTAATGGAGGGGGAGAAAATATCGGCGGCTGAACCGTGATTCGAACCAGCGCGCTCAGATTCTCTCGCTTCCTAGGTGGACGCGTTACCTCTAGGCCATCACTCCACGTTACCTCTAGGCCATCACTCCACGTTACCTCTAGGCCATCACTCCGCGTTACCTCTAGGCCATCACTCCACGTTACCTCTAGGCCATCACTCCGCGTTACCTCTAGGCCATCACTCCGCGTTACCTCTAGGCCGTTACCTCTGGGCCATCACTCCGCGTTACCTCTAGGCCATCACTCCGCGTTACCTCTAGGCCGTTACCTCTAGGCCATCACTCCGCGTTACCTCTAGGCCGTTACCTCTAGGCCATCACTCCGCGTTACCTCTGGGCCATCACTCCGCGTTACCTCTGGGCCATCACTCCGTTACCTCTAGGCCATCACTCCGCGTTACCTCTGGGCCATCACTCCGCGTTACCTCTAGGCCATCACTCCGTTACCTCTAGGCCATCACTCCGCGTTACCTCTGGGCCATCACTCCGCGTTACCTCTAGGCCATCACTCCGTTACCTCTAGGCCATCACTCCACGTTACCTCTAGGTCATCACTCCGCGTTACCTCTAGGCCGTTACCTCTGGGCCATCACTCCGCGTTACCTCTGGGCCATCACTCCGCGTTACCTCTAGGCCATCACTCCGCGTTACCTCTAGGCCATCACTCCTAGGCCATCACTCCGCGTTACCTCTAGGCCATCACTCCTAGGCCATCACTCCGCGTTACCTCCAGGCCATCACTCCGCGTTACCTCTAGGCCATCACTCCGCGTTACCTCTAGGCCGTTACCTCTAGGCCATCACTCCGCGTTACCTCTAGGCCGTTACCTCTAGGCCATCACTCCGCGTTACCTCTGGGCCATCACTCCGCGTTACCTCTAGGTCATCACTCCACGTTACCTCTAGGTCATCACTCCGCGTTACCTCTAGGCCATCACTCCGCGTTACCTCTAGGCCGTTACCTCTAGGCCATCACTCCGCGTTACCTCTAGGCCATCACTCCGTTACCTCTAGGCCGTTACCTCTAGGCCATCACTCCACGTTACCTCTAGGCCATCACTCCACGTTACCTCTAGGCCATCACTCCACGTTACCTCTAGGCCATCACTCCACGTTACCTCTAGGCCATCACTCCGCGTTACCTCTAGGCCATCACTCCGCGTTACCTCTAGGCCATCACTCCTAGGCCATCACTCCGCGTTACCTCCAGGCCATCACTCCGCGTTACCTCCAGGCCATCACTCCATTTGTAAACCCGAGTCGTTCCCTGGGTTTCTGTCATGAAGGCTGCTGCCTCGAATGCCACTTAATGGACTGTGTCTTTGAGAAAGATGCTCAAAACGATTTGTCTGACCAACCCTTTTCACCACCACGACAGCTGTTTATCACCACATGTTGTATGGTTTTGTCGGATACTCCTGGCCACAGACGGTTTACAAGAGCGATGCGAGTCACTTCCAGTCCGAAGGGGGTGCTAACGCATGCGGACTGATCAATATACGCTATGCTACATCTGCTTGAAAAAGCGGGAAATTAGAAGAAAGACCTGATGCCTGAAGTTCAGTTTCAGTTTCTTAAGGAAGCGTCACTGCGTTCGGACAAATTTCAAAAACGCTACACTACATCTGCTAGGCAGATGCCTGACCAGCAGCATAACCCAACGCGCTTAGTCAGGCCTTGGGTGCATGCTTATATATTTATGTACCTATCAGAGTGGATTTCTTCTACAGAATTTTGCCAGAGGACAACACTCTCGTTGCCATGGGTTCTTTTCCCGAGCGCCAAGTGTATGCTGCACACAGGACCTCGGTTTATCGTCTCATTGGAATGACTAGGCGCCCAGTTTGATTTACCACTCAAACTTGGGAGAAAGGGCGAGAGCGGGATTCGAACCCACACCCTCATGGAATCTATGTTGGCAGCTGAGCGTCTTAACAATTCTGCCACCTTCCTCCCTATCGTCCTCCTGATCTTTGCATCAACTGAACTCGCTAGTCAGGCCGAGACACTGTGGGTTGTCACATAGAGTGTATCAGTTCTACTGAAACATCAAGAGTGGAGTGATGGCCTAGAGGTAACGCGTCCGCCTAGGAAGCGAGAGAATCTGAGGGCGCTGGTTCGAATCACAGCTCAGCCGCCGATATTTTCTCCCCCTCCACTAGACCTTGAGTGGTGGTCTGGATGCTAGTCATTCGGATGAGACGATAAACCGAAGTCCCGTGTGCAGCATGCACTTAGCGCACGTAAAAGAACCCACGGCAACAAAAGGGTTGTTCCTGTCAAAATTCTGTAGAAAAATCCACTTCGACAGGAAAAACAAATAAAACTGCACGCAGGAAAAAATACAAAAAAAAAAGAAAAAAAAAGGGGTGGCGCTGTAGTGTAGCGACGCGCTCTCCCTGGGGAGAGCAGCCCGAATTTCACACAGAGAAATCTGTTGTGATAAAAAGGAATACAAATACAAATACAAATCGTGAACAATGTGACGTTGTGAGCAGATTTCTTCGTTGACAGGTAAATTGTCAAAATGAGCGTTTCTTCCGATCGACTGACTTTGAGAGAACTTTCGTTTGGAAAAGTCACATTTAAGGATAGATTTCCTTGTTTCCCAACAATTATTGACGCTCTGAGCAATGCACCAAAGACAAAAGCTGGGCTTCCCACGCAACTGGCAAATCCTGACAATGGTTTATTTGTTTGGCCTCCGGCCCATAACAAAGGAGTGGGCCACGAACAAAGAATATCAAATAATGAATCAAACAGTGGGAACAATAATCATATCAATGCACACGTGACTCATACAAACATTCACTCACAGACACGATTTGTGAATGCCATCTCTGAAGAAAACTAGGTCACTTATCGATTAACGAAGGACAAATACCGATTACGCCGATCACCAGAGAAAACTGAGGGCGCATGAACTTGCCGTTGTCTCTCAGTTCTAACGAAATAAATCACGTTCCTTTTAGTTCAGAACCACCCCGCCGACCCCCACTCCCCGTTCCTTTCAGTTCAGACCCTCACGAGCACGGTAGAAATCCCTCCAAGAACTGTCCACAACAGACTGGAGAAGACGTGATGGGGCCAAACCCTTCTTCTTCTTGTTATCGTTATCATCATCATAAACTACTACTGGCATTCCTCCTCCTCCTCCTCCTCCTCCTTCTTCTTCGTATTTTTGTTGTTGTTGATGATGATGTTGTTGTCGTTGTTGGTATTATCATCACCATCATTAATTTTGGTCGTTGATATCATGGTACTCCTCCTCCTCCTCCTCCTCCTTCTTCTTCTTCTTCGCATTTTTGTTGCTGTTGAGGATGATGTTGATGGTGATGTTGTTGTCGTTGTTGGTATTATCATCACCATCATTAATTTTGGTCGTTGATATCATGGTACTCCTCCTCCTCCTCCTCCTCCTTCTTCTTCTTCTTCTTCTTCTTCTTCTTCTTCTTCTTCTTCTTCTTCTTCTTCTTCTTCTTCTTCTTCTTCTTCTTCTTCTTCTTCGCATTTTTGTTGTTGTTGATGATGATGTTGATGATGATGTTGTTGTCGTTGTTGGTATTATCATCCCCATCATTAATTTTGGTCGTTGATATCAGGGATAAGGATTCATCACTTCTCTCAATTTCAGCATAGCGCGCCATCCAGAGAGAAACAGATAGAGATATAAAACACACAGACAAACAGACAGACAGACAGACAAACGGGCAGGCAGGAAGGCAGACGGACAACCAGATATCCAGAGTTGACACAGAGAGAGTGAGAGAGAGATAGGCTGGAGGAGGAGGAGGGGGGAGGAGAGAAAGTGAGAGAGAGGGTGTGTGTATGAAGGTGTGTATGTGCGTGCGTGCGTGCGTG
>NC_134898.1:3942460-3944960 GCF_041734735.1 Babylonia areolata | reverse complement strand
CATCATTTTTTTTTATATTTCTGATTAAATTACAGCACAGACATACATTTATACATGTATGATAGTCAGTCGAGTGCAAATATGACCATCAGAACAGCAGAGGAGGCAGCTGCGATCCCAAGTATCTGGGCTGGAATTTGATTATAGTGGAGAGTGTCTTGCCCAAGTTACATCCCCCACTTTCTCGGCCAAGAGGGTTTTTAGGACAGTCTGTGTTGGGATGGTTCCCAAAGGCCAACTAGCCCCCATACATATATACATACATGCATATTTATCTCTAGAATATACAAACGATGAATAAATTGATATAATAATAATAATAATAATAATAATAATAATAATGGATACTTATATAGCACACTATCCAGAAATCTGCTCTAGGTGCTTTACAAAAACGCTTTTGTTAACATAAAACATTATATCTATGTTACATACACACACCAAAATGTGACTACACACACACACACACACACACACACACACACGCACGCACACACACACACACACACACACACACACACACACACACACACACTGCATACATACATTTTAACATACATGTGTATATAACAGCTACCCTAACACATACGCACAAATAGGCAGGCACAAACTTACATAAACACACGCACACACAATACACATTCATATACATGCATGTAGGCCATACATATGTATACACACATAGTCAAGCACAGCTAACGCAAAGGAAGTGGACCTGCCACAATTGAACTTATTGCTGAGGGAAAAAGGTGAGTTTTGAGACGAGATTTAAAAGATGCGAGGGAATCAGAATAACGGAGGTTATCAGGGAGCTTGTTCCACGTCTTTGGCGATTGAAAAGAAAACGATCTGTGTCCATAGGTCTTACTTCTGACGTGAGGTATACAGATAACTAAATCAATAAAGAAAAAGATGAAATGATGGCGACCCGCATTAACACCATGTACACGATATGTTTTCATGTATTGTACAAAACGACAACAAACAAACAAACAAGTGAAAATAGGAAAACGAAGACTGACCCAGGTGTGTGTTCGTTCGTTCTTTAGATTGACGACCTTTCACTATCTCTGAGTGATATTTGACGAACAGTTGTGTGTGTGTGTGTGTGTGTGTGTGTGTGTGTGTGTGTGTGTGTGTGTGTGTGTGTGTGGCACGGTGTGCGCTTGCGCGTGTGTGTGCGTGTGTATGTGTATGTGCGTACGTGCGTACGTGCGTGCGTGCCTGCGCGCGTGTATGTTTGTGTGTGTGTGTGTGTGTGTGTGTGTGAGAGAGAGAGAGAGAGATCAACCACCATCCACCACGCCCCCCCCCCCTCTCCATTTCCCCCCGGTCATTTCTGCCTCCTCTGCCGTGCGGGGGGAAAGCGGGTCTCAGTTTTCCTATCCACTGGTCGATAATGTCATCAAGTTGAACAATAAACTTGCATTCTGTGAAATTTGATCTCTTTGACATTTTCGGTGTAATGTAAAGAGCAACAGATACCCAGATGGGGAAAAAAAAAGGTTGTTTCAACCTGTCTTTCGTTCACTGTAATACTGAGATAGATAGATAGATAGATAGATAGAGAGAGAGAGAGAAATAGAGAGATAGAGGGGTTGATAAAGATAGAGAGATAGAGATGGAGAGATAGAGAGATAGGGGTAGGTAGACAGGCAGACAGACAGATAGATGGATAGATAGATAGATAGAGAGAGAGAGAGAGAGAGAGAGAGAGAGAGAGATAGATAAATAGAGAGATAGAGAGAGAGGTAGGTAGATAGAGATATAGAGAGATAGAGTTGGAGAAAGAGAGAGATAGGGGTAGGTAGACAGGCAGACAGACAGACAGATAGATAGATGGATGGGTGGATGGAACAAACATACATACGTACATACATACATACATACATGCATACTTTGGTTGATAGAAGAGAGAGGGAGAGACAGGCAGAGAGACAGACAGACAGAGGGAGAGAGAGGGAGAAACAGACAGACAGGGAGAGAGACACAGAGAGGGAGACAGACAGACAGGGAGAGAGACACAGAGAGGGAGAAACAGACAGACAGGGAGAGAGACACAGAGAGGGAGACAGACAGACAGGGAGAGAGACACAGAGAGGGAGACAGACAGACAGGGAGAGAGACACAGAGAGGGAGACAGACAGACAGGGAGAGAGACACAGAGAGGGAGACAGACAGACAGGGAGAGAGACACAGAGAGGGAGACAGACAGAGACAAAGAGAATGACAGAGAGAGAGACGGAGGGAGAGAGAAGGAGAGACAGGCAGAGACAGAGAGACAGAGACAGACAGACAGACAGACAGAGAGAGAGAGCAGAAAGACAGAAAGACGGACAGGCAGGCCGGCAGAGATAGAGGAAGACAGAGGGAGAGACAGACAGAGAGAGACAGACAGACAGACAGAGACAGCGACAGAGGGAGAGAGAGAGGGAGAGACAGACACAGAGAGACAGAGAGAGACAGCAGATAGACAGACAGAAAGACAGACTGACAGACA
>NC_134898.1:3887460-3899960 GCF_041734735.1 Babylonia areolata | reverse complement strand
ACAACAACAACAACAAACCCCCCAAAAAACCCCACCAAACAAACAAACAACAAACAACAACAACCAGTAACACGACCAAAATTTGTAATGTCTGCAGTCACAAGTACGTGTGACGGAACATTCGACAAAACTCCACCATGCTCCTCCTCCTCCTCCTCTTCTTCCTAGACAAAAAAAAAAAAAAAAAAAAACCCAAGAGAGGCAAGGCCTTCAAGACTCACTTGTGATACACTTAAAAAAAAAAAATCAAAAAAAATCCAAGCTTTTTATGTACTGAGTATAATTTCAAAATGTAATGTTTAAGATGAGAAAGATCAGTTTAAAGCAAATTAAGTCCCCCTAGCATTAATTACAGAGTAATTTCCCTTTTTTACTACCTGCACCAAAACGTTTGCAAAATAAATAAAACTTCCATGCTTAGCAAAAGAAGTTCCTGTTTGAACAAAAAATGATAATAATGACTGCTCTTGTTGTTGGGTCAGAATATCAGATCAAAGTGCCAAGCTTAGAGAATACAAAAAATATAAATATAACAGTAAATGCAGTTTGCATATAATTAGGCTTCATTTTATATTTTTTTTGTGCCCATCCCAGAGGTGCAATATTGTTTTAAACAAGATGACTGGAAAGAACTGAATTTTTCCTATTTTTATGCCTAATTTGGTGTCAACTGACAAAGTAGTTGCAGAGAAAATGTCAATGTTAAAGTTTACCACGGACACACACACACACACACACACACACACACACACACACAGACAACCGAACACCGGGTTAAAACATAGACTCATTTTGTTTACACAAGTGAGTCAAAAAAATCACCACCACCCGCAAACGCTGATGTTAAGGAGAGCAAGCCGTACCAGTGCGGGACGTGCCGGCAGTGGCTATCAACTTACCATTCATCCCCCTGCCCTCCCCAGCCCCCCATACTCCCCCCCCCCCAACCACCACCACCACTACAACCCCTCCCCCCTCTTCTCTCCTGAACGATAACACTCAAATGTTAAAAAAGACGACAACAACAACAACAACAACAACCCCCCCCCCCCACAAAAAAAAAAAAAAAAAACCAAACAAAAAACAAAACAAAACAAAAAAACAAACAAAAAAAAAACCCCCAAAAACCCTACCAAACAAACAAACAACAAACAACAACAACCAGTAACGCGACCAAAATTTTTAATGTCTGCAGTCACAAGTACGTGTGACGGAACATTCGACAAAACTCCACCATCCTCCTCCTCCTCCTCCTCCTCTTCCTCTTCCTGCTCCCAGACCAACCAAAAAAAAAATATATATAAATAAATAAATAAATAAAATAACCACCAACCGGAAACGCTGATGTTAAGGAGAGCAAGCCGTACCAGTGCGGGGACATGCCGGGAGAGGCTGTCCAACGAGGGCTCCCTGTATAAGAAAGAAATCCACTCCGATAGGTACACAAAAATTAATATATAATGTCCATGCGCTCAAGGCCTGACAAAGCGTGGTTGGGAGATAGGCTGCTGGTCAGGCATCTGCCTAGCAGATGTGAGACTGGACATAAACGCATTGACGCCTCCTTGAGAAACTGAAACTGGAAAACCAGATCAAGCTTGGATGGCTGACAAAGTGCAGTTTCAGTTTCAGTTTTCAGTAGCTCAAGGAGGCATCGTCACTGCGTTCGGACAAAACCATAATATACGCTACACCACCACATCTGCCAAGCAGATGCCTGACCAGCAGCGTAACCGCCCAACGCGCTTAGTCAGGCCTTGAGAAAAAAAGAAAAAAAAAAAAAAAGAAAGAAAAGGGGAATAAATAATAGATAAGCTTACATAAATAAATAGATAAATAATAATTATGATATAGAAAAAGGTGGTAATAATAATAATAATAATAATAAAAATAATAAAATAATAATAATAATTATAATAATAATAAATAAATAAAATAAAACAAATTAAAATAAAAGAAAGAAAGAAAGAAAGAAAGAAAAAATAAAGAAAGACAACAATGATGATAAATAAGCAAATAAATGTAAAACATGAAGACACACATTCACACATACACCTCACACATGCATAACAGATATGCACCAAACATAGTGCAAGCAAGCTAAATTGAACGCTGGTCTGTGAGAGATCGTTCACAAAGGAAAGGGCCAAATCTTGCCGTACTTTTTACATCAAACTGGTTTTAGGGATTTATATTTTTGATGATGATACAATAATTAGACTGAATACAGACATTCAACTAAACTTAACTCACTCAGTACGGCCAGCCCTCTCTTCTCCTCTACACAGACCCCTCGGATGTCCAGTGGGTGTCTCAATGACCCAACCCTTAGCTTCTGTGGTCAGAACTGTGGTATTCTTTGTCAACATTCACCTCTTCAGTATAAGAGCCTTCCGCTTGCAATATTTTGATGATGTTAATTGGGATGAAACGCTGTCAACGTCGTCTCTTTCGCCGTTCGTATGGAGAGAGTTAAAACTTTTCTAACTCTGAGTTCATTTCTCATAGAGGAAAATCGAAATTTCGAAAGCTAGATCTTTTAATGCTGTTTCGGGGGAGAGATGTTATTGTTACTGTCGTTGTTGTTTCCACTGTTATTGTTGTGGTGGTGGTGGTGGTTGCTGCTGCTGCTGATTTTTTATTCTTTTTGTTATTGTTGCTGATGTTGCCGTTTTTGTAAAAGGTTTTATTATTAATTTTGTTGTAGTTGTTCTTGTTGACATTGTTCTTTTTTTTTATATAAAAATTACAACTACAATTTGTTCCAGAAAGCTCTGTTTCGTGGGGCTCTCAAATGTGACTTATATCTGTGCCCTCCATGTAATTTTGTTGCTGCTGTTTTTGACTCACTTGTGTAAACAAAGTGAGTCTATGTTTTAACCCGGTGCTCGGTTGTGTGTGTGTGTGTGTGTGTGTGTGTGTCCGTGATAAACTTTAACATTGACATTTTCTCTGCAAATACTTTGTCAGTTGACACCAAATTTGGCATAAAAATAGGACAAATTCAGTTCTTTCCAGTCATCTTGTTTAAAACAATATTGCACCTATGAGATGGGCACAAAAAAAAAATTAAAAAGAAGCCTACTTATATGCAAACTGCATTTACTGTTATATTTTTATTTTTTTGTATTCTCTAAACTTGGCACTTTGACCTCTTATTCTGACACAACAACAAGAGGAGTCATTATTATCATTTTTTGTTCAAACAGGAACTTCTTTTGCTAAGCATGGAATTTTTATTTATTTTGCAAACGTTTTGGTGCAGATAATAAAAAAAGGGAAATTACTCTGTAATTAATGCCAGGGGACTTAATTTATCACAAGTGAGTCTTAAAGGCCTTGCCTCTCTTGTTTTGTTTGTTTTTTTCAGAGACACACATCAGTGGTGACACAGCGAAAGAAACTCCCGGACAACATCACCTGCGGAATCTGCAGAAAAGACTTCACCTCAGCAGCTGCCTGCTCCGAGCACATGAAGATGCATTCACGAGCCCGCAGCGCTCCCACTGCCGCCACCACCTCCTTCTCCTCTAACTCCCGCTGCCTCCACAAAGCTCAGGCATCCCCGTGCCCTCACAGCACGTCCAGAGACCTCGGACCAGTGTGGACAGGTCAAGGACAGCGTTTCCGGGTGGTGGTGGTGGTGGTGGTGTTGGTGTCAGCGCCTCTGCTCCTTCGGGAAAACGAGTCGCCTCAGCGCCATTCCTTGGCAAAGTGACCCAGAGGAGTTGTCACCTTCAGCGAGGAGGGGGTCTTCCTCCAAGAGGCCGCCCTGCGCAGAACCCGGAAGGTCGTGTTTCAACTGCCAGGCGGAGTTCCCTGATCAGAAGTCCCTGTCCAAGCATTCCCGGACGCATGGGGGAGTCACGCCGTACTCCTGCACCCGCTGCGGACGGATGTTCGCGCTGTACAGCACCCTGATGACCCACGAGAGGTCGCACCTGCCCGTCCGCTCCCCGGCCTGCCGGTGTCACCGGTGCGGCGCGCGCTTCCTGCACGAGGCATCGCTCAAGGCTCACCTGCGGCGGCACGAGGAGGAGGCGGAGGACGGGCCGGAGAGCAAGCCGTACCAGTGCGGGACGTGCCGGGAGTGGCTGTCCAACGAGGGCTCCCTGAAGATCCACATGCAGCGTCACGAGGGTCTGGACACCGCGCGGAGCACGTGCACCCTGTGTGGCACGGGCTTCTCCAGCGACGCCATCCTCCGCGCCCACGTCAGGCTGCACGACGCCGAGCCCGCCACGCGCTGCGTCATCTGCATACGTCCCTTCCGCCGCTCGCGCGTCCTTCTACGTCACAGCGACGTGCACGCCGACGAGCGTCAGAACGTGTGCGACACGTGCGAGAAGAGGTTCCCCAAGGTGGCCGACGGGTCCTGGCGCCGCTCTCAGCTGCTGATGCCCGACGAGCGGCAGTTCCGGTGCCTGTATTGCGGGGACCGCTTCAGCCGTCTGTACCAGCTGGCGGCCCACGAGACGGGCCACACTGTCCTGCCCCCAACTTCCGGTAGCGGGGATCTGAGCCCCCCTGTGGTGGTGGTCAACTGACGGGGGCGTGGAACGGTGACCAACGGTGACTTTGACGGTGTTGTCAGACCGGTCTGGGAGGAGGAGGAGGAGGAGGAGGAGGAGGAGGAGAAGGAGGGTGGAGTTTTGTCGAATGTTCCGTCACACGTACTTGTGACTGCAGACATTAAAAATTTTGGTCACGTTACTGGTTGTTGTTGTTTGTTTGGTGGGTTTTTGTTGTTGTTGTTGTTGTTGTTTTTTTGGTCTTTTTTAACATTTGAGTGTTATCGCTCAGGAGGAGAAGAGGGAGGGGGGGGTTGTAGTGGTGGTGGTGGGGGGCGTGGGGGGTTGGGGAGGGCAGGGGGATGAATGGTGAGATGAGGGGAACCATTGAGGTAGATGGACGGAGGAACTGGTCCATCATCAGTCTTCCTTCTGCTCTCAGTTTCCCCCACACCCGCAGTGGCTTCAGATTTCCTTTCAGCCCTGTCTTCGTTGGGCACAGGACCAGCGGTTGTAATCTCTCTCTCTCTCGTCTTTCTTTCCGTGTAGTCTGTCTGCTGACACGCTGAGTTATGTGCTGACCTCAATCTGCCTGTCCCTGTAGTCATCAGGTAGCTCGTCAAAAAAAAAAAGAAAGAAAAAAAAAAGGTATTTATATAGCGCTGAATCTTGTGCAGAGACAAATCAAAGCGCTTTCGCACCAGTCATTCACACGCATGCATAACTCGAAAACTGTAGAAACTAAAGACAAGGAAGAGGCAGAGGCAGGCAAGGGAGGCTGTTTTGGGAAGAGGTGGGTTTTAAGGCCGGCCAGATTTGAAAGAGCTCAGTGTGGAGACTTGACGAAGCGAAAGAGGAAGTTCATTCCAATTGCAAGGTCCAGAGACAGAGAAAGAACGGCGGCCAACAGTCGAGTGTTTGAATCTGGGTATGCGTAAACAGAGTGTGGATCCGAAGCCGATCGTAGTGAGCGAGATGGAGTGTAAAGGTGAAGGCAGCCGCAGAGATAGGAAGGGGCAGTTTTGTGAATACATCTATAACATAGAGTGCTGATCTTGTACTTTATTCGGTGTGAGACACACACACACACACACACACACACACACACACACACACACACACACACACACAACGCTGGGATACAAATTATAATGTGTATATGATAAATTATCAAGATTTCTTGATCAACCACCGAAGAGAGTAGAGATTGTTTGTTTTTGTTGTTGGTTTTTTCACATGAAGATTTTTTTAATTTAGCATCTTTTTTTTTTCTTCTTTTCTTTTTTTTTTTTCTTCTTAATCAGTTCAGTTGTAAAAATAAAGGCACACTCGTATAGTAAACTGGCTTGACAATGAACTTGACTCATTCATAATCACTTGTGCTTTCATGCTATTATATAAAATTGGTGAATGAAAAGAAGATTATACAAACGTGTTTTTTTTTCCAGTGTACACATATATCTGTCTCTGTTTCTATCGCTGTCTCTGTCTCTCTCGCTGTCCTTGTCTGTCTCTCTCGCGTCCTATGTGAACTGATGATGATGATGATGATGATGATGATGATGATGATGTGTGTGTGTGTGTGTGTGTGTGTGTGTGTGTGTGTGTGTGTGTGTGTGTGTGTGTGCGTGCATGCATGTGCATGTGTGTGTACATGCGTGCGTGAGTGCATGTGTGTGTGTGTGTATGTGTGTTGCATAGCTCTGTACAGTTCAGTACAGTACGTTGTACTGTCGGCACACTACAGTGGTCATTACATTAGACTTACAGTGCAGCACAGCACACCATAGCACAACACAACACAACACAACACAACACAACACAACACAGCACAGCACAGCACAGCACAGAACAGAACAGCACAGCACAGCACAGCACAGCACAACACAACACAGCACAACACAACACAGCACAGAACAGCACAGAACAGCACAACACAGCACAACACAACACAACACAACACAGCACAGGGCAGAATAGCACAACACAACACAGCACAGAACAGCACAGCACAGCACAGCACAGCACAGAACAGCACAGAACAGCACAGCACAGCACAACACAGCACAACACAACACAGCACAGAACAGCACAGCACAGCACAACACAGCACAACACAGCACAACACAACACAGCACAGAACAGCACAGCACAGCACAACACAGCACAACACAACACAGCATAACACAACACAGCATAACACAACACAGCACAGCACAGGGCAGAATAGCACAACACAACACAGCACAGCACAGCATAACACAACACAACACAACACAGCACAACACAGCACAGCACAACATAACACAACACAACACAGCACAGCACAGCACAGCACAGCATAGCACAACATAACACAACACAGCACAGCACAGCATAGCACAACATAACACAACACAACACAGCACAACACAACACAGCACAGAACAGCACAGTACAGCACAACACAACACAGCACAGAACAGCACAGCACAGTACAGCATAGCACAACACAACACAACACAGCACAGGGCAGAATAGCACAACACAACACAACACAGAACAGCACAGCACAGCACAGAACAGCAAAACACAATACAACACAGCACAACACAACACAACACAACACAGTACAGTACAGAATAGCACAACACAGCACAACACAGCACAACACAACACAGCACAGCACAGCACAGCGCAGCGCAGCACAACACAGCACAACACAGAGCAGCACAGCACAGCACAGGATAGCACAACACAACACAGTACAGCACAACACCACACAGCACAGCACAACACAACATAAGATAGCACAGCACAGCACAGCACGGCACAGCACAGCAAAGCACAGCACAACACAGTACAGCACAAGATAGCACAGCACAGCACAGCACGGCACAGCACAGCAAAGCACAGCACAACACAGTACAGCACAACACAGTACAGCGCAGCACAGCACAGCGGAGCACAGTAAAACACAGCACAGAACAGCACAGCACAGTACAACACAACACAGCACAGCACAGCACAGTACAACACAACACAGCACAGCACAGCACAGTACAATACAACACAGCACAGCACAGCACAACACAACACAGCACAGCACAGCACAGTACAACACAACACAGCACAGCACAGTACAACACAGAACAGCACAGTACAGTACAACACAGAACAGCACAGTACAGCACAACACAACACAGCACAGCACAGCACAACACAACACAGCACAGAACAACACAACACAACACAACACAGCACAACACAACACAGAACAAAACAACACAACACAGCACAGCACAGCACAGCACAACACAACACAACATAACACAGCGCAGAACAACACAGCACAGCACAGCACAACACAATATAGCACAGCACAGCACAGCACAACACAGCACAGCACAGCACAGCACAGCACAACACAACACAACACAGCACAATCTAGCAGGTAGGTGACTGGGCCTTCGAGCCTACGTACATTACAACACACAGTATTTGGCCAGTGATCAGTAGTCTTTGGCACATTCTCAATGGACAGCTCCGTCAGTGTTAAGCACTCTGTCAAAAAGACACCATTCCTGTCTCACAGTGTTACACAACCAGCTGATGTCGGGAATTCCAGTCAGGCATGTCACGGATCTCTTGCACAAAGCACTCTGGGAACCAAGTGCTACACACCCCCTGCTAACCCCTCCACTGTCACGCCCGTCGTTTTAGTTAAATGTGTTGTGTTGTGTTGTGTTGCGTTTGTGTTGTGTTGTGTTGTGTTGTGTTGTGTTTATGTTGCGTTGTGTTGTTTTGTGTTTGTGCTGAGTTGTGTTGTGTTGTATTGTATTGTATAGTATTGTATTGTATTGTATTGTACTGTGTTGCGTTGGGTTGCGTTGCGTTGTATTGTATTGCATTATCTTATATTGCGTTGCGTTGTGCTGTATCGTATCGTATCGTATCGTATCGAATCGTATCGTATCGTATCGAATCGAATCGAATCGTATCGTATCGAATCGCATCGTATCGTATCGTATCGTATCGTACCCTATTGTATTATATTGTATTGCATTGCGTTGTGCTGTATTGTGCTGCATTGTATTGTGTTGTGTTGTATCAGTTGTATTGTATTGTATTATATTGTGTCGTGTCGTGTCGTATCGTATTGTATTGTATTGTATTGTATCTCTTCGCATCGCGGCATCGTACTTTATCGTCCTGTCGTACTGTTACTGTATTATCTAACTCCTTTGTCACTACAGATTTCTCTGTCAATCCTTTTTAGTTGCCGTGGGTTCTTTTACGTGTGAACTAAGTGCAGTGCTGCACACGGGACCTCGGTATATCGTCTCATCCGAACATGAATGACTAGCGTCCAGACCGCCACTCAAGATGAAGTGGAGGGGGAGAAAATATTGATGAGTGCGTGGTTCGAACCAGCCGTGCTCCGGCAAATCCTCTCGCTCGCTTTCAAGGCAAGGTGCTGAACGCGTTTCTACAAGGCCAACACTCCATAATGGGGGGAAAAAGAAGAAGAAGAAGAAGAAGAAGAAGAAGAAGAATAGATAGGTTTCCAGTCTCATTTGTAGTTTCAAAGTGCCCGTGCCAAAATATCAGTGGCTCTCGCAAGGCCCAGAACAAAGCGTGTGGACCGATCCATACACGCTACTACGCATATATATAAGCCCCCCCCCCCCCACCCCCCCACCCCTCGTCACCCTTCCCACCTACCCCGCCCCCCTCCAGTCCCCCGCCCACTAAAAAAAAAAAAAAAAAAAAAAAAAAAAAAAAAATCAATCAATCATATTTATGCCTGACCTATGCATAAACCCGACTCGCTTATCAAGCCTTGAGAGTCCGAGTCTGCCGTAGGTAGGTTTTTATATGAGACGTGATATCAAAATTGATAAGACATACAAGCAAAGTCAACGCAGATAAACAAAGAACAAAGCGATTTCAGCAACCTACCAAAAACAAAAACGTCAAAAAATATTTGAATAAAAAAAAAAAAAAAGAAAAAAAAAAAAAAAGTAGAATAAAGTGTAGGATCCAATAATCTTCCTCTTTTAAAAGTGTCTAGTTTCAGTTTAAGTGAGGTGTGTCAAAGCATGCAGACGTATTCATATACGCTTCAATCAATCCTGCTTTAAAAAAAAAAAAAAAAAAAAAAAAAAAAAAAATCAGGTGACTGACCTGGCAAAGACTCCACGGCACTGTTCCAAGATTCAGTTACCTTGAGTTTCAGTTTCAGTTTCAGTAGCTCAAGGAGACGTCACTGCGTTCGGACAAATCCATATACGCTACATCACATCTGCCAAGCAGATGCCTGACCAGCAGCGTAACCCAACGTGCTTAGTCAGGCCTTGAGAAAAAAAAGAAAAGAAAAAAAGGGGTGAATAAATAATAGATAAATACATAAAAAAGAACTACTACTCATACTAATAATATGTATAAGGGGCAAAAACTTGATGAAGTCAACTATATGCGTACATAAATAAATAAGTAAATAAATAAATAAATAAATAAATAAATGAATAAATAATAATATTTTTTTAAAGAAAAAAAGGGGGGGGGGTAATAATAATAATAATAATAATAATAATAATAAAATAAATAAAAAGACAACAAGGATGATAAATAACCAAATAAATGTAAAACATGCAGACACACATTCACACATACACACACATATGCATAACAGATATGCACAGAGTGCGGACTGGTCCATTAATCCACATCTGCTCTCGAAGAAGAAGAAAATCCAAAGGAAACAGTCAGTGGTTAAAACTTAACTGAGACATGCAAGCATCATATCGCTGACTGCTGGAAGACATGCTGTCGATAAGTTTTGTTATCGATTTGGGACGTGGGTTATCTTGGAACAGCGAAGACTTCAATACAAGAGACATAACTTGGAATCGAAAGTGGAGGGCTTTTTACAGCAGTTATTTCCCTTTGACTGATTGTTTCACACTTCAAACGAAAATCTGTATGTGTCATGTGCATATGTGTGCGTACGTGCGTGCGTGCGTGCGTGTGTGTGTGTGTGTGTTTTCTTTCTTGTGCTTAACGTCTATCCACATTCGTGATTTTACACTGACGAAAGTCCATCATCTCACCCACCCCACCCATACCTTAAATCATCACTGCTTTCCCTGTTTCTCTCTCCTCAATTAGAATTTTAAAAAGAAGAAACAAAAAGAAGTTAAAAAAGAGAAGAAACAAAGAAAAAGAAAAAAAAAAGAATATAAACGACATAAAATAAACTAACTTGTCAACAGGCAGAATCACAACAAAGAGCCAGTTGGGCTCCAAATTAAACTCTGAACTATTTCAAACACATGTTGATTATCACATAAGACATTTCAAATGGAAGCAGATGGAACTGCAGATGATTCAAATGGCATAGGTAAATATGGTTTTAACTGTTCACATTTATGGATGATATGCACGGGCCGGGGGTAATTGCATTGCCGCCGCAGATACAAGTCACATTAGAAGTATATTTTGTTTTTATAGCATCCAGTCGTAGTCTGCGGTATATTAGACTGGCGAGCCTTCTGTTACTGTGATGTCCTTTTGTTTTTTTTTTAAAGAAAACATGCGATCAATTTTGCGCGAGCCCGCTATTGTCAGTATTTTCTCTGTCAGGGTCAGACGCCTGTTTTAGTTTATTGGCATGGTTCTGGCAAGTTTTCTCCAGTATAGAATAACCCCCCATGCATGCCCCCTGCCCCCCCCCCCCCCCCCCCCCCCCCCGCTCTCTCTTACTCCCCCATGCCCCCTCTCCCCGGCCTACCCCCCCCCCCCCTCCTGTTCATCCCATCCGGGCCCCTGTCCTATCCCCTTCTACTGACCCCCTTCGTCTATCCGGGCCCTGTGTCCTCCCCCTCCTAGCGTGTATGGATTTGTCCGAACTCAGTGACACCTCCTTGAGCTACTGATACTTATGCTGATACTGAAGGCGGACGGTTGTACTAAGAAGAGAACACATAACACATTGATCATTCCACAACACCGGCTTTGATCAAGCAGAAAGCATTACTGATCAGTCACAACTGTATACTGACATACATGTGTAATCGCTTGTTTTAGATCTTTTTGAGAGAGATATCGACACGGGTGAGTATCGATTCGGGGGAGTATCAGACAAACAGCAGTCTGTAGTGGTGGATGGAGCCACTTCCAGTCCTGTTCCTGTAGAATCTGGAGTCCCCCAAGACTCTGTTCTTGGGTCTTGCCTGTTCCTGCTCTACATCAGCGACATGCCGACTGGACTGTCCTCCACTGCTCGTCTCTTTGCTGATGATACTCTGTGCCACAAAACCATCTCCTCCACCAGCGACCAGCAAGCCCTACAAAAGGATCTCGATTGCCTCACAGAACGGGAGCAGAAGTGGCTTATGAGCTTCCATCCAAACGAATGTCAGACACTGCGAGTGAGCCGGAAGAGAGACCCCCTACCATCAGAGTACACCTTTCGTGGCCACACCCTTGATGTAGTCAGCAAATCAAAATTCCTCGGCATCAACATCACTTCTGATCTTAGATGGACCTCCCACATCTCCACTTTCTCCAACCGAGCCAACAAGACCTTAGGCCTACTCAGACGGAACCTGAAAGTAGCCTGCTCCCAGCGCATCAAACAGCAAGCCTACCAAACACTGGTCCGCCCATCCCTGGAGTATGCCAGCTCTGTGTGGGACCCCTATACAGAGAAGGACAATAAGAAACTTGAGGCAGTACAACGCCGGGCTGCTCGCTGGGCGACCCATCGAGACAGGGAAACATCCAGTGTGCAAGACATGATGGAGACTCTTCAGTGGTCTCCCCTCAAAGAGCGAAGGAGAAAGGCAAGACTGATTAACTTTTTAAAGTTCGCCAGCGGCAGTCTTATCATCAACACATGCCACAAGCCCTCTCAAAATCCTTCAGCATCCACTGACGGGGACCCGAGGATCGCACCCAGCAGCGTACCATCTCTCCAACTGCAGGATGCTGTACAGACAAAAATCT
>NC_134898.1:3834960-3882460 GCF_041734735.1 Babylonia areolata | reverse complement strand
AAAGGCACAATATAGATCAAATCAATATTGATGTGATTACAGGGCTGTATCGCTGAAGCGACGAGGAGCGGAGCGAAGGACCTGTTTGGCAGCCCCCTGGAGGGAGCGGCAGCCTGCCCAGTGGAAGACTCCGACATGGAGCCCACCATCTGGGTCTGTCTGCAGTGCGGCAACCAGGTGAGGCGACATAGTGCAGTGGTGGCCTGGTGGTAACGCGTCCACCTGGGAAGCTAGAGTGCATGGGATTAAAACCCAAAACATATTGTGGTGTGGTTGCCTTACGGTAACGTGTCTGCCTTGGAAGCTAGAGCGCATTGGATCAAATCCCAAAACATATTGTGGAGTGGTTGCCTTATGGTAACATGTCTACCTTGGAAGCTAGAATGCATGGGATCAAATCCCAAAACATATTGTGGAGTAGTTGCCTTATGGTAACGTGTCCATCTGGGAAGCTAGAGCGCATGGGATCAAATCTCAAAACATAGAGGAGTGGAGGCCTAGTGGTAACGTGTCCGCCTGGGAAGCTAGAGCACGTTGGATCAAATCCCAAAACATATTATGGAGTGGTTGCCTTATGGTAATGTGTCTACCTTGGAAGCTAGAGCGCATGGGATCAAATCCCAAAACATATTGTGGAGTGGTTGCCTTATGGTAGCGCGTCTACCTTGGAAGCTAGAGCACATTGGATCAAATCCCAAAACATATTATGGAGTGGTTGCCTTATGGTAATGTGTCTACCTTGGAAGCTAGAGCGCATGGGATCAAATCCCAAAACATATTGTGGAGTGGTTGCCTTGTGGTACCGCGTCCACCTGGGAAGCTAGAGCGCATGGGATCAAATCCCAAAACATATTGTGGTGTGGTTGCCTTATGGTAACTCGTCCACCTGGGAAATTAGAGCGCATTGGATCAAATCCCAAAACATATTGTGGTGTGGTTGCCTAACGTATCCACCTGGGAAGCTAGAGTGCATTGGATCAAATCCCAAAACATAGAAGAGTGGAGGCCTAGTGGTAACGTGTCCGCCTGGGAAGCTAGAATGCATGGGATCAAATCCCAAAACATATTGTGGAGTGGTTGCCTTGTGATAACGTGTCCACCTGGGAAGCTAGAGCGCATGGGATCAAATAACATAGAGGAGTGGTGGCCTAGTGGTAACATGTCCGCCTGGGAAGCAAGAGAATATTCATACATGGCAAGAGAATCTAAGTGCATGGGATCAAATTCCAAACCATAATGGAGTGGTTGCCTGATGGTAATGTGTCCACCTGGGAAGCATTGGAATCTGAGCACACAGGATCAAATCCCAAAACATAGAGGAGTGGTGGACTCCTGGTAACGCGTTCTCCAGGGAAGCAAGAGAATCGAAGCGCACGAAATCGAGTCCCGAAACAGTGGATGGTTGCCTTGTGCGTAACGCGTCCACCTGGGAAGCATTTGAATCTGAGCACACAGGATCGAGGCCCACACTAAGCAGTATGTTCTTCCTCTCCACTGAACCATAAACAATAGTCCGGACACTAGCATTTGGATGAGATGGTAAACCAAGGTGCTGTGTTCAGCATGCCGCTAGAGCACCTGTAAGAATCCAGAGCACCTGTAAGAATCCACAAACAAAAATTGTTTTGCTTAAAAAAAAAAAAAAACAAAAAAAAAAGATTCATGATTGTGTTTTGTGCAGGGCTGTGACCGAAGCTCCAGGGAGAAGCATGCTGTGAAGCATTTCGAAACACCTCACTCCGGCATCCACTGCATCGTCGCCAACCTCACGACATGGACCGCATGGTGAGAGGGCTTTATCCTGTCTGTGGTTCAAGTCTTTACAGATCACCTATCAGCATTTTGCAGTGTTATCATTTCTGGATGGTGGTGATATTGCAGGAGGCGCCGTAGCCGAATTGTTCAGGCTTTGGACTTGTGATCCAACAGTGACCGTTGATCAGGGGTTTGAGGCCCTGTTTGGGTGTCTTGTCCTTATGGGACACCTTTAACTCACTCCGGACGATGGAACGCTATAGCATTCCTGACGTAAGGTTGCGTTCCGGTTTTGACAATTAAAAATTTGTCCACGTTTTCCTCATGGGGTAGCATAAAAATTGCAGCTGCACTGGGCATTGCGAACGTGTCAAGGGTTGAATGGAAAGTTTCTTCATGAGGTTTCCGTGACTATACACTCGCTGGTCAGCCGTTGACCTTGGTACCTCACATGACAAGCTAATCTGCATACATATCGAAAATGGCGTCGCAGGCAATACAAGTGGAAATTTTTGGAGCAAACTAGATCACGACAGCGGCTTTTTACTGCTGCTGAAGTGATTGAAATGCTTCAAACTGAAGGTTTCGACATCGACGAGGATGATGAAGATGTTCAATAAAGTATCTGCAGTGAAGAAAGCTGACAGTGACTCAGCTTCTGAGGGCTGTGATGAGAGGGAGGAGGGGTGGGCGTACACACGATGTTAGAAGAGGGGTCAGTGGGTCAAGTAAAGGGAGTTTCATTCAGTTACTCTGTGTTTTGTATTTTTTCCTAACCCTAACAAATGGGTCGTCTGCAGGGGAAAGCAAGGGAGATAGTTTATTCGTCCGGAGTGAGTTAACCTTTTCTTTTTTTGTAATATAAACAGTTTTGATGATGATTACCCATTTTGGTAGTGATGATGGTGACCATGATGTTGATTTGATTGTAGAAATGATAATGATGGAAGTGATTAATATACATTCATGAGTGATTAATGCTAATTTAAACAGACACATTGTGTACATAACTGAAAAGTAAGAAAAATTCAGCACAATAGACCTAAACACACACATACACCACATATGTTTGTGGTCACTCATATTTCTGTGTTATAAATCTGCCATGTTGATCATCACTTACCTCACAGATATATACCTGTATACAGACACCAGACACAAACTTTCACAAACATACAGACACCAAGAGACATGCTCACCACACACACATGCACATACACACACACGCGCGCGCACACACACACTCGCACACACACTCACAGAGTACTTCAGCATGTCATGAAGAAAGAAGACAATCCAAGACAGTGGAAAATGGGGATTATCAGAAATGTTACGTACTGGATTCATAGAGACAAATTGAAATGTGTTGTGTTGGATTCTCTGGATTCCTGTAGTGGATGAGAACTTACACTGCCGGTCTCTAGTCAGCACTGTCTGCTGTCAGCTAGGCCCTTTCCCACATAATAAGATCTTTACATCCTTGTCTTCTGACTCCTTGTCTTTGTATTTCGCTTCATCTTGGTCTGGATTGTTTTACAACATAAGCCCCTTCCATGAACAGCGTGTATAGGGTTGAGCCTGTGTGACTGTCTTTTCAGTTTGTAGGTTTTTGCTGTCTGTAGTGTCTGTCGTCAAAACCAGTGCATGCTCACATTAGCTAACTGGTTGAACTCAAATCTAGCACAACTGAAAACTTTCAGTGTGTACCAGTAGTTGGCCAAAAACTTGGAGCTGATCGTACGCTTTAAGTCAGCCAAGAATTACCAGCAGTGGCATGATACGTATGATTGCTAAATGCCGGCAGGCTGTTAAGTGGTGGTCAGCAAGGTGATTCTTCTTCTTCTTCTGCTTTCGTGGGCTGCAACTCCCACGTACACTCGCATGTACACGAGTGGGCTTTTACGTGCATGACCGTTTTTACCCCGCCATGTAGGCAGCCATGCTCCGTTTTCGGGGGTGTGCATGCTGGGTATGTTTTTGTTTCCATAACCCACCAAACGCTGACATGGATTACAGGATCTTTAACGTGCGTATTTGATCTTCTGCTTGCGTTTACACACGAAGGGGGTTCAGGCACTAGCAGGTCTGCACATATGTTGACCTGGGAGATCGTAAAAAATCTCCACCCTTTACCCACCAGGCGCCGTCACCGTGATTCGAACCCGGGACCCTCAGATTGAAAGTCCAATGCTTTAACCACTTGGCTATTGCGCCCGTCAGCAAGGTGATAAAGCAAGCCAGCTGTCGGCGTGTGATGGCCGTGGGAGGGTGAAGAAGTGACCCAGTCCTCCAGTGTGTTTTGTTGTGTGTGGCTGTGCAGGTGTTACACATGTGACAACGACATTCCGGTGGAGAGCAGCAAAAGGGTCCAGGAGTGCATCGACTTTCTACGCAAGCAGGCAGGGCTTCCTCGCATGGAGTTCTCTCACATCACAGGTGAGCGTTCTTCTTCTTCTTCTTCTTCTTCTTCTGCGTTCACTCGTATGCACACGAGTGGGCTTTTACGTGTATGACCGTTTTTACCCCGCCATGTAGGCAGCCATACTCCGTTTTCGGGGGTGTGCATGCTGGGTATGTTCTTGTTTCCATAACCCACCGAATGCTGACATGGATTACAGGATCTTTTACGTGCGTATTTGATCTTCTGCTTGCATATACACATGAAGGGGGTTCAGGCACTAGCAGGTCTGCACATATGTTGACCTGGGAGATCGTAAAAATCTCCACCCTTTACCCACCAGGCGCCGTCACCGTGATTCGAACCTGGGACCCTCAGATTGACAGTCCAATGCTTTAACCACTCGGCTATTGCGCCCGTCAGGTGAGCGTTCAACTGGATTCCTGGCGTTGGAGGGGTGGGGGGGGGGGGGGGGGGGAGGGTGGTTGGGGGGGGGGGGTGGGGGTTCTCAAGTGGATTTATGTGAAAAAAGAATGTTTCTTTGTGTTCTCTTAACCAAGTGGACTCCCATGAAAAAAAAAGTCTTTTTTTCATGTTCTGTCATATAAGTGGGTTAATACGAGTAAAGGTTTCCTTGTATGAAGTTCTCTAACATTACAGGTGAGCGTTCAAATGGATTCCTATGAGAAAAAAAAAAGGTTTCCTTGTATTTCCTCATTAAAGTGGATTCCCATGAAAAAAATTTATTTATGTGAAGTTCCCTGACATAGCAAGTGAGCCTTCAAGTGGATTTGAATGAAAAAAAAATTTAGTCTCTTTGTATTCTCACACTCAAGTGGATTTATATGAAAAAAAATTTCTATGTATGAGGTTCTCTAAGCATACAAAAAGAAGAAAGAAAAAAAAAATCCCAGCAAAATAATGATAATAATGATGATGATAATAATGATAATAATGATGATGATGGTAATGATAATAAAGAAAGACAGAAACTGATGACCCTAAAAAGGGGGTGGGGGGGGGACCACTTTGATACAAGAGTCATGGTTCCAGATGGATTCTGTTTTTTACCTTGCCAGAAGATACGCAAAACTGCTGCCATGAAATGGTGTTTTTACTGAGCATACTATACCACTGTGTCCCACCAGTGCAGACTCCTCCGTTAGGGTTCTGAAAAATCGATGTGTGTCCTTTAGGAAGGGAGAGTATTCTTTCCCTGTTTGCCTTCTCCATTGCTTTTACTTCCCTTTTTTTTTTTCTTGCATTTTTTGTTTTTTTGTTTTTTTTGTTTTGGTCTTGTTTTTATCTCCCTTTTTTCCTCCAGTCATAACTCAAGATAAAGGGGAAGCATCCAAAAAAAAAAAAAAGTAAACTGATTGACTTTGAGATGAAAAAAACACTAATTAAACATGTTCACACCCTCACGTCGAAAAATATATGCACCCATGTTGCCATACATGCATGAAAATATGTACACCCAAACACTTTCATTTGTACACAGACACACACACACACCATGCATACACATACACACACACACACACTGCACACAAACACACATGCACACACACACACTACGCACACACACACATACACATACACACACACACACACTGTCATACCAACTCCTCATACCATCAGTAATGTGAGAGGTTGTGTTTTTTTGATTGTTTTTTTCCCCAACAGGTCAAAGAGGAGCACAAGTGACCAGTCAGTCGGACATCTCTCCCACTGACCCCAGCCCCCCGGCCAGCCAATCACGGACTGACAAGTCACAGGTCACCGGCAGGTCGGCCGGTGTCGCCTGTCAAAAGGTCAAGGTCAGTAAGCAAGGTCATGGTTGTTCCACAGAGGTCATGCTTGCTCCATAGAAAATGTTTTGAGGTTCTGGCTGCTTTGAGAGGATCGTCAGTTTTCGATTGAGGTTTAAAATTGTGCACATACTGTAGTAGATCAGGACAGTCAACAGCAGACAGTGTGTGTGCGTGTGTGTGTATGTGTGTGTACAACAGCAGAGAGTGAGTGTGTGTGTATGTACGTGTGCAGACATTTTTACTTCTTTTTTTTTTTCACTTCTTGTTGTTGCCTCTGCTATTTTCTTTGCTTTATTTTCTGCGTGTGGGTATATGAATGCATGATGTTTTGTTGTTGTTTTTTTGGAGTCCTTTCTGTTCTGATTGTTTTTCTCTTTTTTTTTTTCTTTTCCAGGGTCTGAACAACCTTGGCAACACTTGCTTCTTCAACGCTGTCATGCAGGTAGTGTGTTTTTTGTTGTATGTTACTTTGTGAATTTATTAAAAGATGGAATCAATTAAAGGGATAGATAAGCATGGATTTCATACACACTCACACTCACACACACAGAAGTATATATATGCACAAAAGCTTTATATGTATACGTTTGTATATATGTGTGTGTTTGTGTGTGTGTGTATATGTGTCAGTTTTTATTGTAAACCTCACTAGCTACATGTTTGGAATGTGTTTGCATCAATCATCATTGTTATGATGATGATGATGGTTGTAACTGCGATCATTGTTATATTTCTGGTGACAAAACAAGACAAGACATGTTTTATTTCTATAAACCCCTTTGGGGGGTACATGAAAGTGTTACAAATTTCTTGTAACTTATATGAAATATGAAATGCATTGAATACGTTAACGGCAGATGTCCGTGAAGTGGACAGAAGTTTATAATTTCTTGTAACTGTGAAAAATATGGTAGCTACTTTCGTTTTCTCCACATAGGCGGGTACTTAGTTTGCACAGGACAGGAATCAGACCCCTGCCGGAGTCTGCACTAGTGGGTCACGGTAAGTGTGTTACTTACACGTAATTTTAGGAAGAAAATTCCCTGAAACATAGAAATGCATTTCACTGATAAAAAAAAAACCAACAAAAAAAACCAAGAGAGTCAAGGCCTTCAAGACTCACTTGTGATAAATTAAGTCCCCTAGCATTAATTACAGAGTAATTTCCCTTTTTTACTATCTGCACCAAAACGTTTGCAAAATAAATAAAAATTCCATGCTTAGCAAAAGAAGTTCCTGTTTGAACAAAAAATGATAATAATGACTCCTCTTGTTGTTGTGTCAGAATAAGAGGTCAAAGTGCCAAGTTTAGAGAATACAAAAAATATAAATATAACAGTAAATGCAGTTTGCATATAAATAGGCTTCTTTTAAATTTTTTTGTGCCCATCCCAGAGGTGCAATATTGTTTTAAACAAGATGACTGGAAAGAACTGAATTTTTCCTATTTTTATGCCAAATATGTTGTCAACTGACAAAAGTATTTGCAGAGAAATAGTCAATGTTAAAGTTTACCACGGACACACACACACACACACAGACAACCGAACACCGGGTTAAAACATAGACTCACTTTGTTTACACAAGTGAGTCAAAAAAAGAACGGCATTTCATTTATGAATGGTGGATGCCTGCGGCGTGGTGTGCAGAACCTGTGCCAGACGCACAGCCTGGAAGCCCTGCTGGTGTCTGGCTGCAAGAAGGGGCGCTCCATGTCCATTGGGGGGTGCAGGGAGAGCCACACCGACTCCGACAGCAGTGGGGCCGACGGGGAGGAGGAGGAGGACGGCAAGCTGAAGGAACTGGTGGGTGTGGGTGGGTGGGTGCTTGTGTGTGTTGTGTGGTATTTTGTGTGTGTTGTGTGGCATTTTGTGTGGCATTTTGTGTGGTGTGTTGTGTGGCATTTTGTGGCATTTTGTGTGGTGTGTTGTGTGGCATTTTGTGTGGTGTTTTGTGTGTGTTGTATGGCATTTTGTGTGGTATTTTGTGTGTGTTGTGTGGCATTTTGTGTGGTGTTTTGTGTGGCGTGTTGTGTGGCATTTTGTGTGGTGTTTTGTGTGTTGTGTGGCATTTTGTGTGGTGTTTCATGCGTGTTGTATGACATTTTGTGTGGTGTTTTTTGTGTGTATTGTGTGGTATTTTGTGTGGTGTTTTGTGTGTGTTGTGTGGCATTTTGTGTGGTGTGTTGTGTGGCATTTTTGTGTGGCGTTTTGTGTGGCGTCTTGTGTGTGTTGTGTGGCATTTTGTGTGGTGTGTTGTGTGGCATTTTGTGTGGCGTTTTGTGTGGCGTCTTGTGTGTGTTGTGTGGCATTTTGTGTGGTGTGTTGTGTGGCATTTGTGTGGTGTGGTGTGTGGCATTTTGTGTGGGTGTGGTGTGTGGCATTTTGTGTGGTTTGTTTGTGTGTGTTGTGTGCATTTTGTGTGGTGTGTTGTGTGGCATTTTGTGTGGTGTGTTGTGGTGTTGTGTGCATTTTGTGTGGCGTCTGTGTGTGTGTGTGTCATTTTGTGTGGGGTGTTTTGTGGCATTTTGTGTGGTGTTTTGTGTGTGTTGTGTGGCATTTTGTGTGGTGTTTTGTGTGGCATTTTTGTGTGGGTTTGTGTGTGTGTGTGCATTGTGTGTGGTGTTTGTGTGTGGCATTTTGTGTGGTGTGTTGTGTGCATTTTGTGTGGTTTTGTGGTTTTGGTGGCATTTTGTGTGGTGTTTGTGTGGCATTTTGTGTGGTGTTTGTGTGTTTGTGTGCATTTTGTGTGGTGTGTTGTGGCATTTTGTGTGGTTTGTGTGTGTTTTGTGTGTGTTGTGTGGCATTGTGTGGTGTGTGGTGTTTTGTGTGTGTGTTTTGTGGCATTGTGTGTGTTTGGTTGTGTGGCATTTGTTTGTGTATTTGTGGTTTGGTGGTGTTTGTGTGTGTCATTTTGTGTGGTCTGTTGTGTGTGTGGATTTTGTGTGGTTGTTTGTGGTGTGTGTTTGTGTGTGTTGTGTGGCATTTTGTGTGGTGTGTGTGTGGCATTTTGTGTGTGTGTGTTGTGTGGCATTTGTGTGGTGTTGTGTTTGTGTGGCTTTTGTGTGTTGTGTGGCTTTTGTGTGTGTTGTGTGGCATTTTGTGTGGCGTCTTGTGTGTGTTGTGTGGCATTTTGTGTGGTGTTTTGTGTGTGTTGTGTGGCATTTTGTGTGGTGTGTTGTGTGGCATTTTGTGTGGCGTCTTGTGTGTGTTGTGTGGCATTTTGTGTGGTGTGTTGTGTGGCGTTTTGTGTGGTGTTTTGTGTGTGTTGTGTGGCATTTTGTGTGGTGTGGTGTGTGGCATTTTGTGTGGTGTGGTGTGTGGCATTTTGTGTGGTGTTTTGTGTGTGTTGTGTGGCATTTTGTGTGGTGTGTTGTGTGGCATTTTGTGTGGTGTGGTGTGTGGCATTTTGTGTGGTGTGTTGTGTGGCATTTTGTGTGGTGTTTTGTGTGTGTTGTGTGGCATTTTGTGTGGTGTGTTGTGTGGCATTTTGTGTGGTGTTTTGTGTGTGTTGTGTGGCATTTTGTGTGGTGTGTTGTGTGGCATTTTGTGTGGTGTGTTTTGTGTGTATTGTGTGGTATTTTGTGTGGTGTTTTGTGTGTGTTGTGTGACATTTTGTGTGGTGTTTTGTGTGTGTTGTGTGGCGTTTTGTGTGGTGTTTTGTGTGTGTTGTGTGGCATTTTGTGTGGTGTGGTGTGTGGCATTTTGTGTGGTGTGGTGTGTGGCATTTTGTGTGGTGTTTTGTGTGTGTTGTGTGGCATTTTGTGTGGTGTGGTGTGTGGCATTTTGTGTGGTGTTTTGTGTGTGTTGTGTGGCATTTTGTGTGGTGTTTTGTGTGTGTATTGTGTGGTATTTTGTGTGGTGTTTTGTGTGTGTTGTGTGGCATTTTGTGTGGTGTTTTGTGTGTGTTGTGTGGCATTTTGTGTGGTGTTTTGTGTGTGTTGTGTGGCATTTTGTGTGGTGTGGTGTGTGGCATTTTGTGTGGTGTTTTGTGTGTGTTGTGTGGCATTTTGTGTGGTGTTTTGTGTGTGTTGTGTGGCATTTTGTGTGGGGTTTTGTGTGTGTTGTGTGGCATTTTGTGTGGTGTTTTGTGTGTGTTGTGTGGTATTTTGTGTGGGGTTCTGTGTGGCATTTTGTGTGGGGTTCTGTGTGGTGTTTTATGTGTGTTGTGTGTCATTTTGTGTGGTGTTTGTGTGTTGTTTTGTGGGGTTTTTTTTTGTGTGTTTTGTGTGATGTGTTTTTGTGGTGTTTTGTTTAGTGTTTTGCATGTCTTTGTTTTTTGGTGGTGTTTTGTGTCATTTTGTGTTTTGTGTGTCATTTTGTGTGGTGTTCAGTATGTTCTGATTAGTTGACATCTCCTTGACGCATGCACACATGCACACGCAGAAAGGCGCACACAAATATTGCAGGCATGCATTGCATATGCATACACACACATACACTCACATATGTGCATATTACACACACACACATATCTACACAGTCACACACATACACACACACACACACACATACACACAGATACAAAACACACACACACACACACACACATACATGTACACAGTCACACACATACACACACACACACACACACACAGTGCTCGACACAGTGCGTGGTTTGTGTTTTCAGCCAGTGATCGACATTGTGCCGGGCGACCCTGGCCCCCTGACGTCCTCATTGCTGAGCTTTGTGCAGGAGATGAACAACGGCAGTGCCCACAGCACCGTCACCCCCAACACCCTCTTCAGCCATGTGTGCAAGAAGTGAGTGATTCAGTGTGATAGGATATGGTGATGGCATAGAAGTAACGCGTCCGCCTAGGAAGCGAGAGAATCTGAGCGCGCTGGTTCAAATCACAGCTCGGCCGCAAATATTTTCTCCCCCTCCACTAGACCTTGAGTGGTGGTTTGGATGCTGGTCATTTGGATGAGACGATAAACCGAGGTCTTGTGTGCAGCATGCACTCAGCGCACGTAAAAGAACCCACGGCAACAAAAGGGTTGTTCCTGGCAAAATTCTGTAGAAAAATCCATTTGGATAGGAAAAATAAATCAAACTGTACGCAGGAAAAAATGAAAAAAAAAAAAAGGGTGGCACTGTAGTATAGCGATGCGCTCTCCCTGTGGAGAGCAGCCAGAATTTCACACAGAGAAATCTGTTGTGATAAAAAAAAAAACAAATACAAATACAATACAATACAATACAATATGGATACTAAAATAGCACCTATCCTTGGTCGGAGACCAAGCTCTAAGCGCTTTACAAACTCCGGATCAATTGCACAGCAGGCTGCTTACCTGGGTAAAGCTGACTGACGGCTGCCATTGGGCGCTCATCATTCGTTTTTCTGTGTCATTCAATCAGATTTCAGGCACGCACACATACACACTCAGACAGACATGTAACATTTTATGTGTATGACCATTTTGTTTATTTACCCTGCCATGTAGGCAGCCATACTCCATTTTCAGGGGTTTGCATGTTGAGTATGTTCTTGTTTCCATAACCCACTGAATGCTGACAGAGATTACAGGATCATTATTATAAGTATTTGATCTTCTGCGTGCGTACACACATGAAGTGGGGTTCAGGCATAAGCAGGTCTGCACAATATGTTGTCTCGGGAGATAGGAAAAATCTCCACCCTTTACTCACAGGTGCCGTTACCAAGATTCAAATTCGAACCCGGGACCCTCAGATTGAAAGTCTAATGCTTTAATTCATTCAGGACGGCCAGTTTTCCCCCTTTTCTTCTCTTCCCTGTTCCCACATAGACTGATGTCTATTTATAATGTCTATACATTAATGATAATCCGATGTCCAGTAGGTGTCTGAATGACCCAGCCTATATATTTTGTCGTTAGGAAATGCGGTATATATGTCTTCTTCACCCACCTCGTCCACGTTAGAACTTTTCCGTTTTGTGAGGTTTCTGTGGTGTCAGCAGCGACAGTATGCAGCATCGTCGCCTTTTACGTAGCCGTTCGTACGGATAGAGTTATCCACTTGGTTAAGTGCACTGTGTGTGTGTGTGTTGCACAGGGCCCCGCGGTTCAAAGGGTTCCAGCAGCAGGACAGCCACGAGTTGCTGAGGTACTTGTTGGACGTGGTGCGCAGCGAGGAGATCAAGGTCAGTCAGGGTCAGGGTCCCTGTTTTTTTTTTGTTTTTTTGTTTTTTTTAATATCTCGGTATGTGTGGTTGGATCAGTGATGCATATGGATTGCAACCAGAACAGCAAAATGTGGCTTACAGTATATATACATATATGTGGAGTATTGGCCTAAAGGTAATGTGTCTGCCGAGGAAGTGAGAGAATCAGAGCGCACTTGTTTGAATTCCGTAGTCACCAGTATTTGCTCCCCTTCCACTAGACATCAAGTGGTGGTCTGGACGCTAGTCATTCAGATGAGATGATAAACCAGAGTCCCGTGTGCAGCATGCCCTTAAGCACATGTAAAAAAAAAAATCCACAGCAACAAAGGCATTGTCCCTGGCAAAATTCTGCGGAAAAAAATCTACTTCGTTAGGAAAACCAATAAAATTGCAGGCAGGAAAAAATATTTTAAAAATGGGTGGCGCTCTCAGTGTCATGACGCGCTCTCTCTTGGGAGAGCAGCCTGAATTTTACACGGAGAAATCTGTTGCGATGAAAAGAATAATACAATATATGTATACACACACTTGTTCGGATGAATAATCACGAGGAATATTGCGGTGTTTTTGGACTTCTTACATTTCACTATCAGTTGTTTCTGATTAAAAGCAACAAGTTTCTAGATCAAGGTCAGTCACATCTGTGTTGTCTTCAACAGTTGCTTAGAATGTTGTGATGTTTTTGGACTTTTTTTTTTTTTTTTTTTTTACATTTCATTATCAGGGATTTTGTTATAATTAATGGCTTTCCCTCTTATGAAGTCCAGTAAGTAAAAAGTTACGTTCATAGTCAATTATTTCTCAAATTAAATTAATGACTTCATCCATGACAGAGTCTTATGGAAAGTAATTTTCTGTAAAGCTGTTGTTCATTTTCAAATGTTTCATTCCATCCCCATCTGTCTTCTTTTACAAAGACCAGCGAGCAAAAAGTTGCATTCATAACCAATTCTTTCTCAAAGTGAGATTTAATGATTTGATCTGTTACAAAAGTCACAGAATGTAAGAAAAATATACAGGCAAGCAGCATGCAGCAAAATAAGGCCAAATGAACACGCTTAATAGCCAAAAAAAAAAAGCGTAAGACGAGACAGAGCGAAAACCTGACAAGATGGCGTGGAGAGCCTTGGCCAAAGGAATGATTCAGCGCTTATAGCTTTTAGAGGCATTTGATTGGCTAAGAGCGGACCGGGCAAGAAGGGGCGTCTTTTCACTGTCAGCCGCGCGAAATTTGGCCAAGCAGAGCAAACCGATAGGGCTAGTTTGCATCAGTTTGACATGGTAAGTATATGTATCACCAAACATGGGGTATAATACAAACTCCTCCTATTTGATCTGTTACAAAAGTCCAAAGGAAAGTAATTGCCTTTAACGCTACTTCTGTTTATTTTCAAACGTTGCTCTGTCATTGCATCCTCATCTGTCCTGTTTCCCCCAGCTCACCGTGAGACTTGGGTGGCTGTGATTATTGTATGGTGATGCTTACATTAACGTAGCAGTTAAGCATTTTATATCTTTTATGCATACATTTATGTTGATCTTGAATGACTGTGGATCAGTGGGTGTTTATGATTGTGAGGTGCCACATCAACTTGGCGTTTGAGCATTTCGTGGAGTATACGGTGCTTGACCTGTGTTGCGTACACCACGTGTGAATTTCTTTTGTTGAGACGATAAAGTATTCTGTATCTGTATCTGTCGTGTTGGCAGAAGATGAAGTTCCTCAGCAAATTGTGTGGACACTGACTCTGTGCGTGTGTGTGTGTGTGTGTGTGTGTGTGGGTGTGTGTGGGTGTGTGTTTTGCAGAGGTCTCAGAGTGGTATCCTCAAGTACTTCAAGCTGCCGGAAAGCGTCAACCCCAAGAAGGTGGACGAGGAAACCAAGACCAAAATCAGAGGTGAGTTTGTCTGTGCGGCCTGTATGTGAGTCGTGTTGCTGGTAGCACCGTGACCGACAGGAAGGCAGGCGCTGCAGAGAACCAGAAGAGCATACGGCCTTTTTATATATATATTTTTGTTGTTGTTTTGTTTTGAAGCTTTTATTCTGCCCTGTCTTCACCCAGAAAAAGCTTTAGAAGTATTTACTGCAAAAATACAAATATTAGTTTTTAAGATGTGACGAGATTTGTCTCTCTCTCTCTCTCTCTCTCTCTCTCTCTCTCTCTCTCTCTCTCTCTCTCTAAAATACAAATACTAGTTTTTAAGATGTGAAGATCTCTCTCTCTCTCTCTCTCTCTCTCTCTCTCTCTCTCTCTCTCTCTCTAAAATACAAATACTAGTTTTTAAGATGTGAAGAGATTTCTCTCTCTCTCTCTCTCTCTCTCTCGCTCTCTAAAATACAAATACTAGTTTTTAAGATGTGAAGAGATTTCTCTCTCTCTCTCTCTCTCTCTCTCTCTCTAAAATACAAATACTAGTTTTTAAGATGTGAAGATATTTCTCTCTGTCTCTCTCTCTCTCTCTAAAATACAAATACTAGTTTTTAAGATATGAAGATATTTCTCTCTCTCTCTCTCTCTCTCTCTCTCTCTCTCTCTCTCTCTCTAAAATACAAATACCGGTACTAGTTTTTAAGATATGAAGAGATTTGTTTCTCTCTCTCTCTCTCTCTCTCTTTTCTTTTCTTTCAATACACTTTTTGCTTTACTTACCCATTCCTGACCTTGACTCGGTGGGGCAGACATGCACAGGGTTTGATTCCTGTCCTGTGCAGAACACTGGAGCCAGTTGCACTGCTCGGACGGAAGAGCCTTGTAATGGTCGTAACCCGCTACTAACTGTGTGTTTAGTATGGAACTGACCAGTGGCGTAGTTTGGTCAGCGTAGGCAATTAATAATAATAATAATAATAATGGATACTTATATAATATAGCACACTATCCAGAAATCTGCTCTAGCTTTGTTAACGTAAAACATTACATCTATGTTACATACACACACCAAAATATGACTACACACACACACACACACACACACACACTGCGCACATACATTTTAACAATACATGTGTATCTAACAGCTACCCTAACACATACGCACACATAGGCAGGCACAAACTTCCATAAACGCACTTGTAACTGTCAAAAAAAAGTTTGAACCAAGCAGTGCAACTGGCACCTGGTCTGAATAGGATGGACAAAAACAAACGTTCCCTGTTAGTTCTTTTCTTCTTGTTCCTTCTTGCCCCCCCCCCCCCCCCCCCCCCCCCACCTTTTTTTTTCGTTTGTTTGTTTGTTTGTCCAGCAACCATGTTCCTTTTCCTGTTCCCTGTGTTTGCTACAGATAATTAAGTGTTTTCCACTTTTCTGAATTGAATGATTTTGATTGATTGAGTGTCACTTCATTTGCAGAAGTCCAGCCTGATGTCTTTGACTGTCTGTCTGTCTGTCTGTGTCTCAATGAATAGCAGTGTTAGTTGGTCACTGCAACAGTATCAGTAGCTCAAGGAGGCGTCACTGCATTCAGACAAATCCATATACGCTACACCACGGTCTGCCAAACAGATGCCTGACCAGCAGCGTAACCCAATGCACTTAGTCAGCCCTTGAGACAAAAAAAACATAAATAGAATAAAGAAGTAAATGAATATTTAAAAAAAAGAAAAAAAGAAGAAAAAAGATAATAGTGGCTGAACCTCCTTCATTTGTATACGCACGCAGAAGATCAGATACGCACGTTAAAGATCCAGTAATCCAACCATGTCAGCGTTCGGTGGGTTATGGAAACAAGAACATACCCACCATGCACACCCCAGAAAACGGTCATACACGTCAAATGTTACATGTTTGTCTGAGTCAGTGAGTGTGCATATTTGCATGCCTGAAATCTGGTTGAATGACACAGGAAATGAATGATGAGCGCCCAGTGGCAGCTGTCTGTTGACTCTTCTTCTTCTTCTTCTTCTGCGTTCGTGGGCTGCAACTCCCACGTTCACTCGTATATACGCGAGTGGGTTTTTACGTGTATGACCGTTTTTAACCCGCCATGTAGGCAGCCATACTCCGCTTTCGGGGGTGTGCATGCTGGGTATGTTCTTGTTTCCATAACCCACCAAACGCTGACATGGATTACAGGATCTTTAACATGTGTACTTGATCTTCTGCTTGTGTATACACACGAAGGGGGTTCAGGCACTGGCAGGTCTGCACATATGTTGACCTGGGAGATCGTAAAAATCTCCACCCTTTACCCACCAGGCGCCGTCACCGTGATTCGAACCCGGGACCTTCAGATTGAAAGTCCAACACTTTAACCATTTGGCTATTGCGCCCGTCGTCTGTCGACTCGACCCAGGTAGTCCGTCTGTTGTGTGAATGACCCCGTGTTTGTGAAGCGCGTAGAGCTTGGTCTCCGACTGAGGACAGGCGCTATAGAAGTATTCATAACAATAATGATAATAGAAATAGAAATAACAAGAGAGGCAAGGCCTTCAAGACTCACTTGTGATAAATAAAGTCCCCTAGCATTAATTACAGAGTAATTTCCTTTTTTTACTATCTGCACCAAAACGTTTGCAAAATAAATAAAAATTCCATGCTTAGCAAAAGAAGTTCCTATTTGAACAAAAAATGATAATAATGACTCCTCTTGTTGTTGTGTCAGAATAAGAGGTCAAAGTGCCAAGTTTAGAGAATACAAAAAATATAAATATAACAGTAAATGCAGTTTGCATATAATTAGGCTTCTTTTTTTTTGTTTTTGTTTTTTGTGCCCATCCCAGAGGTGCAATATTGTTTTTAAACAAGATGACTGGAAAGAACTGAATTTTTCCTATTTTTATGCCAAATTTGGTGTCAACTGACAAAGTATTTGCAGAGAAAATGTCAATGTTAAAGTTTACCACGGACACACACACACAGACAACCGAACACCGGGTTAAAACATAGACTCACTTTGTTTACACAAGTGAGTCAAAAACCAGCAAGATCTCTGTCACACATTCTAAGTTAAACTACACCTTGAGCTGACTTGTCTTTTGTGCACTGGCAGGATAACTGTTTCCATTGCTGTAGATTAGTAAGCTTGTGTGTCATGGTAAGTCTGTTTGCTGAAGCTTGAGAATAAAATCATGTTGTCCTTATTCACCCATTGTGTGTGTGTGTATGTGCGTGTGTGTGTGTGTGTGCAGAGTATGGGCGCCAGGTGAAGTACACCTTTCTGGACAGCCTGTTTGGTGGTCAGCTGGTCAGCACGGTCACTTGCGAGGAATGCAAACATGTGAGTTGATGACTGATTTTGATGCTTTCTTTTTCTATGTTTTAACCAGGTGTTCGGTTGTCTGTGTGTGTGTGTGTCCGTGGTAAACTTTAACATTGACATTTTCTCTGCAAATACTTTGTCAGTTGACGACAAATTAGGTATAAAAATAGGAAAAATTCAGTTCTTTCCAGTCATCTTGTTTAAAACAATATTGCACCTCTGGGATGGGCACAAAAAAATGAAAAAATGAAGCCTAATTATATGCAAACTGCATTTACTGTTATATTTATATTTTGTATTCTCTAATCTTGGCACTTTGATCTGATATTCTGACCCAACAACAAGAGCAGTCATTATTATCATTTTTTGTTCAAACAAGAACTTCTTTTGCTGAGCATGGAAGTTTTATTTATTTTGCAAACGTTTTGGTGCCGATAGTAAAAAAAGGGAAATTACTTTGTAATTAATGCTAGGGGACTTAATTTGCTTTAAACTGATCTTTCTCATCTTAAACATTACATTTTGAAATTATACTCAATACATAAAAAGCTTGGATTTTTTTTTTTTAAAAGTGTATCACAAGTGAGTCTTGAAGGCCTTGCCTCTCTTGTTTTTATTTTTTACTTTTTTTTTTTTTTGTAGCTGCTCAATCATCCTTTTAGAGACTTCACTGCTGTTGCAGCCTTCTCCTGGAGTATTGGGAAGTTATCCTCATTCAGTGAATCCTGCACTATTAGTACTATTTGGTTTTCTTTGCTGTGTTTGTTGTAGAGATCAGAGCAGTGCTCTACCCCCGAAAACGGAGTATGGCTGCCTACATGGCGGGGTAAAAACGGTCATACATGTAAAAGCCCACTCGTGTACATACGAGTGAACGTGGGAGTTGCAGCCCACGAACGCAGAAGAAGAAGAAGAGCAGTGCTCTGTCCACTTACTTAAACATGTCTTTTCCCTGTGTCAGACAGTTGCCGTCTTTGTCTTTGATGGTGCTGACTTTACTTTGTTTCTGTTGGGTCAAGTCTTTTACCATGTTGCAATTTGTTTCTGTTAGGTCAAGTCTTTTACAATCTTGCAGTTTGTTTCTATTAGGTCAAGTCTTTTACAATCTTGCAGTTTGTTTCTGTTCTGTCAAGTCTTTTACAGTCTTGCAATTTGTTACTATTAGGTCAAGTCTTTTACAGTCTTGCAGTTTGTTTCTATTGGGTCAAGTCTTTTACAGTCTTGCAATTTGTTTCTATTGGGTCAAGTCTTTTACAGTTGCAATTTGTTTCTATTAGGTCAAGTCTTTTACAGTCTTGCAGTTTGTTTCTATTCTGTCAAGTCTTTTACAGTCTTGCAGTTTGTTTCTGTTAGGTCAAGTCTTTTTACAGTCTTGCAATTTGTTTCTATTAGGTCAAGTCTTTTACAGTCTTGCAGTTTGTTTCTATTAGGTCAAGTCTTTTACAATCTTGCAGTTTGTTTCTATTCTGTCAAGTCTTTTACAGTCTTGCAATTTGTTTCTATTAGGTCAAGTCTTTTACAGTCTTGCAGTTTGTTTCTATTAGGTCAAGTCTTTTACAGTCTTGCAGTTTGTTTCTGTTAGGTCAAGTCTTTTACAATCTTGCAGTTTGTTTCTATTCTGTCAAGTCTTTTACAATGTTGCAATTTGTTTCTGTTAGGTCAAGTCTTTTACAATCTAAGTCTTTTACCATGTTGCAGTTTGTTTCTATTAGGTCAAGTCTTTTACAATCTTGCAATTTGTTTTTGTTAGGTCAAGTCTTTTACAATCTAAGTCTTTTACCATGTTGCAATTTGTTTCTGTTAGGTCAAGTCTTTTACAGTCTTGCAGTTTGTTTCTATTAGGTCAAGTCTTTTACAGTCTTGCAGTTTGTTTCTATTAGGTCAAGTCTTTTACAGTCTTGCAGTTTGTTTCTGTTAGGTCAAGTCTTTTACCATGTTACAATTTGTTTCTGTTAGGTCAAGTCTTTTACAGTCTTGCAGTTTGTTTCTATTGGGTCAAGTCTTTTACAGTCTTGCAGTTTGTTTCTATTAGGTCAAGTCTTTTACAGTCTTGCAGTTTGTTTCTATTGGGTCAAGTCTTTTACAGTCTTGCAGTTTGTTTCTATTAGGTCAAGTCTTTTACAGTCTTGCAGTTTGTTTCTATTAGGTCAAGTCTTTTACAGTCTTGCAGTTTGTTTCTATTGGGTCAAGTCTTTTACAGTCTTGCAGTTTGTTTCTATTCTGTCAAGTCTTTTACAGTCTTGCAGTTTGTTTCTATTAGGTCAAGTCTTTTACAGTCTTGCAGTTTGTTTCTATTAGGTCAAGTCTTTTACAATCTTGCAATTTGTTTCTATTAGGTCAAGTCTTTTACAGTCTTGCAATTTGTTTCTGTTAGGTCAAGTCTTTTACAGTCTTACAATTTGTTTCTATTTTGTCAAGTCTTTTACAGTCTTGCACCGTTTCATTGGCATTGGTCCCACGCCGCTCATCCTGAGTTCTGTGTGTGTGTGTGTGTGTGTACACACTCACATCCACACTTGGGTTTGTCTGACATAGTGTAAGTGTCTGCAGAGAAGTGTTGATGTCAGGTTGCCAGGAGACCACACACCAGAGGAGAAGCTGCTCTGCCGCAAAGCTGTAAGGAACATGTTTTGACAGACAGCGCAGACTAAACTGAAGCTACTGAAGGACGTTTCACAAGGTAGCACTTGATATTAAATCAAACAGTGGGTTCAGTGTCGTGGGGATGTGTGCTGTGTGTTGCAGATATCACAGATCTTTGAGCCCTTCCTGGACCTCTCCTTGCCCGTCACAGAGGAAAAGGTCAGTGTGTTTTATCGTTACATTCATTAAAACTTGCGGTGTTTAACAGTCTGTAAATTCATTAAAACTTGCCAAGTTTAACAGTCAGTGAATTCAGTGTAAATTCATTAAAACTTGCAAAGTTTAACAATCAGTAAATTCATTAAAGCTTGCAAAGTTACAGAGGACACTTTCATGCAGATGAAGGAATGTTAACCTTTCTTTCACTTTAATCAATCCAACTGTTATGTTAAACCCTAGATGTGTTCTTTATGATGTTGTCTGAACTCTTCCATGACTCGGTCAAAAGGGTTCGAAGGTGAATTAAATTTTGAAATGTGGGTGGGTGTGTGTTTGTGCGCATGTGTGTGCGTGCATATGTGCATGCATGTGTGTGTGCGTGCCTTTGTGTTTTCATGTCTGTGTTTGTCTTTATGTGTTACGTGCATGTGTGTTGTGTGCGTACACACGCATGGATTGTATGTCAGTCTGTTCATCTATCTACTTATATATATATATATATATATATATATGTTTACAGATATAACAGACCTGTGTACCCCCCCTATTTTTCAGTATTTGTCCTTAACCCCTAGGCTGCCTGCATGACGAGATAACTCGTCATGGCAAGCATGTATGCTTTGCTGCCACAGCAGGGTTCGTCACTAACGGGAGCGCTGAGCGGAACGCTCTGAAAAAACAAATTGCGCTCGGAAAATTCCTTGACTCAGAGCGCTTGCGCTCTTGATTTTGAAAAGACATAAGCATACACTACTGTATCTAAATTGTTATTCCATTGTCCATCACAAACAAGAGTCAAAAGCGCGATCGTTTTGCATTTACCGAAGTTTGAAAGCCGTCTGTTTACGTTTTGTTAGTTCAACCGGAAGTAGGCCTAGTGAATCAGGGGAGGCTATGCAAAAGAGCGCTCTTCAGACTTGAAGAGTAGAAAAGTGAAGCGCACGATCGATTTTGCGGCCGTGCAAAATCAAAATGCTGAAATATTTGATCCCAAAAAGGAAGGCTGACGGTTTTTAGTGTGCGCTCTTAGTTTTCAGTTTGCGCTCATCAAAATTCTGAAACTAGAGCGCAGGTGCTCATGTGAAAAAATGTTAATGACGAACCCTGCACAGTGATGAGATAACTCGTCATCGAAATATTCAGACTTTTCCTTGGGTTGCATTCACTTCATTGACAAGAGTAGCGGTAGCTTTAGCCTGGGGAATCTCTCTAGATTCTATTCATAGCTAGAAACCCCATCTACGTCATGAAGCAGTCTTTTATTTGAACGTTTTGGTTGGGTCACTGTCCTAGTGTTTGCCTGACTTCTCTCCTCGCTCGCTCAACAAAATGTCGGACTGACGCCGTGCTCAAGACATGCGATCGTGACGAACTAAATCAACCAAGATTTCTTTCTTTAGCTGATGCTCAGAAAGAATTGAAGCGTAAATTCGAAGGAGAAGATAAGTGATGAACATTTATAGGACGATCTGATAGAAAATAAAGGGAGCAGACAAGAGAGTGGCCAAGATGCGACTGTCAGTGAGTGATGTCAGCTGTACAGATGTTAGCAGACGACAGAACCTGAGCAAATTAGCAGCAGAGCGATATTCTTGGCACGCAGCCAACGCAGTCTGATGAGAACTGAATCAAGTGACCGTGTGAGAGGGGTGAAGAGGAGGGGGGTGGAGACAGGGGGCGTGGCCTCACATCCATGTTATCACTTGGAGAAGTCACAATGTATTGTGTATCTATCTCTTAAAAAAAATATACATATTGTGGTTGTTCTAGTATGATTTTGTGTTTGCAGATATCCATTTGTCCGGAAAATATGATGTTTTTGTGCAAATTACCTGACTAATGTTTGTAATGAGCAAGTTGAAAATGTGACAAAAAACAAAACACTGATTTCAAAACAACAGCATGTCACTAAAAATATATAAAATGGGAAAACAGCACGTGTTTGTATTCTTTATTCATCTACCTTTCAGAAAATGTATACTTTTATGGGTCTTTCTCCAATAACAAAGAGCACAGAATTTTTGGAAAATTTATACCCGTTTTTTGTGAAAAAAACCCTGGCAAATAGATTTCAATTAAATTTTATTTTCCTGGCAGTGAAAGGGTTAAAAAAAAAAAAAGAAAAGAAAGAAAGAAGTATGGAAATCTGATTTCCTAAACCAGAATCCAATTTCTAAACAGCCTAGAATACAAAAAAAATATTTTTTGTTCCCGACATGAAAATGGTTATTGGATATTTGCAAGATCAGCATTTTTCTTTTATAAGAGAATGGGAGGGATGATGGGGAGAGAGAGAGAGAGAGAGCAAGCAATGGTCAAGATTGATAGAATGTGATAAAATACTGAAAGCCAATGAAAAATACTGAAGACTGTTATGACAGTACTGAAAAGGTTAGTTGAGGGGGTGCACAGGTCTGGGTATGATTATCTTTATAGATCATGTATACATACCATGACACATGTATGCATAGACAGGTACAGTTTTATATCTGTATTTATGCACGGGTAAAGAAATATTTCATCAGTTCCTGTAGAAGCCATTAAATCCATAGTTTCAGTTTCAGTAGCTCAAGGAGGCGTCACTGCGTTCGGACAAATCCATATACGCTACACCACATCTGCCAAGCAGATGCCTGACCAGCAGCGTAACCCAACGTGCTTAGTCAGCCTTGAGAAAAAAAAAAAGTTAATAAATAATAGATAAGCTTACATAAATAAATAAATAAATAAATAATAATTATGATATTAAAAAAAAAGGGGGTAGTAGTAATGATAATAATAATAAAATAATAATAATAAATAAATAAATAAGACAACAATGATGATAAATAAGCAAATAAATGTAAAACATGAAGACACACATTCACACATACACCCACACATGCATAACAGATATGCACCAAACATGCAGTTTCACAGATATGAAAGCACAGTCAAATACATATAAACGTACATGAGCTCCAACACACACACACACACACACACACACACACACATTACCCTGCACCTCCTTTACCCGCCTCCTCCACACACTCATTTCTAGTCTATGTATCGCAGCTTCCAAGGCACACACACACACACACACACGCACACACACAAATCCATAATCTATAGCTTTCACTTTCTCTCTTTCAGCAGGTATAAACCAGTACATGGTGTGTGTATCCATGCGCCTGTGTGTGTGCAGCCTCAGCGCCCCAACCAGATGGCAGGAGGGAGGCGCAAGGACAGCGTGGTGGTGGTGGCGGGGGTGGGGGGTGAGGGGGGCCAGGAGGAGGCGGTGGCGCCGCCATCGTGCCCTGTGGGGGTGGACGGGTTCGCGGCCGCCGACAGGGGGGACAAGCCCAGCAAGTACCAGGAGAGGAAGAACCGCCGTCAGGCCAGGAAGGAGGCCAAGGTGTGTGGGTCATCGTCTTCTGTTTCTGTTTCCTCTTCTTCTTCTTATTATTATTAGAATTTCATTTCCTTGGGGTTTTTTTTTCTCTCTCCGGCTGGAATGAGTCGTTTTCGTTTCTTTTAGATATATTTTATAGCCTTGGAAGCAAGGTTGTATTTTTGGCGAATGTTCATGTTTTATGTTAGTCACAGTTACAGTCGAAAAAAAAAAAGGGACAAATAGGATCATGCACATGCACACACATTTAGTGAAAACACACACACACACACATACGCACACACACACACACACACATGAAGACACACACTCACATGCACATGAAGACACACACACACACAAGTATGCACGCGTGCAACCCGTCCACCCACTACACACACACAAATACCACTTGTCCACCCACCAACCCATTACACACACACACACACACACACACACATGTTTTCGTTTCTTTTAGATATATTTTAGCCTTGGAAGCAAGGTTCTATTTTTCACATGTTCATGTTTTATGTTAGTCACAGTTACAGTCTAAAAAAAGGGACAAATAGGATCATGCACATGCACACACACACACACACACACACACACATACGAGAAGTATGCATCAGGAATGATGAACAGATGGCGCAAGAGGGCATGATGTATTCTACAGTGGCACATGCTTCCGATTATGTGTGCGGGGGTGGGTGGGGGGGGTGGGGGGAGAGATATTTAGATGGTAGGCGGGGTGCAGGCAACGAAATGTAAAGCACTTTTGTGCAGCGTTTCTGGAGAAACGTGCCACATAAGGGGATGTTACTTACTTCCGGGAGGTTATCGGCCGTAGTTCTCTCATTTTCTCCACATAGGCGGATAGTAGTTTGCACAGGACAGGAATGTCAGACCCCTGCCGGAGTCTGCACTAGTTGGGTCACGGTAAGTATGTTATTTAAACGTAATTTTAGATAGAAAATGTCCTTTACCTTCAGTATTGTACACACTCACGTGACTGTGTGGATCTGAACCCAGCTGGTGCCTGTCACTCCTTGAAGCAATGATCATAGGAACTAAACAAAAACTGTCTTCCATCACAATTGACACAATCATACTTGGCAGTACATCCATCCCTCTTTCCACGTCAGTCAGGAACCTCGGTGTTGTCCTTGACAATACACTGTCCATGCAAAAATTTATCAGTCAGACATGTCAGACCTGCTACTGTCAACTGCGACGCATCAGTGCTGTCCGGAAATATCTATCCACTGACGCAACATCTAGACTTGTCGTTTCTCTCATTCTTTCTCGCCTTGACTACTGTAACTCTTTATTGTCTGGTCTGCCTGCTTCATCCATTCAGCACCTTCAGCGCATACAAAACTCTGCTGCCCGACTCGTCCTCAGAAAGAAAAGATCTGAGCACATCACTCCTCTTTTGCAACATCTCCACTGGCTCCCTGTCTCACACCGAATAAAGTACAAGATCAGCACTCTATGTTATAGATGCATTCACAAAACTGCCCCTTCCTATCTCTGCGGCTGCCTTCACCTCTACACTCCATCTCGCTCACTACGATCGGCCTCGGATCCACTCTGTTTACGCATACCCAGATTCAAACACTTGACTATTGGCCGCCGTTCTTTCTCTGTTTCTGGACCTTGCGATTGGAATGAACTTCCTTTTTCGCTTCGTCAAGTCTCCACACTCAGCTCTTTCAAGTCTGGCCTTAAAACCCACCTCTTCCCAAAATAGCCTCCGTTGCCTGCCCTTCCTTGTCTTTAGTTTCTGCAGTATTAGAGTTATGCATGCGTGTGAATGACTGGTGCGAAAGCGCTTTGATTTGTCTCTGCACAAGATCCAGCGCTATATAAATACCATTATTATTATTATTATTACTCCTGTCTTTGCAGAGAAAGGGGCATCTGACGGGGCCACGGGGCAGCAGCGGGGGCCAGGGGAAGGGGGAGGAGGAGGAGGAGGACAAGGGGAGGGGTGGTGGGGGGGAGGGCGGGGGGGGGACCAAGGGGGAGAGGGAGGGGGGTCTGCGGGCGGGCGTGGGCAGCAGCAGCAACGGTCTGGACGGGGAGGAGGAGCACAGCAGCCCTCATGAGGATCCTTCAGGTGAGGAGGGGGGAGGACAGGGGGGGGGGGGGGGACGGGGGGGGAGGGGGAGGCAGGATGGGGGGTCTTTTGTTGGTGTGTATATGTGTTAGTGTGTGTGTGTGTCACACATACCAAGTGTATTTTTGTGTATGAGTGTGTGTGTGTTTGTATTTGTGTGGGGGGGCTGTGTATGAGTGTATGTGTGTGTGTTTGTGTGCGTGTGTATGTGTGTTACAGTTTGTGTGTGTGTGTGTGTTTTGTGTATGTGTGTTTGTGTGTGTGTGTGTGTTATGTGAATGTCACAAATACAAAGTGTATGTATATTTGTGTGCATCAGTGTGTGTGTGGGGGGGGGGAGTATGTGTGTATGTATGTGTGACAGTCAGTGTGTGTTTATGGAAGTGTATGTATGCCATACATCATTTGTGTGTGTGTATTGTGTGTTTGATAGAGAGAAAGAGAGCATGAGCAAATGTTAGATGTAAACATGCAATATGCAAACATATCTGTAACAATAATATATTGATAGCTTATCTTGCTGTATCAAAATGCAAATGCAAAAAAAACAAAAAAAAAACACCTGCAAATAACTTTTGACACAGAACTAAAACCAAGAAAAGTTTTAGCTTGAAGAGAGAAAGAATACTGCATGCTGATGAAACTGTGATGGTATGGATGGCGGATGAGAAATGGATATTAAGATTTCTTTCTTTTTTTTTTTTAATGAAATGAAAACAAGAAAAGTGCATATGCAGGCATATGTTGGTGCATATAATTATTTTCCCCCATCAGATTTTGTCTTTCAGTTGAAGTTCAGTTCAATTAAATTCAGAGAGAAAACGAGACAAGTAAATGTGCTGTGCATGGAGTTTACAAAGAGCGGGTCATCTGTGTCACTGCTGCTGCTCATATAACCAGTTGAAAACAAGGGGTCTGGAGGTAAAGCAGCTAAACAAGCAGCATTATTGCACCCGCCTGTTGTAATAGTATGCATTATTCAAGGTTTGGGTGACGGGCGCAATAGCCGAGTGGTTAAAGCGTTGGACTGTCAATCTGAGGGTCCCGGGTTCGAATCACGGTGACGGCGCCTGGTGGGTAAAGGGTGGAGATTTTTACGATCTCCCAGGTCAACATATGTGCAGACCTGCTAGTGCCTGAACCCCCTTCGTGTGTATATGCAAGCAGAAGATCAAATACGCACGTTAAAGATCCTGTAATCCATGTCAGCGTTCGGTGGGTTATGGAAGCAAGAACATACCCAGCATGCACACCCCCGAAAACGGAGTATGGCTGCCTACATGGCGGGGTAAAAACGGTCATACACGTAAAAGCCCACTCATGTGCATACGAGTGAACGCAGAAGAAGAAGAAGAAGAAGGTTTGGGTGGTTGGTGTATAAGCTCTGATACTTGCACATAATCTTGCAAACAAAACCCAAAGTTAGGTCACGCCCCTCTCAAAATAGCCAGACAGTGCGTCAGCTTTATTTAGAAAAGCAATATGGCTACAAACTTTAAGCTACTCTTGACAGGCAGTCTTTCGAAGAAAAGTCCATTTTTTATCATGTTCCAAGTGTCTGCTAAGATAATCCATCAAAGTTTCCTCCCTTGTATGTCCATGACAAACTTGTCAGTTGCTTGGATAAGCTCTACAGAAAACACACAAGTTCCCATTTTGATCGAAAACAGTTTTATAGTCATTGAGTTTTGTAAAGCGCTTTGAGCTCTATTGAAGAAAAAGTAGTGAAAAAAATTTTTTGGTTATTATTATTACTATTGTTATTATTACCGTTATTATGTAAAAGGTGTATATTTGTTTGTAAAGAATGTCCATGATTATATACTTGTTCCTGAAGAATTCATGATTATATACTTGTTTCTGAAGAATGACCTGTGATTCCAGACGCTGATATAGAAGACAATGTGGAGAGCGAGACGTCAAGACTGCAGGGGAACTACGAGAACCCCCGCTCCGTGAGCAGCACCAGCACCACCACCATTCCACCACCCCATGGCAGCAGCAGCAGCAGTAGCAGCAGCAACACCTTCCCCACCCAGCTCAACAACCACCACCACCTCCAGCAGCTCAACAACTGGTGCGAGAGCGAGACGGACACATTCCCCAGCAACCTGAAGGAGACCCACATCCTGCCGCAGCAGAACGCGGACCTGTCGCAGTCCGGGGACTCCCAGCCCTGCTCCCTGGACAGCCTGGGGGGCGGAAGGGGAGGGGGCATCAAGGAGGAGGGGGTGGAGGGGACGGAGAAGCTGGTCAATGGCGTCAGCAACTTGGAGCTTGACCACCACTGCAACAGCCACCTCCATCTCGACCACCATGACTCGGGTGTTTCCAACCACCTGGATGCCAGACCCGACACCTCCACCATGGACTGGCAGGGTCGTCGCCCTGTTCAGGACGCTCCTTCTGAGTCGTCGTCGGCCCGCAGAGAGAGTGAGGGTGGTGCGAGGGACCCTGCGCCCGTAACGTGTGACGGTGCTTCCGGGCTGGAGAAGGACATGGAGGACAAGCTTGTCATTGGTGGTGGTGGGGGGGTCGAGGCAGGTGGTGGTGTGGCGGTAGTGGGTGGGGGTGCAGGGGGGTTGTTGGCCAAGGGGGGCGAGAGGAAGGCGGCGCCGGCGCTGCCCAACCACATCGTGGGCAAGCCTCTGAAGGAGCTGAGGAGGGAGGCGCGGTACAAGTCGAAGACGACGCTGGCCCCGCGCTACCAGCCCTCGTCCAAGGAGTGCTCGGTCATGTCCTGCCTGCACCAGTTCACGGCCGCCGAGCTGCTGACCGGCTCCAACAAGGTCAGCTGCAAGATGTGCACCAAGCTGCGGCCCAAGAACGCCACCCCCCACAAAGGTACTGTACGACTGCTGTCTCTGGATGAGATTGTACCTTGCTTTTTTTTGTTACGTGTGTGAGGAAAGTGTGTGTTGTGGTGGTGCGTTGTTTGTTTATTTTTTTCCCAGTTTCATGGTTGGTTGGTTTTTGTCAGAGCTTCTATCGTTTTGTTTATTTTGTCCAGTTTCATTTTCATTGTTTTGTTTATTTTGTCCAGTTTCATTTTCATCGTTTGTTTGATTTGTCCAGCTTCATTGTTTGTTTATTTTCTCCAGTTTGATCATTTGTGTTTATTTTGTCCAGTTCTTTGCTTTTTATGGAGCAAGGAGCAAGGTGGCAGAATGGTTAAGACGCTTATCTGCCAACACAGTGTCTGTGAGGGTCTGGGTTCGAATCCTGCTCTCACCCTTTCGAACGAGACTATGAACCGAGGTCCCGTGTGCAACATGCACTGAGGGCACTGTCGGCATCAAAAGTGTTGTCCTCTGTCAAAATTCTGTGAAAAATCCACTCTTGATAGGTACACAAACATCTCTCTCTCTCTCTCTCTCTCTCTCTCTCTCTCTCTCTCTCTCTCTATATATATATATATATATATATCTCTATATCAATTCTATATCTATATCTATCTATATATCTATATATCTATCTATATATCTATATATATCTATATATATATATATATATATATATATATATATATATATATATATATATATATATATATATGTATGTATGTATGTATATGTATATCAACAACAGTAGGCTCTGCACATCTTTAACTCTGTCCATATGAACGGCGAAAGAGACGACGTTAACAGCGTTTCACCCCAATTACCATCATCAAAATATTGCAAGCGGAAGGCTCTTATACTGAAGAGGTGAATGTTGACAAAGAATACCACAATTCTGATGACAGAAGCTAAAGGTTGGGTCATTGAGACACCCACTGGACATCCAAGGGGTCTGTGTAGAGGAGAAGAGAGGACTGGCCGTACTGAATGAGTTAAAACTTGTATTCTTAAAAAGCAGCAAATTTTTGCTAGAAAAACAGCTTCTTCAGGCAAGGTACAATTTTCATTGTAAAAACAGCTGCTTCAGGCACTCAAGGACTGACTAAGCACGTTGCGTTATGCTGCTGTCATCTGCATAGCAGATGTGGTGTAGCCATAGCGTATATGGATTTGTCCGAATGAAGTGACGCCTCCTTGAGAAACTGAAACAGCTTTTTATGTGTAGAGAAAGTAAGTGTTACAATGTGTCGTCATTTGTTGGTTTATTTTGTCCAGTTGTTTTGCTTTTTATGTGCACAGAAAGTATGTGTTTGTTTTGTCCAGTTTCTGATGTCCTGTCATAAGAAGGAGAAAGATTGTTTCAAGAGAAAAAAAAAATTTCTCTTGTTGGTGATTGATTGTATGTTTATTTGAAAAAAAAGAAAGATGCCATGTTAAGACTTGGATTTTGATGACAGGAACAGGAAACAGTAAGCATGTAAAGATGTCTGATGAAGGCGTTTTCTCTCATGACTTCTCTGCTTGAACGTTTGCACACTTTGTTAACCAACAGCAGTGATCACATAAAGAAGAGGAAAATTCAGCAAACCTGTTTGTTAATCACAGTCATGATTATTTGAGTTTTATCAGTTAACTTATTCTGTTAAAAAAAATAAAATGTTTGGAATAAGTTAGAGGACACTGGGTGTTGTATTAGCGATTGAAGGCCTTGTAACTTGGTTCTTTAACTCACTCAGTACGGCCAGTCCTCTCTTCTCCTACTACACAGACCCCTTGGATGTCCAGTGGGTGTCTGAATGACCCAACCTTTAGCTTCCGTCATCAGAACTATGGTATTCCTTGTCAACATTCACCTATTCAGTATAAGAGCCTTCCGCTTGCAATATTTTGATGGTGGTAATTGGGGTGAAACGCTGTTAACGTCGTCTCTTTCGCCGTTCGTATGGAGAGAGTTAAGAGGTTGTTTATCTAGGCATACTATACCATGACCCATCCACTTGTGTAGACTCTGGCAAGGGCTGATTCATGTCTTGTGCAATCTACTGCTCTGCCTGAGTGGAGAAACTGAATGCACTTCCTGCAAGTATGTTTGTGGATGTTGGTTGTTGTGTGTGGTGTTTTTGTTTTTTTTTTCTCTCTCTCTCTTGTTTTGATTTGTGTGTGTGTGTGTGTGTGTGTGTGTGCGTGTTATGTGTGTGTATGTGTGTGTTTTGTTTTTTTATGACTTTTTAAAATGTATACTTATACAGCATCACTCTTAGTTTAGAGGCCACGTTTTCAGGGCTTGATTGGGATGTGGGATGCTTTGCTGTGGTTTCAGACAAAAAGGGGTCGGACATGGTGTACTCCAATGCAGCCAAGCAGTTTTTGATATTAACCCCCCCTGCTGTTCTCACCTTGCACCTCAAGCGGTTTGAACAGGTAAGGACAAAGGTGGGGACCTTTGGTTTCTGTCGCGTTTCTGTATGCACTGTCTGGGACCTTTGTTGTTTTTTTTGTTGTTGTTTTTTTTCCACCCCATCATCTGCACCGTTTCAGTGGCATTACTCCCACGCCGCTCATTTAGATTCCCCCATACACAGCCACACCCGGGTTCGTCCATCACAGTTCCAGCGTCGGCAGTCCACAGGGAACCATCGATGTTAGGTCGCCAGGAGGCCACACACCAGAGGAGACCCTGCACTGCTGCTGAGTCACTTCGGTGGTGTTCAGTGGTGCCTTTTCTGTTTTAACGTACTTAGGACACCACCTACTAAGCCCCCTACTAACGACAATAATGGCTTAGTCGCGGAGCCAGACTGAGTGAGCGTCCCTCCCAGAGTGGAGACCGCCGCCACGTCCCTCAAACAACAACCCCCCATGAATCTGCCAACACTGACGACATTGACAGGACTCACCCCAAGCACGGAAGTGGAAGGGTATCGAAACTGAGGTCACCATGTGAGCAGGGCATGAAAGGCCACAGACTTTGGGACTGTTTTGTTTTATATTGATGATTATGAAGGAGCACGAGGATGTCGATGAGGACTGCGTGACAAGGCTGTACTCTACGCTTCCTGTCATAATGATATCCCGGCGTAAACCAGGGACCTTTGTTTTCTATCACATTTCTGTATGCACTGTCTGGGACTGTTATTTTCTGTCGCATTTTATGTATGCGCGATCATTGCTGTCCTGCAGCTAATCAAATTCTAGCCACATCTTCTGTGCACAGTATGTCCTGGCAGCGATGCTGACACACTTCAAGAACTTTCTGCTTTTACGAAATGCAAAGAAACGTTTTGTGAATTCTAAATTGAGCTAGAACTTGCTGAGAAATTGATTCAGACGCACAGCAAGGCAGTCACCATTTACAAAGAAAGTTTCAGCAATCATGCAACCAGCCCGCCTATTGATGATGCGATGACCCCTGAACTACGGCCAAAACTGTGGTCAGGAGCAAAGGGTTTAAAACCTGAACTTGTGTCTGTGTGTCCGTGTGTCTGTGGTAAACTTTAACATTGACATTTTCTCTGCAACTACTTTGTCAGTTGACACCAAATTTGGCATAAAAATAGGAAAAATTCAGTTCTTTCCAGTCATCTTGTTTAAAACAATATTGCACCTCTGGGATGGGCACCAAAAAAAAAAAATGAACCTAATTATATGCAAACTGCATTTGCTGTTACATTTATATTTTTTGTATTCTCTAAACTTGGCACTTTGATCTGATATTCTGACCCAACAACTAGAGCAGTCATTATTATCATTTTTTGTTCAAACAGGAACTTCTTTTGCTAAGCATGGAAGTTTTTAATTATTTTGGAAACGTTTTGGTGCAGATAGTAAAAAAGGGAAATTACTCTGTAATTAATGCTAGGGGAGTTAATTTGCTTTAAACTGATCTTTCTCATCTTAAACATTACATTTTGAAATTATACTCAATACATAAAAAGCTTGGATTTTTTTTTTTTAAAGTGCATCATAAGATAAGATAAGAATAACTTTATTATCTCCAACTGGAGAAATTTGGTCAGGTGCATTATCACAACATAGACAAGTAAACAACATGGGGACCATAACTGTAAAAGCCAACAACAGCCCCAACAAATATTACGAAGATACAAATGTAAAAAATATCACATACATCGTTTCATACATACATCCACACACTGCAGGTAATAACTAGTATTCTTAATGTAAAAACAGAAAGAATTAAGAAACATTATTTGAATATAATTATAAACATAGCCTACTATACTGCACATTGATTATAATAGACAGATAAGATAAGAATAAAGATGAATTGCGGAAAACCACAACCAGATAATCAGCACACACCCGCACCGCACACCCCCCACCCCCCACCCCACCCCACACACGCGGATAACTTGATCAAACAAGAGTAATAAACATATGTTCTCAAATAAAAGCATTTCACATATTCGCTTTTAAAAACATTGCAATTAATTATTACATCGTAATTATTAAACAGAAATATATTTAGAATATGGACGTTAGCATTAGACATATTCATTGTACATTCATCCTGCATATTGCACATTATTCTTCCTACATATTGCACATTCATTATAACCAATTGTCACGTTTTAAGCTCAGTAAACACACACACACACACACACACACACACACACACACACACACACACACACACCACAACTAGAACAAGGTACAGCCTATCATGCACAGACTTTCACACGTCTCACATGAGAGTGCGTGCGCGCACACACACACACAGAGTTCTCAAGAATTTAAAAGGTGGAGTGAGTCTTGAAGGCCTTGCCTCTCTTGTTTTTTTTTTTTTTTCACACCCAAAGGTGGGCTGGAGCTGCTGTCGCAAGGTCAGTCAGATATTGGACTTCTGCTCCAGTGTTCTTCTGTGATCAGGGTTCGAGGCCCTGTTTTGGCATGGTGTTTGCTGGGTGCCCTTGGGAAAGGCTTTTTTTATACTCTGGTTTTCCTCACTCCACCCAGGTGTGAGGTTGTACCCAGTTTCAGGTTGGGGAAAGTCAAAAGGCTATAGGGATGGACCGTTATCAAACTTACCTTGGACATCTCACCGGATGGGCTACACCTTTGATTTGTCAATGAACGCTGTCTCTCTGTCTGCCCCTGTCTGTGTAAAAAGCTATGGCATCATTAATGTGTCAATAAATGCTGTCTGTCTCTCCCTGTGCCCCTGATGGCTGTGTAAAAAGCTATGGCACCTTTAATGTGTCAATAAATGCTGTCTGTCTCTCTGTGCCCCTGACGGCTGGCTTTAAAAGGCTGATGGGACGGATGTTATCATCTCTCAACTCTTGTCCCCCCAGGTGGGCTACATGTCTCGCAAGGTGAACCGTCACGTGGACTTCCCCCCGGTGCTGGACCTGGCTCCGTACTGCAGCTCGCTGTGCGGTGACGTGCGCGCCGGGCAGCGCAAGGTGCTGTACGCCCTCTTCGGGGTGGTGGAGCACAGCGGCCGCCTGCAGACGGGCCACTACACCGCCTACGTCAAGGTGCGCCCCAGCCTGGGCCCCCTCACCAGCTTCCTGCGCGGGGGGCCGTCACCGCAGCACCCCCCTGCCAACCCCCGCGACTACATCCGCCGGTCAGTTTGTGTGTGGTTTTTATGTGTGGTAGGTGTCATGTGGTTGGTTTGGTGGTGGGGGTGGGTGAGGGAAGGTAGGGTGGAGGTTGGTTGGTCGATAGGGGTGCGGGGTGCGTGTGTGTCTTATCTTGTAGCTCTGCGAGTACAGTTTTGATTGACAGGGCCTGAAACCTTTGGCTTCCTGCGCCCTCACTAACAGTGGTCTTGTGACCCCTGGGGTTTCCTTTTTGCCCCCCCCACCCCCCATCCTCACCACCACCCTCAAGCCCCCAACAGTTCTAAGCTCTTGGGTGTGTGTGTAGTTATGCATGTGTGTGTGTGTGTGTGTGAGATTCATTCTCAAGAAAACAGTGCCAAATGCAGAAATTACAGATACGTTCAACACACAAATTTTAAACGTGGCAGAGATGTTGTACACAAGCAAAATTGTTTTGTCAGATTGAAATGATTATATTTGATGATACTCTGTTAGAAAGTGTTCATTTCACTTTTGCCGAAGAACAAATGTGATAATAAAAAAATATATGGAAAAAAAAAGAAGTAAAAAGTAATGAAAAATAAGACAGAACGGCTACAACAACATTGTCAGCAACAACAACAACAAACACACACACAAACCCCCTCAGACCAGCTAAAACCAAAACCATATATCTGTCAATCCTGTCCTCTTCACAGGTACATTGAGCAAACGCATGTCATTGAAAAAAGACAGAATGGCTACAACAACAACAACAAAACACGTACACACACAAAAAAACCAAACCTAACAACCACCCAAAACCAAAACTGTACACGTCTATCAACCCTTGACCCATTCACAGGTACATCGAGCAAGTGCAGATAGGTAGCAGCAGCAGCAGCAGCAGCGGTGGTGGTGGTGGTGGTGGTGGTGTCGGCAGCGGAGGTGGCAGCGCCACTGTGGACGAGGATGGCAGCAGCGACCACCAGGTGGCGACAGATGCACTAGTGCCTCCTGGGAGGTGGTTCCACGTGTCGGACAGTCGCATCAACGAGGTCACAGAGGCCACAGTGCTGAGAGCCCAGGCTTACCTGCTGTTCTACGAACGTGTGTACTGAAGGGGACGACGCACGATGAGCGCGTGTCCGCTGAAGGGTGTGGTACGGTAATCGTGTTTGTTGCAGCTCTGTACCAGGGAACACCACAGGGCGTGTCTACTGAAGGGACTTAACGGTGATTGTGTTTGTGGATGCGGAAGGGAGGGGGGAGGGGTTACGGGGGTTGGAAAGTTGGTTAACAGGTAGAAGGAAGCATCATGATTGAAATTTGCGTAATTGGTTAATATTATTATTATAGTTATTATGATTTAGCTGCCACCAGGGGTTTGTAGTGAATTCGCTTTGTGTTGACAGTGATAGTTTTCGAAGTTTCTAGGTTTTCTGTTGTTTCGCTTTTTCTTCTTTTTTTTTTCTTTTTTTTAAATTTTTTTTTTTATGTGATATTACAATACCAACAGCCTTGGGAGCGTTAGTCCTTTGGTCGTTGGTTGTGGTGCTGCTATTACCTACCTAGATAGAGAGCTCGAGTGCCTAGCTTTTTTTTAACTTTTTTTTTCTGGAATTTTCGTTTGGATTCCTGTGGATTATTCCCAGAATCCCTAGCTTGGATTCAGAGAATCCCTAGCCGTGGCTCTGGGTGGGTTATTTGTAGAATCCCTAGCTTGGATTCCTGTGGATTATTCCTAGACTTCGGTTTAATTCCTAGGACTTATCCCCTCCAGGTCCTAGCTAGGATTTTCCAGAATCCCTAGCTTAGATTCCCAGGGATTATACCTAGAATCCCTAGCTTTGATGCGTAGGATCTTGTGCCGGTTCCCTGCACCCGGCTTTCAGCAGTGAGTTAACAGGGCACTGTTGACAAGAGGCAGTAGTGAACTGAGGTTCTATGTACCGTATGATCTCTGTGTCACATTCGTGTGAAAGTGCTTACGGCAGCAAAGAAGATTCTCCACGTCTTCTTCAGGAAAAAAAAAAGAAAAGAAAAAAAATCCAGTCAACTGTTTGAATAAGAGAACAGGGTTGAGTTGCATGAGCCAGTCTCGGAGCGCTAAGTTTGTTTAGCGATAAGAAATTGTCCAAAGTAGTGTGGGGTTACTCAGTTAGCGTAGACTTTGGGAATTTCTTCACTCTCAACCCTTTCACCGCCAGTCAATTTAGAGTACAAAATTCCCTTGTGGTATAAACACAGAAAAGACAGTGGCTAAGAATAGGGATTCCCCCTGCGATGTATAGAAAATATGGCCTATCCCACCACCGAATATTAAGAGCAGTAGGTTCATGGTTAACAAACCAATTAATGGTCAGCTTTCAGTGACACGGGTCCTCTACCACGCCTGTGCATAAATGCGAGCTTGGCGGTGAAAGGGTTAAGTAAACGTGGTACTGCTGGGATCGCTCATGCAGCTCAGCCCAGGTCCCAACAAGAACACAGACAGACAAATGATTCACCGATTGATAGCAAGTTGGACCAAGCATGCGGACAAGACAAATGATTCACCGATTGAGAGCAGGTCTGAACAAGCATGCAGGCAGACAAATAATTCACCGATTGATAGCAAGTTGGACCAAGCATGCTGGCAGACAAATGATTCACTGATTGATAGCAGGCTGGACCAAGCATGCTGACAGACAAATGATTCACCGATTGATAGCAAGTTGGACCAAGCATGCAGGGAGACAAATGATTCACCGATTGATAGCAAGTTGGAACAGGCATACAGACAGATAAATAATTCACCGATTGATAGCAAGTTGGACCAAGCATGTGGACAGACAAACGATTCACTGATTGATAGCAGGTTGGAACAAGCATGTGGACAGACGAATGATTCACTGATTGATAGCAGGTCTGAACAGGCATGCAGACAGATAAATGATTCACCGATTGATAGCAGGCTGGACCAAGCATGCTGACAGACAAATGATTCACCGATTGATAGCAAGTTGGACCAAGCATGCAGGGAGACAAATGATTCACCGATTGATAGCAAGTTGGAACAGGCATACAGACAGATAAATAATTCACCGATTGATAGCAAGTTGGACCAAGCATGTGGACAGACAAACGATTCACTGATTGATAGCAGGTTGGAACAAGCATGTGGACAGACGAATGATTCACTGATTGATAGCAGGTCTGAACAGGCATGCAGACAGATAAATGATTCACCGATTGATAGCAGGTTGGACCAAGCATGCTGGCAGACAAATGATTCACCGATTGATAGCAAGTTGGACCAAGCATGTGGACAAGACAAATGATTCACCGATTGATAGCAAGTTGGAACAAGCATGCAGGGAGATAAATAATTCACCATTCGATAGCAAGTCGGAACAAGCATACTGACAGACAAATGATTCACCGATTGATAGCAGGTCTGAACAAGCATGCAGGCAGATAAATAATTCACCGATTGATAGCAAGTTCTAACAGGCATGCAGGCAGATGAATGATTCACCGATTGATAGCAAGTTGGAACAAGCATGCGGACAGACAAATGATTCACCGATTGATAGCAAGTTGGAACAAGCATGCAGACAAGACAAACAATTCACCGATTGATAGCAGGTCTGACCAAGCATGCAGGCAGATAAATGATTCACCGATTGATAGCAGGTCGGAACAAGCATGCAGACAGACAGATAATTCACCGATTGATAGCAGGTCAGAAGAAGCATGCAGGCAGACACATGATTCACCGATTGATAGCAAGTTGGAACAAACATGCAGGCAGACGAATGATTTACCGATTGATAGCAGGTCAGAAGAAGCATGCAGGCAGATACACGATTCACTGGTTTACAGCAGTGTAAGTGTGTCGAGGTGTGTGTGATCAGAGAGCCAAGCAGAAAGAGCAGGAAACTTCATACAGTGGTGAGTTTGGTGAAAGAGCTGACTATGATTAAGAATTCTTCATTTTTTTTTTTTTTTTAAAGAAACAGAAATGAAGCTGATGCTGAAAGAAAAAAAAAAAAGAAGAAAGAACTAAGGAAAGAAAATGAGAAAAGAAAAAAAAAAAAAAAGAAAAGCTGGATAGTAACAAGAAATGAATGCTGTTCAGGTCAGGTCTGAACGAAAGGACAAGGCAGGAGAGAGACACGGGGGTGGAAGAACATCCAGGTATTCCTGGAAATCCAGGTGGTTGTTTGTTTTTTTATTATTATTATTATTGTTGGGGTGGGGATTTTTTGATTGTTTTTTAAGTCTGTGGCAGTTCACTGCAGGTTTTGCGATTTTTTTTTTTTTTTTTTTTTTAATACGTTTTGCGGTTTTAAGACAAGTGTGCTGAAGAAAAAAAAAAATTGATGGACTAAGCCATCCGCTTAAGTGATGTGCTTGCTGCACTTGAACATGAAAAAGAAGGGTTGGATGGGACCGGAAGCTTTCTTATTCCTGCGTACAGACTTTTAAGTTCAACAAACAAAAACCTTAAATCTGACATTGAATTAAAAAAAAAAAAAAAAATCTAGATCAACTAATGCAAATTAGACATCATCATTTTGCAGTAATGATTTTATTGATATTTGAAAACACACACAAAAAACCCATAATTTTTGTGTTAGAAAAAAAAAAGAAATGAAATATAAATGAATAATGGATGATTTTCATAAATCTCCCCACCACACCATTGCAGCTCCCACGCCCACAACACCCTTCCGAAAAAAAAAAAAAAAAAAAAAAAAGGAAAAAGAATGAAATGGAATGTTAATAAATAATGGATAGGAATGTCAGACCCCTGCCGGAGTCTGCACTAGTTGGGTCACGGTTAAGTATGTGTAATTAAAAGGAAATTTTCTATCTAAAATTACGTTTAAATGACATACTTACCGTGACCCAACTAGTGCAGACTCCGGCAGGGGAAAAGGGGACGTTACCTACTTCCGGGAGGTTATCGGCCGTAGCTACTTTCATTTTCTCCGCATAGGCGGATAGTAGTTTGCACAGGACAGGAATGTCAGACCCCTGCCGGAGTCTGCACTAGTTGGGTCACGGTATTGGGGGTAAGTATGTTATTTAAACGTAATTTTAGATAGAAAATTTCCTATGATTTTCACAGATCTCCTCCCCATCACACCATTGCAACTCCCACCCCCCTACAACACCCTTCCAGGCCCTACCCCTTTGTCTTACCCCCCTACCCCTTTGTCTTACCCCACCTACCCCTTTGTCTTACCCCCCTACCCCTTTGTCTCCCCCCCCACACACACCCCTTTGTCTTACCCCCCCCTCCCCCCTTTGTCTTACCCACCCCACCCCACCCCTTTGCCTTACCCCCCACCCCTTTGTCTTACCCCCACCCCCACCCCTTTGTCTTACCCCCCCTACCCCTTTGTCTTACCCCCCCACCCCTTTTCTTACCCCCCACCTACCCCTTTGTCTTACCCCCCCCCCCCCCTTGTCTTACCCCCCCACCGTTATGAGAAAGGGATTATGGGGAGGGGAGCTTGCATTAGGCAAGGGGAAACAAACCATAGCAGACGATTCAGGCATCATACCCGAGGCACCATTACGCAATTTCCCCCCCCGTTTTATGTAACAGAAAGCAGTGAGATGTCATCACCCTTTCCACCCTTTCCTCGCATAGGCTTTCCTATTCACACTGTCGTCTTCTCATCACTTGACAGCGGGCCTATGGTCCAAAACGTCGTGTAAAAACAAAGAGGATTCAACTCCCACCATAAAGGTTTTTATAAACTTTAGTTTTTTTGTCTTTGAAGAATCCTGCAGTCATTTTTGTCTTCTTCCCTTTATGCGTTTTGTTTTATACATTTTCCAGAACGCCCCGTGGACCTACTCGATAAACGTGAAGTGGGTGCTTTTGATTTTGAAAGCATAGGGAAAGTCCTATATTTATGTGTTACCAGGTGCTCTGTTGTAATCGTGTAAATGCAGCGGCACAGCATGGCAAAGTATAGCACAGCACAACATAGCAGCACGGTACAGCACAGACCAGTTTAGTGAAATTCAGTACAAACTGAGTAACAATGTCTTTAAAAAAAAAATATATAAAAAAAATCAAATGATCTCTGTTCAGCCCACAAGAAAAAAAAAAAATCCTGTTTTTTTTTGTTAGTTGTTGTCGTTTGTTTTTATACAGGGAGACATGGTGCAGCATTATGTTTTGGTTCTTTGTTTAGTTGTTGGTTTTTTTTGCGTTTTTAAAATATTGTTGTTGTTATGATTGCCTTGATCTGAAAATGTTTCTGCTTTGTTTTGAAAGAAAGAAAAAAAAGTTATTGTGATACACATGATATATTCCACAAAAGAAATGTCTTGTATTTCTGTTCAATGAAAGATCAAGAAGAGGAAGAATCGCTGAGTATTTTTTATCTTCTTCTCTCTGTGTGTGTGTGTGAACGTGTGTCACCCTAAATAAACCAAAATGTTTCCAGAGTTACTGTGTGTGTGTGGTGACCACTGCTATTTTTGTATGATACACACTATTACCTGTTTCTCTGCACATGTTTAAAAGATTTGGCACAGCGGAAAGTACTGCGACGCAAGTGATCATCGTCAGTGGCAAGGCAGTGGTTGTTGTTATTGGTATGGAGAGGGGGTCGGGGGTTGGGGGGAGGGGGTTACATTTTTCACCGTCATGGAAAGAAAGAAAAACAGAAACAAAGATAATACTCTGAATTATTGTATGTTAGGATTTGTGTCTGTTTCTGAAAAAAAAAAAAAACCCCAAAAAACAAACAAACAACAACCAGAAATAAATACTCTTTCTCATAATATTGTAGTGTTTGGATTTGCTTTTGAAGATTGGGATACTTTGTGACTTGAAGAACATTGGTGCATGTGTGTGTGTGTGTGTGTGTGTGCGGTTTCAGTGCATTACATCTTTTGTTGTGGGTTTTGAGCAGTGTGTAAAAAAAAAACGAGCAAGAGACGTGAGCGAAACTAAACCACCCCTTGCCCTTTCCCCTTCCCACTCTCCCCCCCCCCTCCTGTTCATCTCCCCCTCTACCCCCACAGTTCCACCCCTCCTCACCCCCTCCTATTTCCCCCCTCTACCCCCAACAGCCCCCCCCTCTCTCCTGTCTCCCCCCTCTACCCTCAACAGCCCCCCCCCCTCCTGTTCATCTCCCCCTCTACCCCCACAGTTCCACCCCTCCTCACCCCCCTCCTATTTCCCCCCTCTACCCCCACAGTTCCACCCCTCCTCACCCCCCTCCTATTTCCCCCCTCTACCCCCACAGTTCCACCCCCCTCACCCCCCCTCCTATTTCCCCCCTCTACCCCCACAGTTCCACCCCCCTCACCCCCCCCTCCTATTTCCCCCCTCTACCCCCACAGTTCCACCCCCCTCACCCCCCCTCCTATTTCCCCCCTCTACCCCCACAGTTCCACCCCCCTCACCCCCCCCCCTCACCCCCCCTCCTATTTCCCCCCTCTACCCCCACAGTTCCACCCCCCCTCACCCCCCCTCCTATTTCCCCCCTCTACCCCCACAGTTCCACCCCCCTCACCCCCCCCTCCTATTTCCCCCCTCTACCCCCACAGTTCCACCCCCCCTCACCCCCCCCCCTCCTGTCTATTTCCCCCCTCTACCCCCACAGCTCCACCCCCCTCACCCCCCCTCCTGTCTATTTCCCCCCTCTACCCCCACAGCTCCACCCCTCCTCACCCCCCTCCTATTTCCCCCCTCTACCCCCAACAGCCCCCCAACCCCTCCCCTCTTGTCCATTCCCCCCCACCCCACCCCCAACCACCTCTCTCCCCACATCCCTGCTCTTCATCCAGTTCTCCCCAAGCCCCCCCCCCCCCCCAGCCTCCCCCCCCCCTCCCCACCACACCTCCACCCTTCTCCCCTCCCCTATTTATCCTGCTTTCCCCCCTTTTCTCCCAGTGTGTGTGTCCAGTAATTTGGCTGAGATGATAAACCCAGGTTCCATGTGCAGCACATAGTTGCCTCACTGAAAAAAGAACCCATGGCAACAAAAGTGTTGTCCTCTGGCAAAATACTGTAGGAGAAATCCACTCGTGAACTGTGCATATATACATGTACTCAAGGCTGTCCGACTAAAGTGTGTTTGGTAATGTTGCTGGTCAGGCATCTTATTGTACAGATGCAGTGTAGCATATATATAATTTTTATATATTGATGTGTCCAAAGACAGTGACGCCACCTTGAGAAACTGAAAATGTCCACGTCTGTGAGCACAGTCTACTGGTGTGGAACCTGTTTTTTTTTTTTCAGCGTGGGCCCATGTTGTTGGCTGGTGCATATAAGTGATATGACAGAAAGTGTGAGCCGTACGTCAGACACATGTTGTTCAGCATTGTTTCTTTAGTTCTGTTTCATGTCACGTGTAATTGTATACTGTTACTTCTCATCCCCATACACATTAACTCCTACACTGCACACTTGCCGGGGGTTTTTTTTGTGTGTGTTTTTTTTTTCCCCCCGTCTAAAATCACTTTTGTGAACAGACGTTAAATTAATGACCAACCATTGCTTCTTTATCTGCGGTATTCTTGAGAATTCCTGTCAATCAGAGGTGGGGTTTTGGAGGGTTTTTTGTTTTTTTGTCGGCCTTTGGCTGGCTCCTAACCAGAGCTGAGGGTATTTTGGGCTCAAGTGTGGAAGACAAGGAGCATACACTCTGGGGTAATTCACTTCATGGAAGCGTCTTAGGGAGTGTTGCTCAGATTTCCTGACCGACACCTGCATGTGTCTGTATCTCTCGGGCCTGGTTGACGCCGGGATATATTATGAGAGTACAGCCTTGTCTTCTTCTTCTTCTTCTGCGTTCGTGGGCTGCAACTCCCACGTTCACTCGTATGTACACGAGTGGGCTTTTACGTGTATGACCGTTTTTACCCCGCCCTGTAGGCAGCCATACTCCGCTTTCGGGGGGGTACAGCCTTGTCAAGGAGTCCCAAAACTAAATGGACATCCATTGCGGCATTGTCATCTCCCATTTATGGCTGCCTACATGGCGGGGTAAAAACGGTCATACACGTAAAAGCCCACTCGTGTGCATACGAGTGAACGCAGGAGAAGAAGAAGAGGAGAAGATCCCCCCATCCCCTCCCCCCACATCCCCGCCAACATCATCATTCATCAGCTGCTTTGTCTAAGGAATGAGTGGCTTCATTTGACCGTCGGGTAGTTAACTGAGGTCAGCGAGTCCAGCAGGACTACTAGCATTGGATGTTTGGTTGCTAGGATTTTTATTTCAGATTTTAACCCTTTCAGTTCCAAGCCTGCTTTATGCTCATTGACAACTATTTGCCAAGGGAGGTTTGGGTGGCAGAGGGTAATAACTATTTAAGAAAAAAGGTAGAAAGCAAACTACTAGAAGAAAGTATATATTACCTATATCTGCTTGAAAGGAATATGAACACGCTATTTCATTATGACAATTTCTTTTGAATTCAGTGAGTTTGTGATAGGAAAATTCCTATAGTGACACATGAAAATTTCTGCTCTGGAATTTTTTTTTTTGCACTGTGGAAGGGGACGGAAATTTCCGTCCCGAGGCACTCAGAGGGTTAATTCAAGTCGTCTGATGAGGGCAGGGGCCATACCTGCCCGTTACATATTTTCCATAATTTTTATAGATCTAAGGTCTGTGAAGTTTAAGGACAATGAAATTGTTATAGGTTAGACGATATGCTATAGATTAGACTGCATTGATTATTGCTGTATTTTTTTTCTACATTGATTTTACTGATTTCAAAAATTGAGGAGAAAAAAAAAGAATGTTATAGAAATAAATATATCCAGTTTTCCATAAGCTTCTCAATTGGTGCTCTGCTTCCAGATACCAGTCCACGTTCTGCAGCCTGAAAACAATATTTGTATTTGTATTTCTTTTTATCACAACAGATTTCTCTGTGTGAAATTGGAGCTGCTCTCCCCAGGGAGAGCACGTCGCTATACTACAGTGCCACCCATTTTTTGGTATTTTTTCCTGCGTGCAGTTTTTTTTATTTGTTTTTCCTATGGAAGTGGATTTTTCTACAGAATTTTGCCAGGAACAACCCTTTTGTTGCCGTGGGTTCTTTTACGTGCACTAAGTGCATGCTGCACATGGGACCTCGGTTTATTGTCTCATCCGAATGACTAGCGTCCAGACCACAACTCAAGGTCTAGTGGAGGGGGAGAATTGGCGGCTGAGCTGTGATTTGAACCAGCGCGCTCAGATTCACTCGCTTCCTAGGTGGACGCGTTACCTCTAGGCCATCACTCCACTCCAATATTGTGAGCATGTGTGTGTGGCATCAGTTTGCTTTCACAAAATCATGTTTACATTAGGTAGTTCTTTTTTCTTTTTCTTTTTTTTTTTTTTTCTTTTTTCAAACATGAACTGAAAAATAGATAAAATTAAACATTACTGTTCCTCAGAAATCAGTGGCTCAAAAAATGTATGTTCATGGTTAATCAGGTGGGTTTTTTTTTTTTTTTTAAGGAAAATATACTCCTGTTGAGAGCAGCAGTCCGGAATGGCTGTGTTTGTCTATCTAACTATCTATATCTATATCACTGTCTCTGTCTCTCTCTCTGTATATATATATATATATAGAGAGAGAGAGAGAGAGAAGGAGGTGTGTGTATTTGCATTTGAACAAGAAGCACACTGCAGTAAAAGTTAAACAATTTCCATATTTTTGGTTGATATAGACCATTTTTAAGGATAAAAGAAAAAAAAATGTGAGAATATGATTGCATTTTGCGCACAGATCATGATGTGATTGCATGTGTTACTGTCGACGCAGGATTGTATATTCTGTGTGTGAGGTGTGTGTAAAGCCAGTGTCCTTTTCTTTCCATTTTGTATGCACAGCCAAGGTTATGTCATGTGAAATAAAGAGAGTATGGACCCATGTTTGAAATCATATATACTTTGGGGTGTGTCATGTAGGTCTTGTTTGTGTGAACTTTGTTAGGATGTGGGTACTCTGGTTGTTTTTTTTTTTTTTTTTTTTTTTTTTTTTTTTTTTAGTGTATTTTCTGTTCTGAGAATGTCAACATGGAGTTGTTTCTCCAATGATGTGTTTAACCACTTTTTTGTTGTTTTTTTCTTTTGTTTTGGGGTATTTTTAAATTAATACTCCCTCCTTCATATTCCGCTCCATTTTCTGTTTTTATCATCTGATGTTACACGATATTCTGATGCACTGCAACTGTGGGTTTTTTTCTTCTCTGTGATTGTAGTTTGTTGTTGTTGTTTTTTTATATTTAGTTTCAGTTCATTCTTTGATTGAAATATAAAGGTACAAACTTATGAAGATGCAATTAATTGTATATTCCATAGGCACAAAATGCTAAGCTGGTATTTTTTTTTTTTTTTTTTTTTTTTTTTTTACTGGTATATGATTTTTGCTGTTAAAAATAGGCCAGAGTGTTGAGTGAATGAGACTGAGCAGTCTTTATTATTTGTTGTTGTTGTGTTGGTTTTTAGGTTGTTTTTTTTATGTCTGCTTTTTTATTTATTTATTTATTTTTTATGTCATTTTCAAAGGAGACGTGTTGGCAGAATCAGTCGGGGCCATTGACGGGCGCAATAGCCGAGTGGTTAAAGCATTGGACTTTCAGTCTGAGGGTCCCGGGTTCGAATCATGGTGACGGCGCCTGGTGGGTAAAGGGTGGAGATTTTTACGATCTCCCAGGTCAGCATATGTGCAGACCTGCTAGTGCCTGAACCCCCTTCGTGTGTAAAACGCATGCAGAAGATCAAATACGCACGTTAAAGATCCTGTAATCCATGTCAGCGGTCGGTGGGTTATGGAAGCAAGAACGTACCCAGCATGCACACCCCCGAAAGCGGAGTATGGCTGCCTACATGGCGGGGTAAAAACGGTCATGCACGTAAAAGCCCACTCGTGTACATGCGAGTGAACGTGGGAGTTGCAGCCCACGAACGCAGAAGAAGAAGTTGGGGGGCCATTAAACTTCTGATCCAGTGTTTCACCAGCGATCAGGGTTCCATGCCCCGTTTCGGCATGGCGTTGTGCTGTGTGTTGTTGTGGTCCTCAGGAAACGACGCTCTTCACTCCGATTTTTTTTTTCACCCTCCACCCAGGTGTGAATGGGTACCTCACTTCAGTTGGGGGGGGGGGGGGGGGGGGGGGGGGGGGGGGGGGGGGGTTAAAGCAGCAGGAGAAGATTGGGGGGCCCTGTCTTCCCATGCCGAGCTCCTGGACACAGCGGATATGAGTTCACTGCCCCAATGACCATTAGAGAGCTCAGGAACCTTTAGCTTTTTTTTTTTTTTTTGCTTTTTTTCTTCTTTTTTTTAACGTCATTTTCAAAACAAACATAAAAAAAAGTCTAGTAGGTGGTGTCCTAAGTACGTTGAATCAGAACAGGCACCACTGAACACCACTGAAGTGACTCAGCAGCAGTGCAGGGTCTCCTCTGGTGTGTGGCCTCCTGGCGATCTAACATCGATGTGGTTCCTTGCGGACTGCCGATGTTGGAACTGTGACGGACGAACCCGGGTGTGGCCGTGTATGGGGGGAATCTAAATGAGCGGCGTGGGAGTAATGCCACTGAAACGGTGCAGATGATGGGGCAGCAAAAACAACAACAAAAGAAACAAAAAAAAAAGAAAAAAAGAAAACCATAAAAAAAGTCAGGGGATGATGAATGACTGATTAGAAGTTTCAGGTGTTTGTAATCATCAGTATTTTACGTGTAGTTGGTTCCAAAGCTTGAATACACTGATGGTGTTGTTATGATGATTATTATGATGCTATGGTTTTTACCCTGTCTTGTCCAGCTGGTATGCAGCGCTGCATTGTGAATGACTCAAGGGGCGTGTGTAAGTTGGTACTCATGTGTTTGTCGCTTTGTCTGTCCCTCTCTCTGTCTGTGTCTGTCTCTCTCTCTGTCTGTGTCTGTCTCTCTCTGTCTGTCCCTCTCTCTGTCTGTGTCTGTCCCTCTCTCTGTCTGTGTCTGTCCCTCTCTCTGTCTGTGTCTGTCTCTCTGTCTGTGTCTGTCTCTGTCTGTGTCTGTCCCTCTCTCTGTCTGTGTCTGTCCCTCTCTCTGTCTCTGTCTGTCTTTCTCTGTCTGTGTCTGTCCCTCTCTCTGTCTGTGTCTGTCTCTCTTTCTCTTGCTCTTTATCTCTTTCTCTTTCACTCTGCCTCTCTCTCTCTCTCTCTCTCTCTCTCTCTCTCTCTCTCTCTCTCCCCCTCTCTCTCTCTCTCAAAGTCTCTCTTGTCACTCCCTCTCACTTTTTCTCTTTCTCCCCTCTCCCTCCTTCTTTCTCTCTGTCTGTCAGCTTCTCTCTCTTTCTGATTGCTTGTTTCTCTCTCTCTCTCTCTCTCTCTCTCTCTCTCTCTCTCTTGCTTTCTCTCTCTGTGCGTGTCTCTGTTTCCCCCTCTCTCACTCTTTCCCTTTCTTAAATTCTTAGATTTCATTGGTGAGACATATCAATTGTATATATATATATTTTTTAATTTCTTTTCTTTTGTGTGTGTGTGGGT
>NC_134898.1:3819960-3822460 GCF_041734735.1 Babylonia areolata | reverse complement strand
ACACACACACACACACACACACACAGGCAGACAGACAGACAGACAGACAGAGACAGAAAGATAAAGAGACAGAGACACAGAGAGAGAGAGAGGACACAAAGAGAGAGAGACAGAGACAGACAGAAAGAGAGAGAGGGAGGTGTGTGTGTGTGTGAGAGAGAGAGAGAGAGAGGGGGGGGGGAGACAGACAGACAGACAAACAGAGATAGACAGACAGACAGACAGAGAGATGGAGAGAGAGAGAGAGAGAGAGAGAGAGAGAGAGAGAGAGAGAGAGATCAACATCAGCATCAGCATCAACATCAGCATCAGCATCCCTTTCATTGCTCAGTGGCAAACACACTAACAGCAGTAGCAAATTTCAGCTTTCCATAACGACGACGATCACCACCACCACCACCACCACCACCACCACAGCCCCTTCCCTTCATCCTTCCCCCCCCTCCTCTCTCCCCCTCCCCTCCCCTCTCTCCCCGCCCCACCACCACCACCCTACCCTCCCTCTCTCTCTCTCTCTGCCCTCCTTTCAAAGCGATGAGTCAGCAGCGATAATAACTGAGGGACAAATCGATGATGCTGGAAGTGAAAGGAATGCCTTTCACACTGCTATCTGAAAGGATCAGCGATTCGTGAGAGAGAGCGAGAGAGTGGGAGAGAGAGAGAGAGGGGGGGGGAAGAGAGAGAGAGAGAGGGAGAGAGATAGAGGGGGGGGGGGGCTATTCGTGGGAGAGAGAGGGGGAGAGAGAGAGAGAGGTCGATTCGTGGGAGAGAGCGAGAGAGGGGGAGAGAGAGAGACAGGGAGAGAGAGAGAGAGAGGGAGAGGGAGAGAGAGGGAGAGAGGGGGAGAGAGAGAGGGAGAGAGAGAGAGAGGAGGGGGGGTGCGGGGGATGGGGGTAGGAGCGAGAACGGATAGAGAAAGAAATGGAGGGAAAGAGAGAGAGAAGACAGAGAGAGAGAGGGAGAGAGAGAGAGATCTAGAGAAAGAGAGAGAGAGAGAGAGGTGGGGTAGGTAGGAGAAGGAGGGAGGGAAGGGAAATACAAATATAAATGGAGAAAGAAGGAGATAAGAGAGAGAGAGAGAGAGGGTTGAGAGAGAGAGAGAGACAGACAGACAGAGAGGAGACAGAGACAGAGTACACAGAGAAACAGTGACAGAGAGACAGTGACAGAGAGAGAGAGAGTGAAAGAGAGCTGGGGGGGGGGTGGGGGAGGAGGGAGGGAGGGAGGGAGAGAGAAAAATGGAGAGAAAGAGGGAGAAGAGAGATAGAGAGAGGGGTGAGAGAGAGACAGACAGACAGACAGAGTATACAGAGAGAGAGAGAGTTAAGGCACGGAGAGACAACCAGACAGAGAGAGAGAGTGATAAACAGAAAAACAGCGAGAGAGAATGAGACAGACAGACAGATAGACAGACAGACAAGGACAGAGAGACAGAAAGAGAGAGAGAGAGAGAGAGAGAGAGGGGGGGGAGCGCGGAGAGACAATCAGACAGAGAGAGTGATAAACAGAAAAACAGCGAGAGAGAATGAGACAGACAGACAGACAGACAAGAACAGAGAGACAGAAAGAAAGAAAGAAAGAGAGAGAGAGAGAGGGGGGGCGAGGAGAGACAAACAGACAGAGGGAGTAATAAACAGAAAATGGCGAGAGAAAATGAGAGAGACAGACAGATAGACAGACAAGGACAGAGAGACAGAAAGAAAGAAAAAAAAGAAAGAGAGAGAGAGAGAGGGGGCGGGGGGGGGGCGCAGAGAGACAAACAGACAGAGGGAGTAATAAACAGAAAATGGCGAGAGAAAATGAGAGAGACAGACAGACAGACAGACAAGGACAGAGAGACAGAAAGAAAGAAAAAAAGAAAGAGAGAGAGAGAGGGGGGGGGCGCAGAGAGACAAACAGACAGAGGGAGTAATAAACAGAAAATGGCGAGAGAAAATGAGAGAGACAGACAGATAGACAGACAAGGACAGAGAGATAGAAAGAAAGAAAGAAAGAAAGAAAGAGAGAGAGAGAGGGTTGAGAGAGAGAGACAGACAGACAGAGAGGAGACAGAGACAGAGTACACAGAGAGACAGTGACAGAGAGAGAGAGTGAAAGAGAGCTGGGGGTAGGTGGGGGAGGAGGGAGGAAGGGAGAGAGAAAAACGGAGAGAAAGAGGGAGAAGAGAGATAGGGGTGAGAGAGAGAGCGAGAGACAGACAGACAGAGAGGAGACAGAGACAGAGTACACAGAGAGACAGTGACAGAGAGAGAGAGAGTGAAAGAGAGCTGGGGGTGGGTGGGGGAGGAGGGAGGGAGGGAGGGAGAGAGAAAAATGGAGAGAAAGAGGGAGAAGAGAGATAGAGAGAGGGGTGAGAGAGAGAGACAGACAGACAGACAGACAGAGTATACAGAGAGAGAGAGAGAGAGAGATAGGGCGCGGAGAGACAATCAGACAGAGAGAGTGATAAACAGAAAAACAGCGAGAGAGAATGAGACAGACAGACAGAGAGACAGAAAGA
>NC_134898.1:3804960-3807460 GCF_041734735.1 Babylonia areolata | reverse complement strand
GCTTAGTCAGGCCTTGAGTGCATGCAGAATTATAGTTATATTTGTGTACTGGTCAGAGTGGAATTTTTTCCATGGAATATTGCCAGAGGACAACAACCATCTCAGTACCTGAAGATCTAGTCATCAGCCCCATCCACATGTAATATGCAGCTTCTGTTCAAACGGGGGTGTGTGTGTATGTGTGTGTGTGTGTGTGTGTGAGAGAGAGAGAGAGAGAGAGAGAGAGAGTTTGTGTGTGTGTGTGTGTGCGTGCGCGCGCGCGTGCGTTTGTGTGTGTGTGTGTGTGTGTGTGTGTGTGTGTGTGTGTGCAGTGCGTGCATGTGTGAGTATGCACAAGTTTTTATATTGATTTGCACTTGTATGTGTCCTAATTTCTACCGTATCTGTGTTTGTGTATGATTTTCGATTTATGTTCGTACCTTGTTAACAATGTACCATACCCCCCAATATTCCTTGTGACCCCGGTACACTTGGAATGAGGATACTGACATTTAAGAGAAACCTTGTTCAGGTTTTTAGTGAAAAGCGCGTAGGGTTTTGCTGCTGGTTAGCCACCGATGTGGTGTAGCGTATATGGTTTTATCCGAACGCAGTGACGCCTCCTTGAGAAACCTGAAACCGTAACCCAGTTTTGGAAACCCACGTGACCAAAGCTGCGCGCGTGCCCGGCCCGATGCAATGGCTCCTAGACTGAACACAGACAGACTCAGGCGTCAACCAGGCCCGAGAGATACGGCCACCTGAAGTGTTGGGTCCCAACAGGGTACTTGAAGGTAGCAAACACTGACCCTCCAGGACTGGATCCATCAAGAGGATACCTGTCTGATAGTCGATAGACAGAGACCCGATTGTGATCCTGGTGTGTGTGTGTGTGTGTGTGTGTGTGTGTGTGTGTGTGTGTGTGTGTGTGTGTGTGTGCGCGTGTCTCCGGGGCCAACCTCGTACGTACCCCACCACACCTCACCACACACACACACCCTACCCCTCTCCCCCAACACGCCACCCTTTTTCCACCATCCCTCCACCACCTCTCTGCCTCTGTCTCTCTCACTCTCTCTCTCTCTGCATCTCAGTTTCTCCCTCTGTCTCTCTGTCTCTGTCTCTGTCTCTGTCTCTGTCTCTCTCTCTCTCTCTCTTTCTCTGCGTCTCAGTTTCTCCCTCTGTCTCTGTCTCTGTCTCTCTGTCTCTCTGTCTCTCTGTCTCTCTCTGCGTCTCAGTTTCTCCCTCTGTCTCTCTGTCTCTGTCTCTGTCTCTGTCTCTGTCTCTCTCTCTCTCTCTCTCTCTCTCTGCGTCTCAGTTTCTCCCTCTGTCTCTCTGTCTCTCTCTCTCTCTCTCTCTGCGTCTCAGTTTCTCCCTCTCTCTCTCTCTCTCTCTCTCTCTCTCTCTCTCCCTCTCTCTCTCTCTCTCTCTCTCTCTCTCTGCGTCTCAGTTTCTCCCTTTGTCTGTCTGTCTCTCTCTCTCTCTCTCTCTCTCTCTCTGTCTCTGCGTCTCAGTTTCTCCCTCTGTCTGTCTCTCCCTCTGTCTGTCTGTCTCTCTCTCTCTCTCTCTCTCTCTGCATCTCAGTTTCTCCCTCTGTCTCTCTTACTGACTGTATATCTCTTTCTTTCTCCCTATGTCCGTCTCTCTCTCTCTATATACGCGAGTGGGCTTTTTACGTGTATGACCATTTTTTATCCCGCCATGTACTCTCTCGGTTCGAACGTCTGTCTGTCTGTCTCTGTCTCTCTCTCTCTGTCTCTGTCTGTCTGTCTGTCTCTCTCTCTCTCTGTCTCTCTCTCTCTCTCTCTCTCTCGATTTGAAATTGTATCATACTGAACTCTTGGTGAAAGTTGACACATGTTGGGTTTTTGTTGTTTTTTGTTGTTGTTGTTGTTTTTCTGGTGATATTGATGATGGGCGCTTGGATTTTTCTTCTTCTTCTTCTTTTTTTTTCTTTTTTTTTCTGCAGTTGCTTCCAAGAGCAAAATTCGGTGGGTGGCACTGTGTGTTTCACGGTGACGTGTACCTTGGAAGCGGCCGTTCTGGAGAACTCTCACCTATTTGTTGAAGAGAATCCTTCCACAGGGTCGTTGAGTGAAAGGGGGGTGGGGGGGGGTTCAGCTACAGGGCACTACAAGGGCACGCACGTGCACACGCTCCTCTGGCACACGACACGATCACGTTATTGCTGTGTGTGTGTGTGGTGTGTGTGTGTGTGTGTGTGTGTGTGTGTGTGTGTGTGTGTGTGTGATTATTAGTGTACCCAAGATAGACAGACAAACAGGCAAAGAGAAAGAGAAATATAGTACAGAGGAGAGGAAACAGAGAGAGAGAGAGAGGGGGAGAGAGAGAGAGAGAGAGACGGAGAGACAGAGAGGAGAGACAGACAAAAAGAGAGAGAAGAGAGAGAGGGGGGGGAGAGAGGAAGAGAGAAGAGAGAGAGACAGAGAGAGAGGAGAGAGAGACAGAGACAGACAGACAGACAGTGTGCGTGCGTGCGTGCGTGCGTGTGTGTGTGAGC
>NC_134898.1:3792460-3797460 GCF_041734735.1 Babylonia areolata | reverse complement strand
GGGAGGGGGGTTGAGGGGGGAGGGTGGCGTGCGCGCGTGTGTGCGTGCACGTGCGCGAGCGCGCAAGCGGAGGCGGAAATAATATGTGTTGCTATGATAACTGACACAGCGAAACTGCTATCACGCAGGAGGTATAGAAACTGCCAGATGATGAAATGCCGAGTAAGGTCTGTAACATATATATGTATGTATGTGTGTATGTGTGTGTGTGTGTGTGTGTGTGTGTGTGTGTGTGTGTACGGTGTGTGTGTCTGTGTTTGTCTGCACGCGTCTGTGTCTATGTGTGTCTGTATGTTTGTGAGATGAAGGTTTTTAAAGGGGAATTTGAAAAAAAAAAGTGTTAGTCTGCTTTCTCAATGGGACTGCATACAGACCCTGTGTGTGTGTGTGTGTGTGTGTGTGTGTGTGTGTGTGTGTGTGTGTGTGTGTGTGAGTGTGTGTGTGTGTTCTTCTTCTTCTTCTCCTCCTCCTTCTTCTTCTTCTTCTCCTCCTTCTTCTCCTTCTTCTTCTTCTCCTTCTCCTCCTCCTTCTTCTTCTTCTTCTCCTCCTTCTTCTCCTTCTTCTTCTTCTCCTCCTCCTCCTTCTTCTCCTTCTTCTCCTCCTCCTTCTCCTCCTTCTTCTTCCTCTTCTTCTCCTTCTCCTCCTCCTTCTTCTTCTCCTCCTCCTCCTTCTCCTTCTTCTTCTCCTTCTTCTCCTTCTTCTTCTCCTTCTTCTTCTCCTTCTTCTTCTCCTTCTTCTCCTTCTTCTTCTCCTCCGCCTTCTTCTTCTCCTCTTCCTCTGTGTGTGTTTGTGAGTGTTTGTGTGTGGGGGTGGGGGTGGGGGTGGGGGGGTGTTTGTGTGTGTGTGTGTGTGTGTGTGTATGCGCGCGCGTGTGTGTGTGTGTGTGTGTGTGTGTGTGTGTGTGTGTGTGTGTGTGTGTGTGTGTGCGCTTGTATTCTGGGTACAGGCCGATGCAGTCGGAATTTGGCAAGCTTCTCCGACTGTCACTTTGTATTTCTATCTCTGTGTCTGTATCTTTCTATCTGTCTGTCTGTCTGTCTGTCTGTCTCTGTCCCTTTATCTCTCTCTCTCTCTCTCTCTCTCTGTCTCTGCAATGCGTCTGTCTGTTTGTCTGTCTGTCTGTCTGGCTTTCTCAGCTTCTGTCTCTGTACATGTACATCTGTCTGTCTGTCTTTCCCCTGTCTCTGTCTCTCTGTATATCATCTGTCCGTCTGTCTGTCTCTCCCTTTATCTCTCTCTCTGTTTCTACAATGAGTCTGTCTGTCTGTCTGTCTGTCTCTCCCCCTTTATGTCTCTGTCTCTATAATGCGTCTGTCTGTCTGTTTGTCTGTCTGTCTTTCTCAGTCTCCGTCTCTGTACATGTATATCATCTGTCTGTCTGTCTGTCTGTCTGTGTGTCTCTATCCCTTTATCTCTCTGTTATATCTCTTTCTACAGTAAGTCTGTCTGTCCGACCGTCTGTCTGTCTGTCTGTCTGTCTGTCTCTCCCTTTATCTCTCTCTGTCTCTACAATGAGTCTGTCTGTTTGTCTGTCTGTCTGTCTGTCTGTCTGTCTCTATCCCTTTATCTCTCTGTTATCTCTCTGTCTCTACAGTAAATCTGTCCCGTCTGTCTGTCTGTCTGTCTGTCTGTCTGTCTTTCTCTCCTCTGTCTCTGCGTATCATCTGTCCGTCTGTCTGTCTGTCTGTCTGTCTCTTCCTTTATCTCTCTGTCTCTACAATGCGTCTGTCTGTCTGTTTGTCTGTCTGTCTGTCTGCCTGTCTGTCTGTCTCTCTCCCTTTATGTCTCTGTCTCTACAATGCGTCTGTCTGTCTTTTCTGTTTTTCTGCCCTGTCTTTTTTCCCTCATCTCCGTCTTGTACATGTATATCCTGTCTATTGCCCCTGTCGCCCTTTTCCTTTTCTTTCCTGTCTGTCTGTCCTCTTTTCTCTCGTTCTTTTCCCCTTTTTGGGTGGGTAAAACGTTGGCGGGTTTTTTGGTGCGGGCTCGGGTGTCTTTTTTTAAAATCCTTGTCCTCTAGATGCCGCCCTTTTCCTGTTTTTGTTGTTTTGTTTCTGTTGGGGCGTATGTAATAATTAGTGGTTGTGTTGTCTGTTGATGTACTTATTTGTTTGTTTTGTCCGTGTCGTTTTGCGGCTTTGCTTTGTGTTTTTTTTTTTGATTTTTTTCTTAAGTATGGTGTGTTTCCGTTTGTTTTTTTTTTGGGGTGGTTGTTGTGGGTGTTTTGAAGGGGTGTTTGGTTTGTTTTTTTAATTTAATTTTTCCCATGTGTGAATTAACGAAGTGGTGTGTTTTGGTGTTTTGTGTGTTTGTTGTTGTTGGTGGTTGGGGTTTTTTGGGGGTTTTTGGGGTTGTTGTTGTAGTTTGTTTAAAAGTGTTGTTTGGGTGGTGTGGTTTGGTGGGGTGGTGGTTGGGTGGTGTGTGGGGTGGGGTTTTGCGTGGTGGTATGCTATGGTGTGTAAACATGTGGTGTGTGTGTGTGTGTGTGTGTTTTTTGGGGTGTGTGTGTGGGGGTTTTGGTGGGTGGTGGGGTTTTTTGCGAGTGGGGGTTTTTGGTTTTCGTTCTTTATTAACGTTTTTTACTGTAAGTATTTTAGACAAGGTTTTTTGGGGTGGTGTGTTGTGGTGTGTGTTTTGTGTTGTGTTGTGTGTGTGTGGTGTTGGTTGGTGTGTGGGGGGGGCGGTGTGGTGTATATACAGGTGTGTGTGGGGTTGGTGTGTGTGTGTGGTGTGTGTGTTTTTGTGTGTGTATGCTATGTGTGTGTATCGTATGTTGTGTTATCAGTGTGTGTGTGTGTGTGGGTTGTGGGGTTGTGTGGTGTTTGCGGGGTTTTGTGTGTTTTGTGGTTTTTTTTGCGAGTGTGTGGGTTTTGGTTCGTTTTTTTTTTTTAACGCTTTTGACGTAATGATATTAGACGAAGTGTGTGTTGTTGTGTTGTGGGGTTTGGTTTTGTGGGTGGTGTGGGGGGGAAAGGGGAAAGGGAAAGAGAGAAAAAGAGAGAGAGAGCGTTTAAAAAGCGCACGTGCAGGTTTTTTTTTTTTTTTTTTTTTCGTCTCCAAAAAAAAGAAACGAAAAACAAACCTGGCTGACGTAACATCAGCGACACAGCTTACGTCAGTGTCAGTACTATCTAGAAAGATGTCTATCTATCTATCAACCTCGGGGCGGCACAAGGGATGCCAAGACATTCGTGACACGGTAATAACACGGCTGTGAGCAGACTGGTAGAGTGCCGGCATGATGAAATCCGGGGATGATGACATCCAGGGCGAGGTCGATTTGGTTGTGGGGCCCCCCTTTGGGTTTTTCCCCCCCTTTTGGGGGGGTTTTTTTCCCCTGGGGCCCTCCCTTTTGCGGGCCTCTCTCCTTCCCTGGGCCCCTCTCTCCCCTGCGGCCTCCCCTTTATCCCTCCCTCTTCACCCCCGGCCTTCCTTTTTCTCCCTGGCCTCTACCTATCCCCGGGCCCCCCTTTTTTCCCCTAACTCTCCCCTGGGCCCCCCCCCCCCCCTTTCCCCCCTCCCCTGCGGCCTCTCCCCCCCCCTTCTCCTCATCCCTGCGGCTCTACTCCTCTCTCTCCCTGCGGCCTCTACTCTACTCTCCCTGCGGCCTCTCCAACTCTCCCAGCGGCCTCTACTCTACTCTCCCCCTGCGGGCCTCCTCTCCTCTGCGCCTCTCCTCTCCTCTCCCCCCTCCGCCTCTCCTCCTTCTCCCTGTGGCCTCTTCTCTCCTCTCCTCCGCCTCTCCTCCTCGCCCTGCGGCCTCCCTCTCTCTCTCCCTCCGGCCTCTCCTCCTCTCCCTGTGGCCTCTTCTCTACTCTCCCTCCGGGCCTCTTCCTCCTCTCCGTGTGGCCTCTTCTCTATCCTCCCCTCCCTGCGGCCTCTCTCCTCGCCCTGCGGCCTCTCCTCCTCTCTCCCTGCGGCCCTCTCCTCCCCCCCCCTGCGGCCCCTCCTCTCCCTGGGGCCTCTCCTCCCCCGGGGCCCCTCCTCTCACTCTCCCCCCCGCGCCTCTATCTACTTTTCCCTTGGCCTCTCCTCCTCTCCCCCGCCTCCCCCTCTCCCTTTTCCCCGGGGGCCCCTCTCCTCCTCTCCCTCGGGCCTCTACTTTTCCCTACTCTTCCTGTGGCCCCCCTTTCCCCCCTCCTCTCCCCCCTCCCTCCTCTTCTCTTTCCTGGCGCCTTTTACTCCCCCCCCCCCCGGCCTCATTCCCTTTTTTATCCTTTTCCCTCGGCCTCACTTCCCGGCCTCTCCTCCCCCCCTCCCCCGCGGCCTCTCCCCCCTTTTGGGGGCGGCCCTACCCTTCCCCTCCCTGGGGGGCCCTCTACTCCCCCCCCTTCCCCTGCGGCCTCAAACTTTTTCGGGCGGCCTCACTCTAACTCTCCCCCCCCCCCCCCCTCTATCCTCTCCCTGGGGTTACTCTCGGCCTCTACTCTACTCGCCTCCGTCCGGCCTCTCCTCCGTCTCCCTGCGGCCTCTACTCTCTCGCTCTCCCTGCGGCGCTACTTCTGGCGGCCTCTACTTCTACTACTCTCCCTCCGCCTCTCCTCCTCTCCCTGCGCCTCTACTCTCCTCTCCCTGCGGCCTCTACTCTCCTCTCCCTGCGGCCTCTCCTCCTCTCCCTGCGGCTCTACTCTCCTCTCCCTGCGGCCTCTACTCTCCTCTCCCTGCGGCCTCTCCTCTCTCTGAGCCCTCTCTAGCTCTCTGTTCCTCTGTTTTCCGCAGTGTTTTTCTTGTCGTTTTTTTTTTTTTCTCCCTGGTCTGATCCTCAGTTTCGTGTCTGTGACGGTCTTTGCAGTCTGTCCGTTTTCACTTCTCTCTCCCTCAGTCTCTCTCCGGGTTTTGTCTGTCTGTCTGTCTGTCTGTCTATCTATATGTCTCTCTCCTCTCACCCCCTTTCTCTTTCTCTTTCTCTCTCTCTTTGTGTCTTTCTCAGCAGAGAGAGAGAGATAGAAGCGGGGAGAAGATGGAGAGAGAAAGAGAGAGAGCCTCTGTGTGTGTGTGGT
>NC_134898.1:3749960-3767460 GCF_041734735.1 Babylonia areolata | reverse complement strand
GTAAGGGGACTTAATTTGCTTTAAACAGATCTTTCTCATCTTAAACATTACATTTTGAAATTATACTCAATACATAAAAAGCTTGGATTTTTTTTTAAAGTGTATCACAAGTGAGTCTTGAAGGCCTTGCCTCTCTTGGTTTTTTTTGGTTTTTTTGGTTTGGTTTTTTTTTTGGTTTTTTTAGCAGATGAGATCTGACATCCTGAACCTGTTAGTATTATTATTACAGTTGCCGTCGTCGTCCGTATACAGTGATGGCCTAGAGGTAACGCGTCCGCCTAGGAAGCGAGAGAATCTGAACACACTGGTTCGAATCACGGTACAGTCGCCAATAATTTCTCCCCCTCCACTAGACCTTGAGTGGTGGTCTGGACACTAGTCATTCGGATGAGACGATAAACCGAGGTCCTGTATGCAGCATGCACTTAGCGTACGTAAAAGATCCCACGACAACAAAAGGGTTGTCCCTGGCAAAATTCTGAAGAAAAAAAATCAGTTCGATAGGAAAACAAATAATACTGCAGGCAGAAAATGTTGGGGTTTTTTGTTTTTTTAATCGGTGGCGCTCTCCTTTAGGACAGCAGCCCGAATTTCACACAGAGAAATCTGTTGCAACAAAAAAAAAGAGAAATACAATTACTGCACAGCGGAATCTACACTGAAATCAGTACAGGGGCGGCTATCCCCCTCCCTATCCCCTCCCATGCCGTGTGTGTGTGTGTGCCTAGCCTAACCTAGCCCATACTAGCCTATACTATAGTAGTTCAAGCCTGGATGAACGTAGCCATGACAAAGGTGGGACATCCCAGGTGGTATCCAGTTAGCTGTGAACATCACCTCCCTTCAGACAACACTACAGAACCTACACTTTACTACCACTACCACAAATGTCCACTGCTCGATCCGCTAATAAACATCTCCTCCAGCCACTCAGCTCTCCCCCCCCCCCCTCTCCTCCCTTCCCCCACAAAGCCCCCCACCCCCCACCCTCTTCGGCTTGCCATTGCTCCCCTCCCCCCCCCCACCCCCCTGACCACCATAGTTACTTCCAGCTCAAATATAACACAGCTGACTCAGCCAATTACTGTACTGGTCAACAAAGACATCAATTAAACAGGCACTGAGCAAAGTTTTAATGGCCTCACCACCCCTTCTACCTCCACCCCTCCTCTCTACCCCTCCCCCCCCCCCCAACCCCCACCAGAAGCCAAACAGCAGGTGTCAAAACCCTGGCGTGAACATTACGCAAAAACTACCTGGTGGTTTGCCCCACTTGACCAACCTCCACCTTCCTCTAATGGTCGTCCCTCCCACCCCCACCCCAAAACCCCCCTCTACTTTCACAAAGCCACAGCCAGAAATAAACCCGCTACTAGGGGTAACTGCTGGGGGAGTCAGTGGGTATGAGTGAGTACTGGTGCCTCACACCTCAGGCGGTTTTAAAGTGACTTTGATGAGTGTGAAGTCCCACGTTTCTGACCCGCTACAGGAACGAAGGTGGCAGAATGGTTAAGACACTTATACAATGCCAGTTCAGTGTTCGAATCCAGGTTTTGGCCCTTTCTCCCAAGTTCAACTAAAAACCAATCTTAGCGTCTAGTATTTACGGATGAGACGACAAACCGATGTCCCGTGTGCAGCACGCACTTGGCGCACTGAAAAAGAACCCATGGCAACGAGAGTGTTGCCCCCTGGCAAAAGTCAGTAGAAGAAGTCCACTCTGGTAAGTACGCAAATATATATAAGCGTACACTCAAGGCCTGACTAAGCGCGATGGGTTATGCTGCTGGTCAGGCATCTGCCTAGCAGATGTGGTGTAGCGCATGTGGATTTGTCTGAACGCAGTGAGGCCTCCTTGAGAAACTGGAACTGAAACTTATGAGTATGAAGTTCCACATTTTTGACCTGCTGTAGGAACGAAGGTGGCAGCCGGTATGACTAAGACGTTTATAAAATGCCAGTTTAATTACACATATTTAACCGTGACCCAACTAGTGCAGACTCTAGCAGGGGTCTGACATTTCTGTCCTGTGCAAACTACTATCCGCCTATGCGGAGAAAATGAGAGTACTACGTCCGATAACCTCCCGGAAGTAGGTAACGTCCCCTTTGTCCCCCTGGCTAGCGCCCTCTTTTTCCGGCAGCCATCTCGACACCTGTTCCTGTGCACTTCATACGGCTTAGTTTTTCGCATTTTCTGTCTGTCTATCGATTCTTTGGCGTTTCTGTTTTGGACCTGTGTCCGTGAGGGTGTGGGTTCGAATCCCAGTCTCGCTCTTTCTCCCACGTTTGACTGGAAATCCATAATATGTGTTACAGCACATCTGCTAAGCAGACACCTGAGCAGCACCAGCCTAACCCAACGTGCATAGTCAGACCTTGAGAGAAAATACAATAAATAGAATATGACAGATAAAAAAAACAAACAACAAAAAAACAACAACATAAATCACAATGAAGTTGTTAACACAGTGTGAGTCGCCACAGTAAACTTAAAAAAAAAAAACGCTCTCATTTTAACTCCCCTTACCCCCCACCCCCCACCCCCCCAGCCCCCACTACCACCCTCTCTCTCTCTTCTCCTCCTCCACCCCCCACTCCCTTCCCATCTACCCATTCAGTCTCCCACTCCTACCCCTCCCCCCCCTCCTCCCTCCTAGTGACTCGTGAAAACCCGCTACGTCGGCAAGACTTCAATCACAAGCCTGAGGGGGTGGGGAGGAGGGGGACGCGGGGGGGGGGAGGCGGGTGGATGGGGGGCGCCGTTAGTGGTATTATCAGTACAGGGGTCGAGTGACCTATAAACAGGTGGAGGAAGAAATGCGGTAACGACTAGACTGGACATAAAGCCAACTGGACAACAAAGACAGCTGGTCCACCACTACACAGCAGGGCCGCGCCGTACCTGGTATGAAAGGCTTCCGGCATTTTCCATGGATACACAGTGGTGCTATTCCCTTTGCCTTCCCTGGCCCCCCCTACCCCAGGTATTGTAGCCGGCAAGCTGCTGCTGTAATGTCCCCCCTCCCCCCCTCCCTTTGCGGTCAGCTTGGCCTGGGCTGGCTAGCTGTTATGAGCGGCAATGTTTGACCAGTCAAGAGTCCGGTTTGGGTTGATGAGGACCGGTGGTGTGCGTTATCAATTATTTCTTACGTTAGTATGGTCACTGACGTCGTTTGACTCACTTAACGACATAGGCAGCTGGGTTATTGAGGTGGGAGGGTGGGGGGCGGAAAGGGGGCGGGGGGGGGGGGGGGGGGGGGGGGGGGGGGGGGGGGGGGGGGGGGGGGGGGGGGGGGGGGGGGGGGGGGGGGAAGGAGGGGGTACAACGGAGGATGCTGTAGTAGTGGTTTAGTGGTTGCCATGGCAGAGCCAATGAGAAAGCTTTGTCCGTTTTGTATGTCCAGTTACAGGCTTGTGTTTAATCCAATGAGGATTTTACTTGGTGTGTGTGTGTGTGTGTGTGTGTGTGTGTTTGCGGGGTGGGGTGGGGGGGTCCTGTTTGTATACTGGAGAGGAGCGGTGGGGGTGGGGGTTGGTTTTGGACTGTTTGTTTCTGCTCTCTCTCTCTCTCTCTCTCTCTCTCTCTCTCTCTCTCTCTTCTTGTATCACGTAAAGAAATACCACAATTCAACGGATTGCATTAACCAAAGAATTCTTGAAAAATATGCTCTCTTTTTTTTCAGTTATCAATGATATATTAGCAGGTTCGAACCAAGCAATTTTGGGTCGAGAGTATAGTAAGCAGCAGACTTTCAGCGCTAAAGCGTGCTTAATAAAGATATGATTCACTTTATATCATTTCAACTCGAGGGGGCCGAGTCGAATCGAGTACACAGAATGTAAGAATACAATACAGACAAGCCGCATGCAGCAAAATAAGGCCAAATGAATACACTTAATAGCCAAAAAAAAAAGCGTAAGACGAGACAGAGCGAAAACCTGACAAGATGGCGTAGAGAGCCTTGGCCAAAGGAATGATTCAGCGCTTATAGCTTTTAGAGGCGTTTGATTGGCTAAGAGCGGACCGGGCAAGACTTTTCACTGTTAGCCGCGCGAAATTTGGCCAAGCAGAGCAAACAGATAGGCCTAGTTTGCATCAGTTTGACATGGTAAGTATATGTATCACCAAACATGGAGTATAATACAAACTCCTCCTTTTACTGTCATCTAGGCTAGAGGGACCAGGAGCAACAACAACAACAATAAGAAGAAGAACAACAACAATAATGATAATAACAATCAGTAAATAATCAAATAAACAACACAAGTAAATAAATAAATAAATAAGCAAATAAATGTAAATAAGATAAGATAAGAATAACTTTATTATCTCCAACTGGAGAAATTTGGTCAGGTGCATTATCACAACATAGACAAGTAAACAACATGGAGACCATAACTGTAAAAGCCAACAACAGCCCCTACAAATATTACGAAGATACAAATGTAAAAAATATCACATACATCGTTTCATACATACATCCACACACAATGCAGGTAATAACTAGTATTCTTAATGTAAAAACAGAAAGAATTAAGAAGCATTATTTGAATATAATTATAAACATAGCCTACTATACTGCACATTGATTATAATAGACAGATAAGATAAGAATAAAGATGAATTGCGGAAAACCACAACCAGATAATCAGCACACACCCGCCCCCCCTCCCCCCCCCCCCCCCCCCCAAACACACACACACGGATAACTTGATTAAACAAGAGTAATAAACATATGTTCTCAAATAAAAGCACTTCACATATTCGCTTTTAAAAACATTGCAAATAATTATTACATCGTAATTATTAAACAAACATATTTAGAATATAAACATACAGACACGCACACACGCTTGAAATGAAGAAAGAAAGACAGAAAGAAAGACAGACAGACAGAAACGGTCACATAGCACGGTAGAACAACAACTGGAAAGGACTTGACCCTTAAGGCTGAAATCCCTTGGTTCCCCATGAATGGTAATCTCTCTGTGTAAAGCTGTTGTTCTACGTTAACTCACTCAGTACGGCCAGTCCTCTCTTCTCCTCTACACAGACCCCTCGGATGTCCAGTGGGTGTCTGAATGACCCAACCTTTAGCTTCCGTCGTCAGAATTGTAGTATTCTTTGTCAACATTCACGTCTTCAGTATAAGAGCCTCCCGCTTGCAATATTTTGATGATGGTAATTCGGGTGAAACGCTGTTAACGTCGTCTCTTTCGCCGTTCGTATAGAAAGAGTTAACTTGTTATTTATTACAGGCCAGGAAAAGCAGTGCCAGCAAGTCCCCGACAGCCGCCACCATCCCCTGTCCACACTGCGTCAGTCAGAACCTTCCGGGCGCGGATTGGCCTGACCAGTCATCTGCGCACCCACAGAGCCCAACCCACCCACCCCCAGGATGACTAGATGGTGCTCGTCGATCCCGACGGACGAACCACACATTTATTTATTGTTCTGCTGTTTATGCGTGGATATATTATGCGTTTTCTGAATGAAGACTTTGGTTAACCCCAACTGGTTTGGTGTGTCTATTTCTTCCGCGTTATTTCTTTCTCTTCCTTTCGTTTTTTTTGGTCTCTACCCCCCCACACCCCACCTCCGCCCCCCCCAAATCCCCCACCTACCCACCCTACCCCACCTAACCATCTCATCCTCTGTGTGTGTGTGTGTGTGTGTGTGTGTGTGTGTGTGTGTGTGTGTAGTATTTGTGTATGTGTTAGCGTGTGTGTGTGTGTGTGTGTGTGTGTGTGTGTGTGTGTGTGTGTGTGTGTGTGTGTGTGTGTGTAGTATTTGTGTATGTGTTAGCGTGTGTGTGTGTGTGTGTGTGTGTGTGTAGTATTTGTGTATGTGTTAGCGTGTGTGTGTGTGTGTGTCTGTGTGTGTGTGTGTGCGTTGTGTGCTGTTAGTATATGTGTTAGCGTGTGTGTGTGTGTGTGTGTGGTATTTGTGTATGTGTTTGTGTGCGCGCGCGCACGCGTGCGTGCGTGTGCGTGTATGTAAGTGTGTAAGCGTGTGTGTGCTTGTTTCCCAGTTGTATATTGTGTGTGTGTGTGTGAACGTGTGTGTGCGTGCGTGTGTGGACAGGGGGAGGGGGATGTGTGTAAGGCCGGGACAGCAGAAGAATGAAAAGGGTTGTGATGATGACCATTGTGAGGTGTTGGTGGTGTGTGTGTGTGTGTGGGGGGGGGGGGGGGGGGGGGGGGGGGGGGGGGGGGGGGGGACGGGAGAGGGAACAGTGGTGGCTAAGGGTGGGTGCGGAGGGTGGAGGGGAGAGAGGAGTGGTGGAAGGGGGAGGAGGGAGTGTGAGGGTGCCGTGAGTGGTGTGTGTGTGTGTGTGTGTGTGTGTGTGTGTGTAAGGTTGTTTTTCTGGAGGTTTCAGTGTTTCAATCGGGGAGCGTGTCGATACTCCTCCGTGTCAATACTCTCCCGTACACACACACGTGTGTGTGTGTGTGTGTGTGTGTGTGTGTTGTTGTTGCTGTTGTTGTCTTCTTCTTCAGTTTAGCGTCTTTTAGCCAAAAGTGTTATTTGACAAAGATAGGGGGGAAAAGACGGTTACTGGTGAAGGTAACTGTTCGTGTGTGTGTGTGTGTGTGTGTGTGTGTGTGTGTGTTGGATAATCATAATTGGTGAAATTTTGATTAAAAAATGAGATTACAATAAAACATCATTAGAACGAAATGCTAATGATAACAGTAAGCGAACTTGACTAATCAAAGATTTGAATCGGTATGATTAAGCGTTAATAAGCAATATAATATAATGCGATTAGCAACATATAAACAGGTAAAAAAGATATTAATTACTTGTATGATTTATTTAAGGCATATGGTTTTGAGGGGTGGGGGTTATGCGTCAGTGTTTGCATGGATTTTTCACGGTTTTCGATTCTTTTTATTGATTGTTTTCACACCGTCACACACACACACACACACACACACACACACACACACACACACACACACACACACACACACATACATAGCGTTTTGCCGCTGTCAGGTTTAGCACGGATAATTCATGTTACATAATTTGTAATACATAAAATAAAGAAGGCAATTAATCAGTTGTATGTAGCAATTACTGCTCGTTGCATTTAAAAATTTTTTTTTTTCGTTTCGTTTTTATTGATTATTTTCACACACACACACACACACACACACACACACACACACACACACACGGCGCGTGCGCGTACAGTGACATTGTTGGACCTCGATATATTGCCCCCCCACCCCCCACCCCCCACCCCCTTCCCCTCGGCCCCCCATTCTTTGGCCAAGCCGCCGCGCTAGGCTTTGATCCCGCTGCCTGAAACAACCTTCCGACCTTTTATGGGCCACTTTTATGGCCTTTTTATGGCCCCATCTTGGAGCGCCCCACCCCAGATGCAGATGTGAAGGGGCCGAGGAAGAGACGTTACACATAAGACAAAGACCCACAGTTAAGAACACACACACACACACACGCATACGCACACACACGCACACACACACACACATATACACACATGCACACATGAACGCACACACAAATGCACACACACGGACCATCTGACGCCTCCCCTCCCACCCTCATACATACCCATTCCCCACATACATACCCACCACTTACACACACACATATTCACATGTATAATTCAAATGCACGCGCTAGCATACACACACACACACACACACACACACACACACACACACACACACACACACACACACGCACGCACGCACGCACGCACACATCGACACAGTGAGCACAGCAGACACAAAAGTTGTAAGTTTTATGACCCAGCCAAGTGGCGGAGATAACACGACAGCAATGATAATTATAAACGCCAGATAATACTGGGTGCGATCGCCGCCGTGCGCGCACGCACGCAAGCACCCACTTACACACACACACACACACACACACAACTTCAAAGTACTTTCACACACAAACACACCTTGTAATACTCGCACGCATAATCACACATACTCACACACGCATGCGCGAACGAACACACCGTGGCCACCACCACCAGCACAACAGCTACGCAACTGTTGAGGTGATTCCCGGCGACATTATATGCCGCAATATGTAATAGTTTGCATGCAGTGTCGCCGGCGCAGTTGATTTTTTATTGTGTCTCTCCTGCCATACATTACCGGCAACAATAATTATGTGTCTGCCTGTTTATCCATCCATCTCACTCTATTTCTCTCTTTCTTTCTCTCTCTCTCTCTCTCTCTCTCTCTCTCTCTCTCTCCCCCTCCCCCCCTCTCTCTCTGTCCTTTTTGCCAGGATGAACTGAAACTGAATACCATTTATTGTTTGTTATATGTACATTGATTTGCAGATGAGTTTCTTCAAGACTGTTTAAATATGTTTCCAAGGACACTTTTCCGATCAAACAACAAGCAGATAAATTGTCAAGTATCAAAATTTATTTTCCACGTGGTCAAAAGGAGAAACAATCTACTCAGACATAATTTAGTGAAATGTCACGTCCATGAAAAGACCAAAACTGTGATGCTGTTCAAGTATCATCAGCCTCCTTCCCATGAGCAAATAAACATATATCTACATCACTCTCTAGGTGTGCCCTACTCTCACGTCCCCCCCACCCCCCTACTCTCCCTTCCACCATCCCTCCCCCTTCCAACATCCCTCCACCGTCCCGCCCCCCTACTCTCCCTTCCACCATCCCCATCCCCCCCCTACTCTCATTCCACCATCCCTCCACCGTCGCTCCCTACTACCCCCCCACTACCCCCCCACCATCCCTCCACCGTCCCCCCCCTACTCTCCCTCCACCATCCCTCCCCTCCCCCCTTCCACCATCCCTCCACCGTCACCCCCTAGTCTCCCTTCCACCATCCCCCCCCTTCCACCAAGACGTTGCATGACAAAAAGATAAGGTGTGATACATCACTAAAATTACTCCGCTGCTCTCAGCGTGTATATTCATTAGCAAACAATGCTTTACCATCGTGTCAAACGGCATGTGAAGCGGAGAAATCAAATGATTGTTGTTTGGGTACAAAAGCCAATGGGTTTAGTTGGAAATTACTGCCCTTTGATTAACAGAGGGAACGTCCACCTTCATCAAGAATTTATAAAATTATATGAGACGTTACATGACAAAAAGATAACGTGTGATGCATCAGTAAAGTTACTCAATTGCTCTCAGCGTGTATACTGATTAGCAAACAATGCTTTTGATTTGTGTTAAACTGCATGTAAAGCGGAGAAATCAAAGGATCATGTCGTTATAGGGGGAAAAAAAACTCAACTAATTATTTGGTCGGAAATTACTGCCCTTTGCCTAACAGAGGGAACATCCACCTTCACTCCCCTTACTGCCAATATTCGACAACTGAGTTATTTCTGTCCCTCTCCCCGCCACCTTCCTGTCTCTGTCTAATTCTTCATCATGATCAAAGTGTAATCTGTTCAGTCTTAAGGATAAAGTCCTGTCATGCACTGGATTGAATAATAAGTGACTTCCACACACACACACACACACACACGTGCGCGCACCTGCGTGCACCAAATAAATACCTCCCTCTCCCTCCACACACACAAACACACGCACGCACACACACACACACACACACCAAGAGAGGGGTGAGGGAGGCATGGAGATAGATTTATATTTGTTTATTTATGTGTGTACGTCTTTTTAAGCCACTGATGATTAGATGTGTTCAATTCTGTGCAGGATAAGACGCTATCCTAAAGACTGAGCAGATTATATTTTGATGTTGATGATTGATAAGACAGAGAAGACAGGAAGGTGGGATGGTGATGGACGGATATGACTCAGTCGATTGTTGAATAGTGAAGGTGGATGTTCCCTCTATTAATCAAAGGGCAGTAATTTCCAACTAAACCCATTGGCTTTTTTACCCAAACGACATAATCATTTGATTTCTCCGATTCACATGCAGTTTGACACGATGTTAAAGCATTGTTTGCTAATGAGTATACACGCTGAGAGCAGCGGAGTAATTTTAGTGATGTATCACACCTTATCTCTTTGTCATGCAACGTCTTGTGTTTGTAAGATAATCATGTAAGATTTGCTTTTGTAAAAGGGTAAAAAAAACAAAAAAACAAGAAAATATGGTAATCATGCCATATCAAATTATGCAAGAACATTGCATGAAATGAATATAGGGCTTTAGTATCATTGGTAAGGCAGTAAAATCTCGGGAAATGAAAAGAATTGAAATATGAGATACGCTACAAATTGCTAAAGTGGATACACCAGGACATTATGGGCATTTTAGTTTGGTTGGGTGGCATTGTAGCGGGAAAATGTCTGCAAAAACTAGCTTTGAGTTAGGCGATCTCTGCGGGGATCACACCCAATAACTCTACTCCTCTGTTCTTTGGAGGAAAATGTGTGGTCTTTCTTCCGTTTTGGGGTTTTTTTTTTGGTGAAGAGTGTCTGCTAGGTCAGACAGGAGAGTAGAACGAGGGAGTGGGGGGAGGGGTGGGAAACATAGGGGAAGGTCAAATAGGACAAGGGGGTGACAAAGGGTAAGAGTAGGACAGTAGGAAGATGGTGGGAGGGAGAGTAGGGTGGGGGGAGTAGGACAGTGGGGAAACGGAGGAAGGGGGTGAGGGATGGGGGAAGGGAGAGTAGGGGGATGGTGGAGGGATGGTGGAAGGGAGGGGAAGGTGGAGTTTGGGGGGAGGGATGGTATAAGGGAGAGTAGGGGCGGGGAGAGTTGGGGGGGATGGTGGAGGGACGGGGGGAGAGTATGGGGGGGGTAGAAGGATGGTGGAAGGGAGAGTAGGGCACACCTAGAGAGTGATGTAGATATATGTTTATTATTTATCCCTCCACCGTCCCCCCTACGCATACTCCGTTTTCGGGGGGGGGGGGGGGGGGGGGGGGTGCATGCATAACCCATGCATAACCCATAACCATAACCCACGCTGACATGGATTACTGGATCTTTAACGTGCGTATTTCATCTTCTGCTTGCATATACACACGAAGGGGGTTCAGGCACTAGCAGGTCTGCACATATGTTGACCTGGGAGATCGTAAAAATCTCCGCCCTTCACCCACCAGGCGCCGTCACCGTGATTCGAACCAGGGACCCTCAGATTGACAGTCCAACGCTTTAACCACTCGGCTATTGCGCCCGTCGGTGAATATTGAAATATCTAATATGATTGGCTGTACTAGATGACATGGGGGTACAAATCAGAACAATAATGGTGAAAACAATGAAACACAAAACTGGATAGGGGAAAAAACAAAACAATGGAAAACGAGAGAGACTATGAGAGAGAGAGAGAGAGAGAGAGAGAGAGAATCTGACAGAGGAGGGGAGAGAGACAGAGACAGAGAGAGAGAGAGACGGGGAGAGAGAATCTGAGAGACAGAGGGACAGAGAGAGAATCTGAGAGACAGAGAGAGAGAATCTGAGAGAGAGACAGACAGACAGACAGAGAGAGAGAACAAACGAACAAATCTTTTTAATGAGGGAAGTGGAATAAGCATGTATATGCTTTTTTACATCCAGCCCTCAGGGCAAAGAAAATGAAATCAAATTGTTCACAAGATAACAAAAGATTATAGAAAAACACACGTGACATTCAAATACACTCAATTGCACAGTAAGCATTTACAAGTACATAATCATGATACCTGCATTCATGACAATAATGTATGTGAATAAAGTAATGAGAGAGAGAAAGAGTGAATGAGTGAGTGAGAGATAGATAGATAGATAGAGAGAGAGAGAGAGAGAGAGAGAGAGAGAGAGAGAGAGAGAGAGAGAGAGAAGGAAGGAAGGATGGAATAAATGAATGAATGAAGAAAGGAAGGAATTTTATTTCCGATAGCATTAGAGTAAGCAAACAATTGCTTTCTCCAGCCCTCGAAAGGGAAACATGTCTAAAGAAAAGGTATGAAGAAGACCCCAACAAATGAGTAAATGTGTGTGTGTGTGTGTGTGTGTGTGTGTGTGTGTGTGTGTGTGTGTGTGTGTGTGTGTGTGTGCGTGAGAGAGAGAGAGAGAACACTGAACACTGAAGTGTATAATGTCATTAGCTGAAAAGCTCTGGTGACATAGTAGGTACAAATAAGAACAAAATAGTGCAAACAGATGAAATGGAACAGAAAAAAACACCCAAAAAAACAAAACCAGAATAGAAACAACATAAACTAATAAGAGATTTGCGACACTTTGGCTCATTGTCATTAGCTTAAACGTAAATGTGACAGGAAGTAATTTGCTTTTTTTTCAGTCGTTCGTCTCCAAGGTTTGGACAGTACACATAAAACAAAGTACAGATAAATCATATAAAAAGCATGTAACATCGATACACATCATATCAATACGAACACATCAAATAATTACAATGTCGACATTGACCATCCAAATGTAGTCCTTCCTTTTTTTGCCTATGCTTTTTTCTCATAGAATCTATGCTAATTGTTAATTGACTAATGAGTAGTTGGACCGATGATGAACGTTTTCCGTATATTTATTGCCTCAGATACATATTTTGCCAGTGAAAGTATCATATCTTCATTTTCTGTCATTAGTATGCCGAACAAATCTTTTCTCTGCGCTGGAGCTGTATTGAAAATGGTGCAGTTTTTTCGTAATTCATCGTATGTTTTGCAGTTAAGTATGAAATGATTTTCATCTTCTGGGCTTTCGCCACACATTGGGCAACGAGATGTTGCTACGTCTGTATCGAACCATCTTCTGTTGGCATTCAGTCCAAGTGTTCTCAATCTGAGCTTCACAAAGCAGATTTTATGCCATTTATTTGTTGTAATCTTAATATACTTCTCTGTTTGAAATATTGATTTGAAAAGAATAAAACCATTTATACCTATCATTGCTCTCTATTTCTCCGTGCCAATTTTGTTTGTAACATGCTATAAGTCTGTCTTTAAATTCCGATACAAAGCCGCTCTCGTGACCTACTCCTTGGCTCATCCAAACAAGACTGAATCCATGTTCCGTTAGTGTTTTCTTAATGTGGAATACCCAGTTCTGTTTGCCCTTCTCCTCTTTCAGTAGCAGCATCTCGTATGCTTGTCTACACAATCGTGATATTGGCAGTCTTGTTAGTTTGAGCCAATATTTTATGCATTTTACAATTGATCTAATATGCAATGGGTACCTGCCGGTTTCGCCATTCATTATAGTGTTTGATGAGTGTAATGGGACACCAAAAAAGCGCTTCGTTGCAAATGTATGTACCTTTTCCATTTGGTTATTTGGCATGAGTCCCCATATTTCCGCTCCATAGCTCAAGGCTGGTTCAATTTGTGTGTCGAAAAGTTTCCAAAAAAGCTGTGCGTCAGTCGAAGGCAGTCTCTTGAGTGATTTTATAATTTGGATTACACCTTTTTCCCCTTTTCTATTTGTTTCATCCCACGCAGACGTCAAACTCAATTTTGTTGTGAATAACATTCCTAAATATTTATATGTTTTGGTTAACTTTTATTTCCCTATCACCATAGCACCATTTTTACTAGTCGAAAGATGACTTCCATTGCGGTCTTATCGAGATTTACTGTTAGTTGTAGTCTGTTTCTTGCTTAAGGGCATTTAATTGATTTTGTAACCCTATGGGTGTGTCAGACAAGAGAACAACATCATCTGCAAATAGCATTCAGAACAATTCTGTTGCGCCAGGTATCATTTGTATTCCACTGATGTCTACCCTTCTTTGCCGGATAACTCCACTGCCAATTCATGGATGAAAAAGGAAAACAGCTGTGGACTTAACCCCTCTAGCACACTGAGAAAAGTCTGAATGAGTACCTTTGTCACGAACACATACAAGTACAGAATCATAGATACTTTTCACAGCCATGTGAAACTTCCCATGTACCCCGCTCTTACTCTACAGGATGTTTCTGTTGAGAGAGAGAGAGACACTTTGACACTCTGACTCTTTACTGTCATTAGCTTAACAGCCCATGTGACAGAGGGGTACATGGGAATTTACAGTGTCGTTTTATCCATTCATTTGAAAAAGTAAAACAAAACAAAACAAAACCAAAAACTAACGCACCTAATGTTACAAAGGTTATATCAATAAACAACAGCCAACAAATTGCACACAAAAAATAACAACAACATCATCATCATCAGATTGACCATCCAAATACTAATTCTATCTGCTTCTATTTTGACCCTCAAAGAAATCATTTTTGAACCATTAATGTTTGTATATGTTTTGAATTAACGGGCATTTTTATCATTTATTTTCTTTTTCCGTGTATCTTCTGCCTCTGAGACGTATTTTGAAAGGATAATATTTTCGTCATTTGATGTTAAGACACTGACCAGGTCTTTCCTCTTTGTTGCAGCTGTTTTAAAGAGTGTACAGTTTTCCCGAACCTCCTCGTATCCTTTGCAACTGAACATGAAATGTATCTCATCTTCTTTACTCTCGCCACACATTGGACAAGGAGAGGTTAATCCACCTGTCTCAAACCATCTATTGAGAGAGAGAGAGAGAGAGAGAGAGAGCGTTCACCCATATATGCACTGAATCGTGACGACAGCAGTAGCGAGCCCAAACATAGCGGGCCCCAACACACGTCGCGCACTGCTGCTCAACTCTGAAGGCGGACGGTTGTAAGAAGCGGAGAACACATAACACATTGATCATTCCACAACACATCTTTGATCAAGCAGAAAACATATTATCAGTCACAACTGTATAATTACAATTGCTTATTTTTGGATCTTTACGAGAGGGATTAACGAGCCGGGGGAGTATCGGCACGGGGGAGTATCGACTCGGGGGAGTATCGGCACGGGGGAGTATCGGGCTGACCACCGTTTCAATGTTGGGATCAAGAGGCAATGAACTGAAATGGTCTCCCAACGTGAGTTTCTTTGCGTGTGTGTGTGTGTATGTTTGTGTGGTAAGGGAGAGTGTTTGTGTGTGTGTGTGTGGGGGGGGGGGGGGGGTGGAGGGAGGGGGGCAAGGTGGGCTGGGGGGTATGGGAGGGGGTGGTGGTGGCAGGGGTCGGCTGTGGTGAGGGGAGGGGTGGTCACCTGTGAACAACAAGCAAGTTAATCCTTTAAAAAGGCACTCAAAAGTTCTGAGTCAGTGAAAACGGGAAGCCGTGTCTTAAAGGGTACTTACTTTACTGCCCCCATTTGATGTATCTTTTCTATGTGATATATATCTACACCCGCCTCTCTCTGTCTCTGTCCCTTTCTCTCATTATCTCTCTATCTATCTATCAACCTATCTCTCTTTCTTTCTCCTCTTTCAGTATCTCTGTGTCTTTCTCTTTCTTTCTTTCGTTCTTTCTCTTTCTTTATCTCTCTGTCTCGCACTGTCTCTCTCTCTCTCTGGCAGAATGGTTAAGACGCTCAGCTGCCAATACAGAGAGTCCGTGAGGGTGTGGGTTCGAATCCCGCTCTCGCCCTTTCTCCTAAGTTTGACTGGAAAATCAAACTGAGCGTCTAGTCTTTCGGATGAGACGATAAACCGAGGTCCCGTGTGCAGCACGCACTTGGCGCACTGAAAAAGAACCCATGGCAACGAGAGTGTTGTCCTCTGGCGAAATTACGTAAAATGAAATCCACTTTCATAGGTACACAAATATGTAAGCATGCACTCAAGGCCTGACTAAGCGCGTTGGGTTATGCTGCTGGTCAGGCATCTGCTCAACAGATGTGGTGTAGCGTGTATGGATTTGTCCGAACGCAGTGACGCCTCCTTGAGAAAGTGAAACTGAAACTGAATCTTCTTTCTTTCGGTCTGTCTCTCTCTTTGTCTGTGTGTCGTGTGTGTGTGTGTGTGTGCACGCGCGCGCGCGTGCGCTATTGTAACTGACGCAGATAAGCAAGGACAGATTGGAAGAGTAGGCCATGCCTAAATTCTTAATCCACGAATAATAAAACGTTTCTAAGTTCTGAGTTCTCTCTCTCTCTCTCTCTCTCTCCCTTCCTCATTACACCCAGCCCCATCACTGATCGTGCACTACACAACGACACACACACACAGGTCATCGTGACCTGCCTCCACGCTCTCCCCCCTCCCCCTCCCCCCACTCTCCCATCCCTCTCCCCCTCATCTTCCTCCCTTCCACCACCCACTGCCCGGGGGACAGACCGCACGTAGTTCCCATTTAGGAGTAGAGAGGTGGGCTGACCGGCTGACTAATAATGTAACAGTTGACACTGACGAACTATGGTCAACCAACAAGTTCGAAAGAAGACTTTTATTCATTCTCTGTGTGTGTGTGTGTGTGTGTGTGTGTGTGTGTGTGTGTGTGTGTGTCCCCTGCCTGTCTGTCTGTATGTGTGTCTGTATCTCTCTCTCTCTCTCTCTTTCTCTCTCTCTCTCTCTCTCTCTCTCTCTCTCTCTCTCTGGACTTACACGTAATTTGGCTCTATATTTATATAAAGCTTTTCACTTAAGAGGTATAATTATGCCATGATTAATTGCTATAGCTCTGGTGACATACACTAATGTTGTTATCGCCCCTCGTTCATATGAGGCTTTGGCCTCAATGAATAAACCATCTGAATCTGAATCTGAATCTCTCTTTCTCTCTCTCTCTGTATCTGTGTCTCTGTCTCTCTCTGATTTTCTGTCTTTGTCTGTCTGTCTGTCTGTCTCTTTCTCTCTCTCTGTATCTGTGATCTCTCTCTGATTCTCTCTTTCTCTCTCTCTGTATCTGTGTCTCTGTCTCTCTCTGATTCTCTGTCTGTCTGTCTGTCTGTCTGTCTGTCTCTCTCTCTCTCTCTCTCTCTCTCTCTCTCTGTATTTGTCTGTCTCTCTCTGACTCTCTCTCTCTCCCCCTCTCTCTCTTTCTCTCTCTCTCTGTATCTGTGTCTCTGTCTCTCTCTGATTCTCTGTCTGTCTTTCTCTCGCTCTCTCCCTTTCTCTCTGTGTCTGTGTCTCTGTCTCTCTCTGATTCTCTGTCTGTCTGTCTCTCTCTCTTTCTCTCCCCTCCTCACCTGAATGATCATACCGTAATAAGAGGCAGAGACGCAGTTCTGTTTTCAACCAAGTTCTAAGTAAGCGTGTAATAATGATACTGGTATTTATATAGCGCTGGATCTTGTGCAGAGACTAATCAAAGCGTTTTCGCACCAGTCATTCACACGCATGCATAACTCTAAAACTGTAGAAACTAAAGACAAGGAAGGGCAGGCAAGGGAGGCTATTTTGGGAAGAGGTGGGTTTCAAGGCCGGACTTGAAAGAGCTGAGTGTGGAGACTTGACGAAGGGAAAGAGGAAGTTCATTCCAATCGCAAGGTCCAGAAACAGAGAAAGAACGGCGGCCAACAGTCGAGTGTTTGAATCTGGGTATGCGTAAACGGAGTGGATCCGAAGCTGATCGTAGTGAGCGAGATGGAGTGTAAAGGTGAAGGCAGCCGCAGAGATAGGAAGGGGCAGTTTTGTGAATACATCTATAACAGAGTGCTGATCTTGTACTTTATTCGGTGTGAGACAGAGAGCCAGTGGAGATGTTGCAAAAGAGGAGTGATGTGCTCA
>NC_134898.1:3739960-3742460 GCF_041734735.1 Babylonia areolata | reverse complement strand
CTCTCCCTGGGGAGAGCAGCCCGAATTTCACACAGAGAAATCTGTTGTGATAAAAATAAATACAAATACAAATACAAATACTTTGTCGAGACAAGGCCCTGCTATCCAACGATCGCCAGATGCTCCTGAACTCCAGACCTTCAAGTCAGATCTGAAAACGCACCTTTTCCGCAAACATTTCTGTACTCAGCACGATGGATAGTCCAAAGTCTGTTCACCACATGGAGTTTTATGCTAGAGATATTTATACTCACGTAATCCTGTTTCAGCGCAGTTTGATATATTTAATGTGTCTGGGCGCGTGCGCGTGCATGTGTGCCCAGTGTGTGTGTGTGTGTGTGTGTGTGTGCTGCGTGCGCGCATGTATGTGTGTGTGTCTAAAAATGTGTGTTTTTAAGGACTGTATTTCTTTTTAATCTAAGTATTATTTACTTGATATTTTTATTGTTTAGTGGATCATGCATTTTTTATTCATTCTGTGAACGCATTGGATTGAGCTGTTGTAATGTGTTATGTTATGTTTAATAAGGTGGGTGTCGACGATGTTAATTGCTGTTCCCAAGTAGCTGGGGGCTAATTCTGCTATAGTGGAGTGTGTCTTGCCCAAGTTATGGAATCCACATGCACTGTTATCAAACACGATGAAGCGAAACAAAGCAATGCCTTTGTCAAGGGAAGAGCAAGGACAACCCGACTTCTTCAATCGATGAAACGGCACGTGCATAGCTAAGATAAGATAAGATAAGATAAGAATAACTTTATTATCTCCAACTGGAGAAATTTGGTCAGGTGCATTATCACAACATAGACAAGTAAACAACATGGGGACCATAACTGTAAAAGCCAACAACAGCCCCAACAAATATTACGAAGATACAAATGTAAAAAATATCACATACATCGTTTCATACATACATCCACACACTGCAGGTAATAACTAGTATTCTTAATGTAAAAACAGAAAGAATTAAGAAACATTATTTGAATATAATTATAAACATAGCCTACTATACTGCACATTGATTATAATAGACAGATAAGATAAGAATAAAGATGAATTGCGGAAAACCACAACCAGATAATCAGCACACACCCGCACCCCCCGCCCCCCAACCCCACACACGCGGATAACTTGATTAAACAAGAGTAATAAACATATGTTCTCAAATGAAAGCATTTCACATATTCGCTTTTAAAAACATTGCAATTAGCTCGTTACGACCAATCAGCTTCAATTAACATCGTCGACACCCACATGGTGTCATTCATTTATTCCACCCCAAGGAACAGCTGGGTGAGGTAAGAACCATTCCAAAGAGAGTAGTTCTGCTTCATGAGAGCGCGCCACCTCAGAATCATGGTTGGAGTGTGCGTGCTGGCTGTCTGGGCTGATCAGCTCGGTGTTTTAACTCGTCTGGACGTCCGTCGCTTAAACTTCACAGTTACGCTTAGAGACCTCGGTTGATGCGAGTTTTTGTTCGCGTAACCGATTTCAGTTTTAAATCCCTGAGTGGGATGTCTTATGTATTGTACAGTACAATACAAAGTGCGCGCGCGCACACACACCCACACCCACACACACACACACACACACACACACACACACACACACACACGTTCCCCTCTGTCCGGGTCCCCCTCCTCACTCATAATCAATCATCATCACTCCTACATACTATTTTTGTGGGATGTATGACAGACTTATAGACAGTCGAACAAATAAATAGATAGACAGATAAATAGATAGATAGATAGATATCACTTTAGACAGGTAGATAGAAAGGTCGATAGATGGACAGTCAGACAGACAGACAGACAGACAGACTGACAGACAGATAGGTAGACAGATAGATTGATATATAGATAGCATCAGTTCCTGATAGATAGATAGATAGCATCAGTTCCTGATAGATAGATAGATAGATAGCATCAGTTCCTGATAGATAGATAGATAGATAGATAGATAGCATCAGTTCCTGATAGATAGATAGATAGATAGATAGCATCAGTTCCTGATAGATAGATAGATAGATAGCATCAGTTCCTGAATGAGATATGAAACGTGGGCACAATATATAGACACGTTCAAACACGCGTCACCCCCCCCCCCCCACCCCCCACCCACCCCGCACTCCAACGCCCCCCCCTCCCACCCACTCCTCCCCCCTCCACCCCCCTCCACCCCCCCTTGCCCCCCCCCCCCACACACACACACACACAGCCTGATGACACAGGTAAACACCGTTCTGTTATGTCAGGCTGGGGGAGTTGATCCTTCAATCCCCGCCCCCCCCCCCCACCCCCCACCCTCTCTCCCTCCATGCCAGCCAACAGTCCGCCGTCCTTCCTCCCTGTCTAATCCCCCCCAACGCCTTTTTTTCTAATCCCCCCCCCCCACCGCACTCCCCCCCCCCCAACCCCCCTCTCCTACCCCATGGAGGAAGGTGGCAGAATGGTTAAGACCCTCTCGGCTGCCAGTACAGAGAGTCCATGAGGGTGT
>NC_134898.1:3722460-3734960 GCF_041734735.1 Babylonia areolata | reverse complement strand
GTTCTGTGTGGCTTGTTCAGGATTAAAGAGGCTCACTTGAATACAAAGCTAATTTGTGTTTGCATATTTCTCCTGTCTTTGCTGCTCAGTGTGTGCACATGTCAAATGATGGGTATTAGGACAGGCCCGGCGCTTCCTCGTTTTTGAGAAAGTGTCTGGGTTTGTTCCAATGTACCTTTTATTTACCTGTGTGCTAGCTGAATCGGTAGCGTAAGCAGCACTGACTTGGAGTTGTGTACCTTGTGAATGGAGAGAGTTACCATTCTTTACTATTTGTTAATTATAATGGGGTTTTTTGTTTGTTTTTTCTAATAAAGATTTGATGAAACCAAAAGAAAACAAACAAACGTGTTGTTGCTCTGCTGTTTATTGGTACACTGACTTATACATTTTCTGACTAAAGGTTTTGTTTTAAAAACAAAAAAGGAAAACAAACTTGTTGTTGCTCTGCTAGTGCCTAGGTATGGACTTCAACGATTTATGATAGGTTTTCTGAACTGTATAAAGACGTACTCAGTAAAACAAATGAATAGCGAAACATTTTTCAGTTTTAATGCTGGGTGTCTGTCAGTGAGTCAGTCAGTCGCACTCACAACAGTTTGACTGCGAGCTCAGAGCTGCCGAAGTAATAATTATTGAGTCATTCAGTGACACGTTTCCATCAACCTTGACAGGTGGGTTTTAATAGCTAGCAACCAAAGACTGTGGCCTACGTGCGTGCGTGCGTTCACAGTTCTATTTGCTGACGTGATCCGTTGTGTGTGTGCGTGCGTGTGTGAACGTGGACAGAGAGGGGCAGTGGCAGGTAGAGGACGCGTGGTGGTCATCATCGGTCATCTGACGCCACTGTGCTGCCCGGAGGTCTTAAGGTCCACGCTGCTGACCACTGGACAGTTCTCACGTAGGCCCGGTCAGTCAGTCAGTCACGGATGGACAGTCAGTCACATTGCTGGTGGGTCCTTAACTATAATAATAGTAATAATAATGGTATTTATATAGCGCTGAATCTTGTGCATAGTCAAATCTAAACGCTTTCGCACCAGTCATTCTCACGCACGCACAACTCTAAAACTGGAGAAGCTGAAGACAAGGAAGAGGCAGGGAAGGGAGGCTATTTTGAGAAGAGGCGGGTTTTAAGGCCAGACTTGAAAGAGCTGAGTGTGGAGACTTGACGAGGCGAAAGAGGAAGTTCATTCCAACTACAAGGTCCAGAAAGACAGAGAAAGAACAGCGGCCAACAGTCGAGAGTTTGAATCTGGGTATGCGTAAATAGAGTGGATCCGAAGCTGATCGTAGTGAGCGAGATGGAGTGTAGAGGTGAAGGCAGCCATCATCATTATCACCATCATCATCATCATCATCCTCACATTGCTGGTGGTCTGTAATTATCATGTATATCATCAGCATTATCATTATCATCATCGTCGTCGTCGTCGTCATCACCACTGTCATCACCATCACCATCCTTATCATCATCATCATCATCATCACCACCACCACCACCACGATCGTCATCATCATCACCATAACCATCATCATCATCATCACCACCACCATCACCACCACCACCACCACCACCACAATCGTCATCATCATCATCATCATCACCATCACCATCACCATCATCACCACCATCACCACAATCATCATCATCACCATCACCATAACCATAACCATCACCATCACCATCATCACTATCACCATCACCATCACCATCATCACAATCATCATCACCATCATCATCATCATCACCACCACCATAACCATCCAGCCAAGGATAAGAGCATCTATTGACTGACGGATATACTATCATCATCGTCATCGTCATCGTCACCATCATCATCATCATCATCACCATCACCATCACCATAACCACCATCATCATCACCACCACCATAACCATCACCATAACCATCATCATCATCGTCACCATCACCATCATCATCACCACCATCATCATCACCATCATCATTGCCACCACCATCATCGTCACCATCACCATCATCATCATCATCATCACCATCATCATCATCACCATCATCATCACCATCATCATTATCTATCGGCAGTGTCCAGTTTATCCCCCTGAGGACGGAATGAGTACTGGTCCACCACAAGGCGTGGACGTTCACTCCGTCAGTCACACAGAAGAGTGGAGAGTATCAAGGGGCTTGAAGAAATGTGGCTATCTCCCGTCAGTCGATGATCATAATGATGACGATGACGATGATGATAGTATATCCGTCAGTCAATAGAAGCTCTTATCCTTGGCTGGAAGTCCTCCTAGGAGACGGAGCTCCGAAGAAAAAAAAACCTGCACCTGCCGAGGCCGTCCTACACGTGGTAGTATCTGCACCTGTGGGACTGTGAGCAGCGGTAGGCGAGAGAGTGGGGAAGGGACTGCACAACTCCTCCTCACTAAAACAATTCACCTGTGCTGGTCAGGCAATCAAGCTTGTGGGAAGTGCTGCGCATCCAGACTCGGGCCTCTTCTCCCATATGAGGACACACACCGACAGATAAGCCTGCCTGCCTACTCATCCGTCGGACCGACGGGAGACTCCATCAACAGATGGCGGTGGAGAAAATATTGGCGACTGTACCGTGATTTGAACCAGTGCGTTCCGATTCCCTCGTTTCCAATGCGGATGCATGACCTCTAAGCCATCACTCCACTTAGATAGATAACTTCTTCTTTTTTTTTAAATAAAGAAAAAGGAAAAAAAATACTGGCTGCATACGCCGCTGTTTTCAGGGAAAGTCAGCATCATTACACCACGAAAAATAATAATAATAATAATTCATAACTTTTCTATGGCGCGATATCCAGTAATGATGCTGCTCAAAGCGCCTTACATCATCGAGCCAGATATAAACATAGCATAAAACATTACAACAGCTCAATCCAATGCGTTCACAGAATGAATAAAAAAGCATGATCCACCAAACAATAAAAAATGATCAAGTAAATAATGCTTTGATTAAAAAGAAATACATTCCTTAAAAACACACATCTTTTACACACACACACACACACACATGCGCAGCTCACACTCACACTCGCAAAAGAACACCCCCCAAAAGAAAGAGGAAAACTGTGCAAGTTTCCAAGTGGTCCTTAACATTTTGGGAACCCTGTACGCAGTTGGTTCACCATCTCTCAAGCTGTTCCCCTCCTCTCCGTACCATTAGATGTGCCTGCCAGTCGCTCTTCATCCGTCGTCAAGGCAGCTTGTCCACTTGGATCAGCCAATCAGGCGAGAGCAACACTTGGCTCAGCCAATCAGAGAAGAGAAACGCTGACTTCTGTGTGTGTGTGTGTGTGATAACCATGAGGGTGAAGGGGAGATGGGGAGAGGGGGGGGAGGGGGCAAGGAGAATGGGGGTGTTAAAGTGTGTGGGGGGAGGTGGGAGGGAGGGGACGAAGGTGTTGTTGATGAGACGGGAGGAGGGGATGGGGGATGGGTGAGGGGGGAGGAGGCAGGAGATAGGCAGTGGGATGGGGGTGGGGGTAGGGGGTGGGGAAGAGCGACTACCATACCATGGTATGTACCATTTGTATGTACGTGTGTGGAGTTGGGGGTGGGAGATATGGGCGTATGTGTGTGTGCTTGTACAAGTAAGTGTTCATCTCTGTGAGTGTGTGTTTGTGTGTGTGTGTGTGTGCCGTGGAAGCTGCGATACGTAGACTAGAAATGAGTGTGTGGAGGAGGGGGTAGAGGAGGTGCACGGTAATGTGTGTGTGTGTGTGTGTGTGTGTTGGAGCTCATGTACGTTCATATGTATTTGACTGTGCTTTCATATGTGCTTGTACAAGTAAGTGTTCATCTCTGTGAGTGTGTGTTTGTGTTTGTGTGTGTGTGTGTGCCGTGGAAGCTGCGATACTTAGACTAGAAATGAGTGTGTGGAGGAGGGGGGTAGAGGAGGTGCACGGTAATGCGTGTGTGTGTGTGTGTGTTGGAGCTCATGTACGTTTATATGTATTTGACTGTGCTTTCATATATGTGAAACTGCATGTCTGGTGCATTTCTGTTATGCATGTGTGGGTGTATGTGTGAATGTGTGTCTTCATTTTTTTACATTTATTTGCTTATTTATCACCATTGTTGTCTTATTTATTTATTTATTTATGTTTTATTATTATCATTTTATTAGTATTACTAATATTATTACTACTACCTTTTTCTATATTATAATTATTATTTATTTATTTATTTATTTATTTATTTATGCAAGCTTATCTATTATTTATTCCCCCGTTTTTTTTTTTGTTTTTTTTGTTTTTTTTTTGTTGTTTTTTTCCCAAGGCCTGACTAAGCGCGTTGGGTTACGCTGCTGGTCAGGCATCTGCTTGGCAGATGTGGTGTAGCGTATATGGTTTTGTCCGAACGCAGTGACGCCTCCTTGAGCTACTGAAACTGGACCGCAGTTTAAAGCTCGTGGAGAGGCACAGATGCGGGCGTGCCGCGTTCGGAAGCTAAAGGTTGGGTCATTCAGACACCCACTGGACATCCGAGGGGTCTGTGTAGAGGAGAAGAGAGGACTGGCCGTACTGAGTGAGTTAAAAAGCAATATTAAACGTATGACACATGTGTATCCATAAAAGTGTAGCACACATTCTGTTTTCAAAGTAGTCAATGTCATGTACTGATAAAAAAAAAAGAAGAAAAAAAAAAAGAAATCACAAGACAAAACTTTTGGAAGAGGGTGCGTTTAACTACAATGATAATTATATGTCTTTCGGGACGTCAACCTAAGTTAGGGCCATCTGGTGACAAAGTTGGCTATTTTTCGTCCTCCCAAGGGAGGTAAACATGCACAGTAAGCGACAGCTGTTTCCAGGAGCAAGTATTAATTGCAGCTGAAGCCCGATGAACTCCCCACAGTGCCAATAAAATTAATTAAAGGGTGCGGTGATCAAAATAGTTTGAGGACTGGATGCACGCCCGGCCGAATTTCTTGAGGTCATCGCACCTGTTGGCTTAAGGGTTGATATTTTTCGCATCTCCCAGCTAAGAAATATATATGTGCACAATAGCCGAGTTGTTTAAAGCGTTGGACTTTCAATCTGAGGGTCCCGGGTTCGAATCTTGGTAACGGTGCCTGGTGGGTAAAGGGTGGAAATTTTTCGCAACTCCCAGCTAAGACATATATATGTGCACAATAGCTGAGTGGTTAAAGCGTTGGACTTTCAATCTCTGGGTCCCGGGTTCGAATCTTGGTAACGGGCGCCTGGTGGATAAAGGGTGGAGCTTTTTCCGATCTCCCATGTCAACATATGTGCAGACCTGCATAGTGCCTGAACCCCTTTCGTGTGAAAACGCACGTAGAAGATCAAATCTGCAGGTTAAAGATTCTGTAATTTATCTGTGTCAGCGTTCTGTGGGTTATGGAAGCAAGGACATATTCAGCATGCACATCCCCGAAAACGGGGCATGGCTGTCTACATGATAGGGTAAAAGAAAGAAAGAAAGAAAAAAAAAAAAGAGAACAGAACGGTCATACACGTAAAACGTGCGCGATTATATATATATATACATGTGTGTGTGTGTGTTTGTGTGTGTGTGCGTGCGTGCGTGCGTGCGTGTGTGTGTGTGTGTGTGTGTGTGTGTGTGTGTGTGTGCGTGCGTGCGTGTGTGTGTGTGTGCGAGACTGAAACGTGACTGAATAACACAGGAAACGAATGATGAGCGCCCAGTGGCAGCTGTCAGTCGGCTCTACCCAGGTAGGCAGCCTGTTGTGCAAACAACTCCGTGTTTGTAAAGCGCTTAGAGCTTGTTTGGTCTCAGACCGAGAACGGACGCTGTATAGAGGTATCCATCTCCTCATCATCAATACAAAGGCGCCCCGAAAGAACACGACCCCACCCATACACTCTCAACAAATAAAGATTCACTCTATAATTCTTTCGGTTTCTAATTACCATGCCCTCTTTGTCTGTCTCTCTGTCTCTGTCTCTCCTCTCTGTCTCTGTCTGTCTGGTTTGTCTGTCTGTCTCTCTCTCCTCCTCCTCCTCCTCCCCCTCCTCCTCCTCCCCCTCCTCCTCCACCTCTTCAGCAGCAGCAATAACAGCAGCAGCAGCAGTAGTAATAGTGGAAACAATAATTATGATGATAGTAGCAGTCTTCCCTCATTTTTTGGCACCATTACCGACATCAAAATATTTCTCCTCCTCCTCCTCCTTCTCTCAGTCATTCGCCTTCTTCTTCTTCCTTCTCCTCCTCCTCCTTCTCTCGATCCCTTCTTCCCTCTCCTCCTTCTCTCAGTCATTCATCCTCTTCTTCCTCCTTCCTCCTTCTCACGATCCCCTTCCCTCTCCTCCTCCTCCTCCTCCTCCTCTCCCTTCTCTCAGTCATTCGTCTTCTTTTTCCTCCTTCCTCCTTCTCTCGATCCTCTTCTCTCTCTCCTCTTCCTCCTCCTCCTCCTTCTCTGTCATTCATCTTCTTCTTCCTCCTTCCTTTGATCGTCTTCCCTCTCCTTCTCCCTCTCTCAGTCTTTCATCCTCTTCTTCCTCCTTCCTCCTTCTCTGGATCCTCCCCACCCCCCGGCCGCCCCCCCCCCTCCCCTCATCCTCCTCCCCTGATTCTCCCCCTTTGATCCTCTTCCTTTGCTTCCTCTCCTTCTTCCTGTTCACCTCCCTCTCCCCCCTCCTTCCCTTCAGCCAACACCCTCCGAACCCCCCAACCCCCCATCCACCCCTCTCCCCCACCCACCCACCCCCTGCAAAGCCCTTCACCCCCCCCCCCCACACACACACACCCCCCCACACCCCCACTCCACTATCCCTACACTGGACCCCGTTTTCAACTAATTGAGACATTTTGTTCGCATGTCCGTGAAGCTTTAGTAACCGTCTCGGTGCCAACCAACCACCGCACACGCTATTCACCACCTAACCAACCCCCTGGTGACTGAATAACCCCATGGATTATCCCAGCAGCCAGCATCCTTTCAGTTACCAATCTCTTCTCTCTTTCCCACGCCGGCCCTGCTTCTCTCTCCCTTTCTCTTGTCAGCCTCCTCCTCCTCCTCCTCCTCCTCCTCCTCCTCCTCCTCCTTCTCTCTTCCTGCCTTCTCCAATCTAATTGTCTCTCCCCACAGACCCTCTCCCCATTCTTTCATGCTTTGATCGTTTTCAACAGAAGGGATCCACCGTTTCATCTCTCGATCCCTGTATCATATCACTATCGTTCTCTCTCTCTCTGTGTCTCTGTCTCTCTGTCTATGTATCTCCGTCTCTGTCTCTCTCTTTCGGTATCTCTGTCTCTCTCTTTCGGTATCTCTGTCTGTGTCTCTCTCTCTCTCGGTAACTCTCTCTGTCTCCCTCCCTCTCTCTCGGTCTCTCTCTCTCTCTGTCTCTCTCCCTGTCTCTCTCTCCCCCCCCCCTTTCCCTCTCTTCTCTCCCTCAACCCCTCTCTCTATATCTTTCTCTTCTCTCTCTCTCTCTCCCTTTCCTCCTCCTCCTCCTCCTTCTCCTCCTCCTCCTTCTCCTATCTAATCGTCTCTCCCCACACACCCTCTCCCCATTCTTTCATGCTTTGATCGTTTTCAAGGGAAGAAGGGATCCACCGTTCCGTTTCATCTCTCGATCCCTGCATCATATCACTGTCGGGTCTGTCACTGTGTTATTGAAAGGACCTCTCTTGGTGTCTCCCTGCTCTCATTTTTCGGTCTCCTTCCATCGGTCGCTCTCTCTCTCTCTATGTATCTCCGTCTCTGTCTCTCTCTCTCTCGGTATCTCTGTCTCTCTCTTTCGGTATCTCTGTCTCTGTCTCTCTCGGTAACTCTCTCTGTCTCTCTGTCTCCCTCCTCTCTCTCTGTCTCTCTCTTTCTGTCTCTCTCCCTGTCTGTCTCTCTCTCTGTCTATGTATCTCCGTCTCTGTCTCTCTCTCTCTCGGTATCTCTGTCTCTCTCTTTCGGTATCTCTGTCTCTGTCTCTCTCTCTCTCTCGGTAACTCTCTCTGTCTCCCTCTCTCCCTCCCTCTCTCTCTCTCTGTCTCTCTCCCTATCTCTCTCTCTCACTCCCTCCTCTCTCTCTCCCCCCCCCTTTCCCTCTCTTCTCTCCCTCAACCCCTCTCTCTATATCTTTCTCTTCTCTCTCTCTCCCTTTCCTCCTCCTCCTCCTCCTTCTCCTCCTCCTCCTTCTCTCTTCCTGCCTTCTCCTATCTAATCGTCTCTCCCCACACACCCTCTCCCCATTCTTTCATGCTTTGATCGTTTTCAAGGGAAGAAGGGATCCACCGTTCCGTTTCATCTCTCGATCCCTGCATCATATCACTGTCGGGTCTGTCACTGTGTTATTGAAAGGACCTCTCTTGGTGTTTCCCTGCTCTCATTTTTCGGTCTCCTTCCATCGGTCGCTCTCTCTCTCTCTCTCTGTCTCTGTCTGTCTCTGTATCCCCGTCTCTGTCTCTCTCGGTATCTCTGTCTCTCTCTTTCGGTATCTCTGTCTCTGTCTCTCTCTCTCTCTCGGTAACTCTCTCTGTCTCCCTCTCTCTCTCTCTCTCGGTCTCTCTCTCTGTCTCTCTCTCTCTCTCTCTCTCTCACTTCCTCCTCTCTCTCCCCTCTCTCTCCCTCTCTTCCCTCCCTCAGCCCCTCTCTTTATGTATCTTCTCTTCTCCCCCTCTTCCTCCTCCTCTCTCTCTCTTTCTCTCCCCCCAATTTCCCTCTCTTCCCTACCTCAACCCCTCTCTCTATCTCTCTCTCTCTCTCTCTTTCCCCCCTCTCTCTCTCCCCTCTTTCCCTTCCTGAACCCCACTCTTTATATCTCCATCTTCCCTCTCTCCCTTTCCCCCTCCTCCTTCTCTCTCCCTCTTTCTCCCCTGTCTCCCCCCCCCCTTCTTTCTCCTTCTCTCTCTCTCTCTCCCTATCCCCCCTCCCTCCCTACCCAACCCCCATCTCTCGGCCTTTCTTACTCTGTCTCTCTCTCTCTCTCTCTCTCTCTCTCCCTCTCCCCCTCTCTCGCCCTTTCTTTCTCTTCCTGTCTCTCTCTTTCTCTCTCCCTCTCCCCCTCCTCCCTTCTCTCGCTCCCTTTTACATCCTGTCTATGTTGTTGTATATCACCGATACCATGGCTGTCAATCCCGTTTGACAGGTGGTAAACACGTAAGACAGTGATTCCCCCCCCCCTCCCCCTCAGTCCCCCCCCCCACCCGTCCCCCGCCCTCCTCCCCCAGGTGCTAAACAGGTAGGACAGTGATTTTCACCCCCCCCCTCCCCTCCACCTCCTCCTCCCCCCCCTCCCCGGGCAGGTGTTATGTGGTAGGTGGTGGGTTCAGTGTTTGTGTGTGTGTGTGTGTGTGTGTGTGTGTGTGTGTGTGTGTCGGATGTCAACGGGGATTTAGAGAATTGGGGAGGGATTAACTAGGATGCGGAAAGGGTGGGGGATATATGAGTGGGTGTGTGTGTGAGGTTATGAAGAAAAGAGGGAGGGTAGGGGGTAGAGGGGTGTGTGTGTGTGTGCGTGGGGGGGGGGGGGCGCGGGGGTGGTGGTGGTGGAACAGAGTCGTGAGACATCTGAACGCGACAATCACTGAGATTATTATCGCATTAAGAAGACGGGGGAGATAAGTGAAGATGCCGATTTATACAGGGAGATAGGGGTGTAGTGTAGGGAGGGGGGTGGGGGGTTACAGGGGGTGGGGGGGGGGAGGTGGCTTAATTCTTGTCTTACTCTGGTGATATTTTGATTTTTAAATGAACGATGATCTTTGTAGTTGCATTTCTTGTGAAGAGAGAGACAGAGAGAGAGGGGATGAGAGAGAGTGTATGTGTTCGTGTGTGTGCGCGTGGTGTGTGTGTGTGTGCGTGGTGTGTGTGTGTGTGTGTGGGGGGGGGGGGGGGGGCGGGGGGGTAGATGTGCAATGCGGTTTGGCTGACTGAAATGGAGAGGCACGTAAATTTCAGTAATCTGTATATTTGTATATAGCTATTTCCATTTGGTGTCATTTAAATATCTTTTTTTATTTTCTATTCATTTTATTTGTTTGTTGTTTTCTTCTTACGTTGGACATGTGCTGCTGCCAAAAAAGAAAATCTCTGTACTAAAGCATAGACATTGTGTTGTATTGTATATTGTATTGTATTGTGGTGAGACTGATGCAGCAGGAGAAGAAAGGGGTGATGGGAGAGAGAGTGGGGGTGGGGGGGGGGGGGAATCAGAGATCAAGAGAGAGAAAGAGAGGGAGAGTGTCAAAACCTTGATACCCCTCCGTCCCCTATCTTTATTCCACTTTCTGAAGAAAGTTTCACAGTTTCAGTTTCAGTATCAGTAGCTCAAGAAGGAGGCGTCACTGCGTTCGGACAAATCCATATACGCTACGCCCACATCTGCCAAGCAGATGCCTGACCAGCAGCGTAACCCAACGCGCTTAGTCAGGCCTTGAGAAAAAAAAAGAAAAAGAAAAAAAAGAAGGGTGAATAAATAATAGATAAATACATAAAAAAAAGAACTACTACTACTACTAATGATAATATGTATAAGGCGCAAAAACTTGATGAAGTCAACTATAAGCGTACATAAAAAAAGAAAAAAGAAAAAAGAAAGAAAGAAAGAAAAGAAAAAAGAAAGAAAGAAAGAAAAAAGGAAAGAACCCTTGACAACAAAAGTTGCAGAATTCTGTAAAAACGAAATCTACTCTGACAGGTACGCAAATTTATCATAGGCATGCACTCAAAGGCTAACAAGCGAACTGGGTTACGCTGCTGGTCAGGCATCTGTCTTAGCGGATGTGGTGAAGCGTATATGGATTTGTCCCAACGCAGTGACACCTCCTGGAAAAAAACTGAAACTGGAAACAGAAACTGAAACCTCTCGAGACACATGCATGGGGCTGTCCCCTGTAACCTGTCTGTACACTCGGCCATTCTGTCCCTGACTCATCACAGTGCAGTTGAACGCGGATTCGAACACAAGACTCTCACAGACTCTGTATTGTATTGTATTGGCGTCTAAACCATTCTGCCACCATGGTCCTGTATGACAGCGTAGAAGGAACTAAGGAGAGATTTCTATTTTTATCTTATTTTGTTCATTTTCATTATGATTTCTTTTTCTTTTCTTTTTTTCTTTTCTTTTTATTTAGTTGTTGTTGTTGTTGTAAATGTCCCATCTCTCATACTGGTGACTGTAGACATTTTGTTTCAGCACCAATTTCACATTTGAATCTTGTCGTTAAAAGGTAGGAGAGGAGAGGGGAAGGGGAGGGGGGGGGGGGGAGGGTCAAAGGTGAGTTGGTTGGGGGTGGGGGTGGGGGGGGGGGGGGGGGGTGGATGTTAGGACTAGATACCAGGAGGAGGATTGAATGAATAGACAGCACAGAATTGAAAGACGTATATAATGCGATAATCTTTGTCAATGGATCATACAACTTTTTTTTCCTTCTTTTTTTTTTTTATTTTTTTTTTTTTACCCTGGGGATGACTGTAGATATGCCCTTGCTCTCCCTCCTTCCCCCCCCCCCTTCAACACCCACCCCCGCTAGGGAAGGTGGGGGACTGGGGGGGGGGGACGCGTTCCAGGGTCAAGGAGTAAAGAAGCTGGATTATGAGTTTGTTTGTTCCTTCATTCCTGTTATGGGTTAAATGAAATTTTGTTTTTGTTTTGGGTTTTTTTGGGTTGTTTTTGCTCTGTATTCCTATTCATCTCTTACCTCTAAAACTCTCTCTCTCTGTCTCTATCTCTGTCCCTCTCTCTTTCTGTTTGTCCCTGTGTGTGTATTTGTATTTGTATTTGAATTTCTTTTTATCACAACAGATTTCTGTGTGTGTGTGTGTGTGTGTGTGTGTGTGTGTGTGTGTGTGTGTGTGTGTGTGTGTGCGTGCGTGTGTGTGTGTGCGTGTGTGTGTGCGTGCGTGTGTGTGTGTGTGTGCGTGCGTGTGTGTGTGCATGCGTGTGTGTGTGTGTGTGTGTGCTTGTGTGTGCGTCAGTGTGCGTGCGTGTGTGTGTGTGTGGGTGCGCGCGCGCGCCCAAGCGAGCATGCATGACCTGTTTATAAGAACAGAAACTCGATCAGTGCAGATATCAGATCGAAAAAAAAAAAAAAAAAAAAAAAAAAAGACCGACAGGTAAACAGGCAGGCAGACGGACACCCTCCTGGGACTGTTGGGAGGGGGTTTAGGGAGAGATTGTGAGGGGTGACAGGGGTGGGTGTGTGGGGATGGGAGAGATAGGAGAGGGTTGACAGTTAAATTAACCTTCCTCCCCCCTTCCCCCCCCCAACCCCTCACCCCTCCCTGTCTCCTTCCACCACCACACCCCTCCCCACCCCTACACCCACACACATCCAAACTTGACTTGAATAACAGCAGCGTCAGCTGAAAAGTGGGAGAGAGGTTTGCTGCTGTCAGCAATCAGGTCCATTGTTTGTCCACCCCCTCTCTCTCTCTCTCTCTCTCTCTCTCTCTAAGGCTGTGCCCTCCCCTCTCCTATACTATACCTTCCCTTATAGTAGGGGGCATTAAGTCCGAAAAACAGGTGAAAGCTGCACTTCATGATAAAA
>NC_134898.1:3712460-3714960 GCF_041734735.1 Babylonia areolata | reverse complement strand
CACCATCAGCATCACCATCACCATCACCACCACTACCACCACCACCATCATCACCACCACCACCATCACCACCACCACCACCATCACCACCATCACCATCAGCATCACGATCACCATCACCATCATCACCACCACCACCATCACCACCACCACCACCATCACCACCATCAGCATCACCACCACCATCACCACCATCACCATCACCATCACCACCACCATCACCACCATCACCATCAGCATCACCACCACCATCACCACCACCACCATCACCACCACCATCACCATCACCACCACCACCACCACCACCACCATCACCACCATCACCATCAGCATCACCACCACCATCACCACCACCACCATCACCACCACTACCATCACCACCACCATCACCACCACCACCATCACCACCACTACCACCACCACCATCATCACCACCACCACCATCACCACCACCACCACCACCACCATCATCACCACCATCAGCATCACCACCACCACCACCATCACCACCATCACCATCAGCATCACCATCACCATCACCACCGCCACAATCACCATCACCACCATCACCATCACCACCGACACAATCACCACCATCACCATCACCACCACCACCACCACCGCTACCATCACCATCACCACAACCACCATCACCACCATCACCACCACCATCATCACCACAATCACTATCACCACCACCACCATCACCATCACCACCACCACCATCATCACCACCACCACCATCACTACCACCACTACCACCACTACCATCACCATCACCACCACCACCATCACCACCACCACCGCCACAAACATCAACAACAACACACACACAAATACAGACAGACAGACAAACACACAAACACACACCACCACCACCACCACCACCACTGGCACTATCACCACCACCACAAACAGCAACAACGACAACAACACATACAACTACAGACAGACACACACACACACAAACACACACAGACACACACACACACACGCTCAGACACATACAGACACAGAAACACACACACACACACACACACACACACACACATGCTCAGACACATACAAAACACAGACACACAGACACACACACACACACACACACACACACACACACACACACACACACACACACACACACACGCACGCACGCACTAAAATAGAGCATATAAGAAATATCAAATCAAATGAAATATGGAAACAAGCTGTTGCAATAACTCATATTCATCACCCACCTGCCTCCTCCTCCTCCTCCTCCTCCTCCTCTACTGCTCAGTTCTTTTGTGACGGGACATTATAAAGAAAATGATTCCTCCTCCTCAGTTCAATTCTCACCATTCCTTCTCCTGTTTCTCACTGAGCGCACGCACGCACGCAGACACACACATAGACACAGACACACACAGACAGAGAGAGAGAGAGAGTGCACACACACACACACACACACACACACACACACACACACACACATTTATTATATTTTTCATATATAACTATATGACTCTCTCTCTCTCTCTCTCTCTCTCTCTCTCTCTCTCTCTCTCTCTCTCTCTGATACATATATGTATGTTTATGTGTGCATGTGCATGCATGTGTGTACCAATGGTTGTGATTATTTCAGTGTATATGGTTTCCTGTATACAGACAGGTACGCGAGTTTAGGTGTATACTTATATGAATGTGTGCATAGATATATATGTGTGTATGTGTGTGTGTGTGTGTGTGTGTGTGTGTGTGTGTGTGTGTGCATATGTCGTTTTTTTTTGTTTTTGTTTGTTTTTTGTTTTGTTTGCAATTTCCTCATAACGCGAGTGTGTGTGCATATGGGAGATAAAGATTTGCAGATATTTTGCGATATCTTTTTTTGTTGCCAAATATAATGTACTTATTCTAGTTCACAACCCCTTTAAATGGGGCTTTGGCCTTACTGAATAAAATTCTGATTCAGATTCTCTCTCTCTCTGTGTCTGTCTGTCTGTCTCTCTCTCTCTCTCTCTTTCTCTCTATTGATAGATAGATAGACAGACAGATAGATAGATAGATAGATAGATAGATAGATAGATAGATAGATAGATACATACATAGATAGATAGATAGATAGATAGACACTTGATTGGAGAACAACAGGTGTTTTCTCTCTCTCTCTCTCTCTCTCTCACTCATGTGGCTGGCCGTAAGCCGATTCAAGTCAGAGCTGTGGTGTTAAATAGTTGGAGCGTGTGTCATCCACATGCAAAATACAACATAGTACAACAGCTGAGAGTTCACTTACTCACTGACTGACCGAAATATGTTGTAGTTGACAGTCTATCGATCACTGAAGCTGGTTTTGGCTCGCTACGTCGGTACCCCCACCCCCGCCCCCCCCTCGCCCCCCCTCCCTCCCTACCAACCCTGCGTTTAACGGTGCGTTCTGTGATCCAACATCATTCCGAGATTATAGACTAATGTTTGGCAGTTGTTTTGCATTAATACTTTTGTATGTTCATTCATATATATG
>NC_134898.1:3707460-3709960 GCF_041734735.1 Babylonia areolata | reverse complement strand
TACATATATATATATATATATATATATATATATATATATATATATATCACGCACGCGGACACACACACACACACACAATTACTAATGCACGACAGGAACGCTCTATTGTAAGTAGGAGACACACACACACACACACACACACACACACACACGTGACACACAAAGAGAACCCAAACCACAAAATGTCATTCCGCAGCCAAAGATAAAAACAGACAAAATAGTAAAAGAAGCAACAAAAAGGTCTTTTGAAAATTCAAAATGAAACAACTGAAAAGCAATCAGAATCAGACAGAGTTGTATGTGTGTACAAGAAATGACATCACAGCTTGAGCACATTCCTCAGACACGCTCGTCTCGAAAATGACGTAGAGTTTGTTGAGCGACAATACAAGAAAGTCTGGGTATTTTCTGGACGTTTACAGTCAACATTTTCAGGTCAGGTGGGATCATCTTTTTGTTTGTGAACTCCAAAGGTGAGTCTTGTTGAGTCTCGTGTTGTTGAAAATTTTCATTCGTCATTGTTCCCGAGTTAATGAAGAGAGACTAACTAGTTTGAGACTCCCAAGCCAGGAATATCGCAGGTGAAGGCGTGATATGATTGAGACATAATTATAAGATTCTACATTGAGATAATGATAAGAACACTATACAAAATCGTTTCACTCTAAAGGACAGTAATCATACCAGGGGACACCCACTAAAACTAATGAAGACATTCACCAAATCAAACCTTTTTTCACTTTTTTTTTTTTTTTTTTTTAAATTACTAACAGGGTTGTTCACTTCTGGAATAATCTGCCCAGTAACATTGTCACTGCAAGAACACCTAGGCCTAACAGTTTTAAGAATTTATTAGATAAACACTGGAAGGCTTATGGATTCCAAGTTAATTTCTCCATAGGAAGCTAGCCATAACATTAGTAATTGCGCACTCTTATATAAAGTTAAAAAAACAAGAGAGGCAAGGCCTTCAAGACTCACATGTGACACACTTTAAAAAAAATCTTTAACATGTGTTCTGTATTTGTTATTATAAAAGCTTCGGGTTAAAATAAAAAGAAAAAAAGTTCTAACGGCAGATTCGAACCCCGCGTGTTCGGGCGAGAAGAAACTGTCTTACCCATTACACTATCGTGGCTCGTTAAATGACGTTCAAAAATATAATATTTAAACATATCAAAAATATAATATTTAAACATGCTTTTGTAAAGGGCGATAAATCGATTGCAGTATTCGCAGTGAGAATGCTGTTTAAATCATATTATTCTGGTGTATCTTGGGCATTCGAAAAATCTTTAAGGGCAATTAAAAGTTCTTTTTAAGTCTGCGGTAAAGGAGACATGGCTATCGCCGCAATCACACTGCAACATTTAGCCATTTTCTCTGGATCTAGATAGATGTACAAGTTTTGTTACACCCGGTTGACACGGTCGATTCAATTTCTCTTTTATGTTTATTCTAATTTTATAGTTTTAAAGTTGATATGAAAATTGCGTGTTTTGTTAAACTAATAACATGTAGAGCCAAGTACAAATATTTCTAAACGTCGTATGAAGTGAAAAGGACTTCATTTGAGTAAAGTCAAGACTGGACATTTTTGCGTTTCATCAATTCAAGGGTGTTAACTCTCATGGTTTATTATTTTTAACTGTGAATTCCGACTGATTATATGGATATTTTTATGGCAGTTTGGGGCATAATCCAGTAAGTGATGAGGCGTTCACAAATCATTCTGTCAATAAATATTTAACGGTCTCCTTCTCCAACTTTCCATCACATGTTATCGTGTATTGTCGATTGAATATAGGATTGAACGGGCAGGTCAACAACTTGAAACAAAATGGCGTCGTTCGCGTTCGCGAAGACTATGAGCACGCGCTTTGAATATGTATAAATATGTGTACGCAATTGATTTTTGCCCATGACCTTCAGGGCTCAGCCAATAGATCTATAAAGTCCACTCGTCGTATTGATTTTAGTATTTTCCGAAAAAGACCACATGGGCGAATGAACATAGTGAAAGCCCTGTACACTGAGAGTAAAACACACAAGCTTTTTATGTATTGAGTATAATTTCAAAACGTAATGTTTAAGATGAGAAAGATCAGTTTAAAGCAAACTAACCCCCCGTAGCATTAATTACAGATTGATTTCCCATTTTTACAATCTGCACCAAAGACATGCAAAATAAATATAGCTTCCATGCTTAGCAAAAGAAGTTCCTGTTTGAATAAAAAAAATGATAAAAAATGACTGCACTTGTTGTTGTGTCAGAATATCAGATCAAAGTGCCAAGTTTAGAGAATAAAAAATATAAATATAAATATAACAGTAAATTCAGTCTGCGTATAATTTGGCTTCTTTTTTTTAAATTTTTTTGTGCCCATCCCAGAGGTGCAATGTTGCTTTAAACAAGATGACTGGAAAGAACTGAATTTCTCCTATTTTTATGCCAAATTTGGTGTCAGCTGACAAAATATTTGCAGAGAAAATGGCAATG
>NC_134898.1:3684960-3702460 GCF_041734735.1 Babylonia areolata | reverse complement strand
AATACTGCAGCATTAGACAGACCCCAAATTTCAGCTGCATACTGAACAATAGGTTGTATCTGAGAATCAAATAGTTTCATAAGCAACTCAAAAGAATGATTTTCTAAAGTTATCATTTTTTTCATAATACAAAGTAATGCGTGTTTAGCTCTACTTGATAAATCCTTACATGCAGCTGTGAAACTTAACTTAGTTGAAAAATATATTCCTAGGTATTTATATGCATTCACTACAGGCATTATAACCCCGCCATACGTCCATCTTTCTCTAATTCCTAAATACCCACCTTTTCTAAAAACAATTATATTACTTTTTGACATGTTTACTTTCAACTGAAGTGAATTTGCAGAACGAAACAGATTGTTTAATTGTGTTTGCAAACCAATAATAGTTTCAGAAATTAACGCAACATCATCTGCTAGAAGAAGAATAAACAACTCTAAAATATCACCCGTAAACTGAGCACCATGTTTTCCGTTTCTAATAATTTCAGTGGTTAGTTCGTTAATAAAAAGAGAAAACAGAATAGGGCTGCAAACATCACCTTGTTTCACCCCAGAAGTACACTGGATATAATCTGTCATCCTACCCCCACACCTTACCCGAGCTTTCACACATGCATACATACTCATTATACATTTCAACAATTTTCCATGAACACCAGCTTTCAAAAGAGAGAGAGAGAGAGAGAGAGAGAGAGAGAGAGAGAGAGAGAGAGAGACTCGGAGAGAGCTTGCACGGTCTATCAATATTTTTACCTCCAACACACGCCAAAGCGAAACATACATACATACAGACAGACAGACAGACAGATAGATGATAGAAAGGGAGATGGAGAGAGAGACAGACAGACCGACAGACAGATAGATAGATGATAGAAAGGGAGATGGAGAGACAGACAGACAGACAGACAGACAGATAGATAGATAGATAGATGATAGAGATGGAGAAAGAGAGAGAGAGAGGCCTGACTAGGCGTGTCAGTTGGGTTACGCTGCTGGTCAGGCATCTGCTTACAGTAGATGTGGTCGCAGCAGCGTATTTATATGGATTTGTCCAAACGCACTGACGCCGGCCGCCATTGAGCAACTTGACCATAACTGAACTGAATATTGCATGGCTACTGGTCAGCTTTAAGCCATGACACTGACCACCGTCCAGGCCACTGCATGGGTCCTGTGTGTCCGGCGCAATATAATGCTGACGTCATACTGACCACTGCACTGCCGTATGTATGCACCAACTCGACCAACTAATCTCTTTGCTGGACGTGAAGTCGGTTAATCGTTTTGCAACGGCAATAGTTATGTTTTTTATATGTCGTTGGATTTTCTCAGAGCGGGCATCACTGAGAGAGAGAGAGAGAGAGAGAGAGAGAGAGAGAGAAGCAAAATAATAAAAACAAAAAACAGCATATGATTATGTTACAATATTATTCGCTTTTTTGGGGGGCCGGGGTTGTTGACTGTCGTTGGGTTTGCATGAGGGTTTACGTGTATTGAGTCATTGATAAACAAACGTTACAAAAAAACAACAAAAAAACAACAAAAAATCCGGTTATTGTACAGATGACTCGGAATGGTGGTGGTGGTGGGTGAGGGATGGGGGGGTGGAGGGGGGGCGGGGGGAGGGGGGTGGAGAGACAGACAGAGACAAACGCCAAACGCATGCTGCTGCAAACTTATAACTCAGTGACTGAGACATACAGACAAACTGAGCAAGTCGACTGAGCGAGCACACAGCCTGACTACTTGACAGCTGTCGCGACTCGCGACCTACAACTTTTTTTTTTTTCTTTATATATATTGTCGGGCAACACGCAGTTGACTGCTTTTAACAGTGAGCGACAGAGTTGGGTTTTTTTTTACGAGTTTTGATCGTCCTGCTTCCCCCCCCCCCCCCCCCCCCCCCCCCCCCCCCCCCCCCCACCCCAAGGTCAAATCCATTGTCATGTAATACGTACTTGCTTCTGAAACAAAGGCAGAGAGAGAGAGAGAGAGAGAGAGAGATGACGAAACAAATGAATTCAGTCTTTGTCTTCAAGGATATTGTTTATAACTATTATTCAAACATTGATGGTTTCTTTTTCTCTTTAGTATATTCTTGTCTAGCGCTCGTCTTGAAAATACCACGTTGCTAAAGCAAGCACTGGTGCATACGCACACCGCAAATTCCAAAATCACATACTGACGTACGTGCACAAATGAACGCCAGGCATGCACACAAGTTATGCACTCTTATCGACTCCGCTCTTTCTCTCTTCCTCAGTCCCAAATCACGCACACAAACACACACACACACACACACACACACACACACACACACACACACATATATATACAGTCCACGCACGTACTGACACACATCCAGTCCACAGAAAAAAAGAGAATCGAGCAGAGAAAGAGACGCACGCACAAAGAGAGAGAGAGGAGAAAGAGAAAGAGAGACGGAAAGAGAGCATAACACAGCGTCTGATGAAATCAAAACTCCACTTATAGGCCCTTAAGTTATCAAAATGTACCCGTATACCCAAACATTTCACTGGTAAACACCGCACACAACACCATCGAAAACCAGTCGAGTTGCCGAAATCGGTCAACCCGATTGACCTCTCAAGGTCGTTACGAAGAAGGTGTGTGCGCCTACCAGCCAATGAAAAGTCACGAAAGCTTGGCTACCGAGATTCTGGCCAATCAGCAAAAACCTGACCCCTCCAGCTGAAAAAAAAAAGGGGGGGGGGGGCCAAACTGTCGGCTGCAAACACTGAACGAGATTCATTGCGAGTTGCAAGCGAGCCTGCAGAAAGAAGTGTTTTAGAAGCGTTCCCATCTCTGTATGTCGCATGGGAAAGAAATGGTGTGGGGTAATGAAATAGAAATGCTCTCAGCGGAACACAAAGTGTTGGACAATCGTGTGACCTTTATGGATTATTCTCTGTGGCCGATGGAAAGTGAATGGAAACAAGCAGCTGGGGCTGACGAATGTGCCTGCAAGCAGGTAAAAGAACGCTGGTTTACAATTGGTTATCAATTTAATTATTTCTTTTTATTGCTCTCTCTGCAAAGTATACACATCGTCTTATCTGATGTGCAATATGCTTGATATATAATGATTTCAAAATAGCAAGTATGAGTCACTATATTGCTTTGAATAAACATTTAAATGCCCAGTTCAGTATCTTCGAAATACATGACGCGGATGATAAAATAATACATTCAAGACTACTTTTTTATGTAAATAATATTTATTATTTTCTTATATATAGTATCGACCCCCCCAAAATGCTTAATGTCCATGATGTAAGTGCACATTTCACTGACAAAGATTCTACACACACACACACACACACACACACACACACACACACACACATATATATATATATATATATATATATATATATATATATATATATATATATATATATATATATATATATATATGTACCTGACTACGACTGCTTAATGTCTACGATATGTGATTCAGCTGATTTCACAATTAACCTCTGCATACAAACAAATGAACGAAGAGCAATCGATGCAATGCACATTAACGTCTCGGAAAAGCACCATGCACATTTTATGTTGCACGTCAATCTTTCTGAATTAACAACAACCATTGAAGCAGGCTTTATCAAAGAATAATCCACCCATCCACTGATTTGCTTTCAGATATGTAATGCAAATGTGTGAAGTATATCAACAGTTGAATTATTAAAAGGCCTACAGAAATAGCGTATTAGTGAAATAATCAAATGCATCAGTAGATAACAAGTAAATAAGCAAATTAAACGGCATAAAACTGTTCACTTGATACAAAGATTCATCACCAAATAAATAAATAGATAACAAGACTGCGAGAACCGGAGCTTCTAAACATCCCCCCCCCCCCCTCTCTCTCTCTCTCTCTCTCTCAGAGAGTCTGACGCGCGCGTGCTCACGTACGCACACTCTCGCTCTCTGACGCACGCACTCTCACGGGTACGAACGCGCTACTCCAACCAGTCAAGTTGGTCGCGCTCTCAAAAGATCATTGTAATATTGCCAAACTTCTCTCTCTCTCTCTCTCTCTCTGTGCTTTTTGTTCGCAATGATCGTGGTTTCCCAGCTGACGTGAGGTCATTTTTGTCGTCGGCACAAGTCCTTTGGCAAACTTGCCAATGTGCGAGGTAACTTTCCGACGGAAGGGTCAGCGACGCGCGCATCTCATTATTATTCATAGGTCGGGGGTCAACCGCAAGTCAGCTGTTTTCCGAACAAAGCGAAGCCGGTTTCTGTCAGTCTCTTTCTTGCAGCTGTGCGAGCCGGATGGGAAAGCGATAGTACAGCGGTTAACTTCATACATTGTGCGAACTCGTTCAAACTACTAGATTCACGGACATGGTTCTAATCCCAATTATGGAAGACTTCGTGAACGCAAATGCAGCCGAAGTAAGTGTTGCTTGATTTCGAATTTTGATGTTTGTACTTGGTTTGGTTGTCAGCAGACGACATTTCACCGTTCACCACGGCTCGATCCAAAAATAGAAAGTCGCCGTCTTACCTCATTTTCCTTGCATTGAAGTGGAAGTACATTGCAACCGAACCCGATTATGATTGATATTTTTCTAACATCTAAATGTTCATCAGTTAGTTTGTAGCAGTTTGCTTGTTGGATTGATAGATCTCGAAATAGGTGAATTCTGTCGTCTGCCTTCGTGACCGGTTTCGCACCTTACCAGTTTATATTGCTGCACAGTGTTCGTCGTACGTGAAAGTAAATTATTTAGTGTTATATCGATACGATACATAATTCAAGGAAATAATTTGAAAGGGAAGCTCAAGGCAAAAAAAAACCTGTTTGGCGCTCACAAGCACAAAGACAGGAGAGGATTGAAGCATGAAATTGAATAAAGACTGATTCATTGACTGAGTGATTTGAAAAAAAAAAAAAAAAAAAAAAAATCGGCTTTTTCTCCAGCAAATCTGATACACTTAGCGTCCGACTGTCGATATGTATGCTTTACGGACACACACGCGCGCACACACACACACACACACACACACACACACACACACACACACAAGCACGCACACATACACACACATACATTCCAAAATTACTTTGCAGAGAACCCACTTTCTAGACTTTTTAAAGTATTACAATTACATTCTTCCAATCTACCTCCCTTAAAAAATCAACCTGTCCCAAACACTGGCACATATTTTTCAGCCATGATTCCAATCCATCACCCCCCCCCCCCCCACCCCCATTAAAGTGCTGACTTGACTATGTTAATTCTTCAGAACACAGAACAGTATCTGTATGATTTTCCTTTCAATATATAGAAACCCAGTTTAGTTTCTACATTGAGAAATATGGAACATGATGCACAGGCATTATATATATATATATTTTTTTTTATTGTGAATGAGTTGAAGATGTGATACACTGAACAAAGAATGGCAGAATATAGACAATTTTGGCAGCAGATAGCATTTTGATATGTGCAGGGTGACATATTTTTCTCCATTTGGTGTTGACAGTTTGCTGATAAAAAAGACTTACTTCTGAAGATTATTTTGAAAAAAATGATATTTGCTGAACTTATTTTCTTGATTTCTAATTTTAGAATAAAGGCAGAATATAATTTGATAAATTAAAATTATGACATTAACTTGAACATGATTTAATCACTTGAGTTCATGGTATGTGAACTGTTCTGTTAATGTCAGTTATTCATGAGACATAGTTTAACAGGAGAAATTTAACATACCGAGTGCATCCATGGTTTAGTGGATTTAAAAAAAAAAATTTATTTATTTATTTTTTACTAAGTTAAAGCTTCTGTTAATTACAGTACTAAAGTAAAGCAACGTTCATTGCTAATCAAGATTGTTTCTTTTGATTGTTTCAGATAATCTCGGTGAAAAGTAAAACTTCATCTGCTGAACCCTGTTCAGAACAGGTAAGCCTTTTTTTTGTTTATTCATTGTGTCTGTTTATGAATCAGTGTGTGTGTTTGTGGTGATGTATCTGTCTATTGATCTGTAGGTGTGTGTGTGTGTGCATGCGTGCGTGTGATTCTGTGAGCAACCAGTGCAAAAATCATGACTGCATTTCATTACATTTGTTGTATGTAAGCATGTGAACTGTTGCTGATGTGTTCACAGCTTTCAGTTCTGAAGATAGTCATTTAACCAGTGGACAGTGCAACTCTCTGAGATTTCTAACAGAGAGTAAGGGATTCTGCTGTCAGTTTTGTTATGGTATTTCAGTGATTTTGTGTATTCCATTACCAACTTTAGAGAATGTGTGACAGTTGGTTATAGAGTTTCTTGTCGTTTATTTACTTTCACACATTTCACCGGGCCATCAAAAGTAATTGTAACCATTTTAAAACTCATCTTCGAACATCGAATCAGCGATCATGACCAGAGCTGTTTTCTTTTAATCGGTTCTAAACGTTGACAGTACAGACCAACGCATGCACTGAACCATAGCGAAACCGGGCGGCAGTGATCGTGACTTTTCTCGCTCGATCGTCGGCTTGAGCCTCGCCTGCCGGTGTACGTACAAAGGGGCCTTTCAGAAAAGTTTGAATGGACTCCGAACGCACGGCCAACGCAGCTGATGCAACGGTCGGAAACGAGCAAAACACGAAAACGGGAGCGGTTGCCAAGCCGGCCGGTTTATGTGGTGGCCCACGAAAGTTTAGGGAACGAACGAACGAATGAACGGAGCGAGAGTTTCCAGTAGTTGTCTTCGCCGCAGTTGCTTTCGTGTCTTGATTAATGTTAAATATTTTTCTCTGTTAACAAAGACTGTAATTTGGGTAGAAGGTATAGGCACACTGGCGTTGTGACTGCCCAGTAGATACAGTGGACGTGAACGGAGTGGATTCCGTTTGGGAGCGGTAAGACCAACATTCGCTGTGTAAGCAGGAAGGGAAAAGCACTTTTTCGTGACCTAATAGCCTAGAGTAGGAGCAAGTTAAGATAATCGTGATCCGTAATTTTATTCGAACTGACGAAGAGAGAAGGAATGCGGGGCATCAGAATTAGGGAGAAGAGAAAACGACAAAGATCCAAAGTGGTTTCCGTTTTTAAAAGATAAAGGGTAAATTTTGCTGACGTCGACTCTGTCTCTGCCACTGTCTCTCTCAGAAGCCCTCACACAAAACCTAATCTCTTGTCTCCGTATCGGTTTGGAGGGAGAGGGGGGGGAGCATTGACCTGTATACAAAACATACGTGTCAGTTAGGGGAGGGGGGTAGTGGAAGACCGGGAAAGGAGGGGAGAGATTAAAGCCGCTGGTCGGTCGCTTGCGGGTGGCAGTGATTGATTGCTTTGTTGTTGTGCCTCCCGCCGGCTGGAGCCTCGGAGGACTAGGAGACAGGGATATAACTGTCCCCCCCCCCCCCCTTCCCCCCAGTTAGCACCACACAGTGACAGCACACGCACATAGAGCCAGCCATAGAAACTCCATGTGCGCTGGATCTATTTTTAGGACGCTGGCGGAAAGGGGAGGGAAGGAAGGAAGGAAGGGGTCGAGGCCGCGTGGGCATGGGATGGGGTGGAGGATGGGGGGGATTGTGTGCCATCGGGGCGGAGGGGAGGGTGTTTGTCGAAGTGGGGCTGACTGCAAGGTTAACCATACTTGCTGCTACCGGCCCCTGAGGGTTTTGTATCGGGAGCTGACGTGATCTTTGTGTGCAAGGACCGGCTGTTTTGTTGGCCGGTGAGCGCGGGGATAATTCTCTCTCTCTCTCTCTCTCTCTCTCTGTGTGTGCTTTTTTTCTTTGGTGCAAGGGTGGACATTGTCAGTAATCTGCGCCTGGTATTGGTTATATTCGATTAATGGAGCCCATGGTAGCGGCATTGATATGTAAATCTCGTCATTTGGGGTTTATAAATCACAGCAGTTGGCAATTTATTCCATTTTCATTACTGCAGTCGTTGTGATTTGTGTTTGTGTGTGTGTTTTCTGTTATTATTGAATCTTTGAAAGGAAGAAATTGTGAAAAGGAAATCAGTGGAAAAAAAGAATTAGTAAAGAAGAGAAAGAATGTACGTGCAGGCATGCATGCGTACACACTAGCAAAGAGAGAGAAATCGAGACTGGGGCAATCCCCTGCCGGTTTCCTTCCTGTCAGCAAACCCGGCAGGATGACCTCAGCGGTGAGATTAGCACTTGCCAAAAAGGTTGACAGTGCTATGAGAGGACAGGGGCAGGGGGAGAGAGGGGTCTTTCTTGGCAGGCAGCGCTGACGCTGTGTGTGTGTGTGTGTGTGTGCGTGCGCGCGCGCGTGCGTGCGTGCGTGTGTCGCCTTCACAGCTGGGCGACGCACACAGCAAGAACGTAAGAGGTGGCGTGAGGTGAGGTGTGTGCCGTGTGGTTTGGTGGGCCACTGGCTCAGTCGTATTACGTCGTCCACAAGTTTTAAAACACCTTACCTGCCCCTGCCGCAATCACTCCAGTGGGTGCTTGTGCCAGTAGTGTGACAATGCGCTTGGGAGCTATGTTGGCTTTGCCTTACACTTACAGTGGTGTTGTGTGTACTGGGAAAACTTTTCCATCATCATCTTCTCTGCCTTCTTCATCAGCCTGCCAGACTGAGTTGTCAACTATGCCTATTAGGGTACATGATTATAGTTATTACAGACTCTGGTTATGCTTCAGCTTTACAATGTTGGGTGGTTTTTGTTCTTTTTAACTGCTTGTTTTTTAAGGAAAAGAATGTTTTCATTCAAGATGAACATTGCTGATGAAAAGCAGACTTTGGTGTATCCCTGTCTTAGTTTGTAGGCTTTCAATTTCAGCTTCGTTTATTTTTTACATGTTGAACTTGCAGCAACTTGAAAAGATTAGTAGTTGCCCACTAAAGCAGTCCTGATATATGAATATGATGCATATGATTTGATTAGCTTCAGCAGTTGACACTGAAATTTTTCTCTTCTTTTTTTTAATTTTATTTTATTTTTTTAAGGGTATGGAATTTTCAAATGTCTTACCATTTTGGACAGTTTTTTTTCTTATGTTTGTGGTTTAAAAAAGAGAAAGAAAAGATTTCTGGTTTTAAAGATTTTTCTGTCGACAGTGATTCTCAAGCAAAAAACTAGTAGATGATAGTTACATCATCTAAAAAAAATCAAGTAATTTACTTCTCTACATTCAGAAAAAAGGGTGGAAATGACACTTGATCAAAACGATGGGAACAATTGTGGACCAGAATGATATCCAAAGACCATTGCAGGTTTTCAACAATGTACTTGAACAGTTATGTAGGAGAAAAGCAGTTGGAAGAACAGTAAGACAGTGCAGTACAATGGGGGTGTTGGTTGGTGTGTTTCAGGCTCAGCAGTTGATGATCGACACCTTCCTTCAGAACAACCAACTGGAGCACATGCATCAAGTGATGAACTACCACCCAGAATACCTGGAGGCCTTCTTCAATGCCCAGACCAGTCTGATGAGGGACGACATTGGGCCCCTCACCTACCAGTACAGACACTACATTGCCATCATGGTCAGTAGTCGCATCTTTTGTGCATTGGCTTTTTGTGTGTTTTGATAAAAGCATGTCTGTTGAAGTAGAATGGGATTTATCATTTGACATGTCTTACAATCTTTTTGTCGGCAGTTAAATTTTCTGTTGTATCCGTCATGTTTCAGATTACTTAATCGTTTGTCTGCCTCTGTTTTTGCCTTTGTGTGTGCTTGTCTATCTTCTATTTACTAACTTGCAGATTTTGTCTCGGTGTCTGCTCATTTGTCACCTCGGGTGATCCTTTTCTGCTCCTGGAAGTAGAATGTGTGCATGTTGACAGTGTGCACAGTTGTGCGAGTTACGACCAGCAAACTGGTGAAGCAAACTGAGAGTAAGAGAGATGGTGTGGTGTTTTGCAGGCTGCAGCTAGGCATCAGTGTGTCTACCTGATGAGGCTGTACTCCCGGGAGTTCCTGCTGAGCGACGGTGACCGGAACTGGTTGCGGGGGTTGGATCACGTGCCACAGAAGCTGCGCAACCTGGCCGAGATCAACCGCATCTTGGCTCACAGGCCCTGGCTGTTGAAGAAAGAACACATAGAGGTCAGTGGAGTGTTTGGAGGAGATATGATTGTTGTAGGTTGATTAAGAACAGGTTTCTTGTTGATTTTGATCAGGCTGTAAGTTTGTGTCCAGATAGTAACTTGCAGAGAGGATGTGTTATTTTATTGTCTTTTTGATTTGTTGAAAACATTTTTTTATGGATTAAGATGATGTTGAACAGTTGAATCAGCTTGGATGGTTGTGTGAATTTTGGAAAATTTGTTATATATCTATATGTGTGTGTGTGTGTGTGTGGTGTATGAGAGAGATCTTCGAAAGAATTATCTCGTTTGTATTGTGTATGATGCATATATGTGTGGAACATGAATGAGCAAAAAACAAAACAAAACAACAACAAAAAAAGTGAGTTGACCAGTTTGTTTATGAACTTAGATATATAACCTATACAGTGAAACAGCATTCAATGATCTGATCAAGAAAGACTGTGGATTGGAGGGAGAATGTGGGGGTGAGATGAGAAGAGAAAAAAATCTTTCATTGATGTCAGAGAAAAAAAAAATTGCTGTATGGTGTAATTTACATATTTAATATAAAAAAAATGTTCCTTTCTTTCAGAAATTACTGCGTGGTGCAAACAACTGGTCCTTGTCAGAGCTGATGCAGGCGCTGATCATCATGATCCACTTCCACACGCTGAGCTCCTTTGTGTACGGCTGTGGCATCAACCCGGACATGGAGCACGTGGGGCCTCAGCTGGGCTCCTCCAGTGGGGAGGAGGAGACAGACTACTCCAGTGACTCCTCGGGAGAAACCAACTCCAATGTAAGTGGCCCATTTTCAGCGACAGAGTAACTATGTGTGGTGGCTGTAATTTGTAAAGGTTGTATGGTTGGGTGCTTTTGCTGATGTGTTCGTGTTGGATGTGCTTGGTGGGTGGATGTGAGTGAATGCATGCATTCATTGGTGAATTCAGTGGTGACATACTTGCAACAGTTTTGACAATTAAAAAAAATGAAAAAAAAATGTATTTCTGTGTGTAACACATGGGATTTCTGTTTTTGAAATGCATTGATTATTTTACGCATGGGATTTCGGTTTTTGAGGTAATTGATTTACTGAATTAATTCATGTTCTTTTCTCTGGCAGTTAATTCAAAGAGTTTGCAACATAATGGAGAGCTGTGTGTTGTGGTGTGTGCAGTTGATAGGAGAGCCAAACCTGCAACAGCTGATGCAGAAGATGGAGCAGCTGAGGGAGGAGGAGAACAGCCAGGAGGATGGTCCCACACAGGAGGAGCTCCTGCAGAGGTTCCAATCTGTGGAAAGCCAGAGTGTGGAAAGTAAGTGTTGCGACTGTCAGTGAAGTTAGCCTTGAATCTTGAATATAGTATATCCAGTCTGTTATACTATGGATATGATGTAACCAGTCCTTGGAAAGCCACAGTGTGGAAAGTAAAGTTTTGTGAGGAGTTCTTCACCATCAGTAATGTTAGCCTTGAATCATGAATATTATATATCCAGTACCAGGAGAGCCAGAATGTGGAAAGTAAAGTTTTGAGGCATTCTTGACCATCAGTAGAGTTAACCTTGAATTTTGTGTTAATATTTTACTGAGACGTAGGTCAGTAGTGATAGTAAGTAGAATAAACATAATGGAAAGAAGATAAGCCAGGGTAGTATCTGAATTGATCATATTAAAAGGATAATAATAGTAGAATAAGATGAAACTCTAGCAAGAGTACATACACACACACACACACACACACACACACACACACACACATAATATGCACACACACACTCCAAAAAAAGAAAAGTTTTAGGATTGACAACTAATGTGTTTTTGTGTTTCTGTTGATCAGTTTCAGTGCCAATGAAAGAGAGGTCGTCAAGGAGGAGTGAAGCACAGCTGTTTGTGACAGACATTGATTTTGCATACTCAGACTTTGCCAGCCGGCCACACGATGACATTCAGACATTCCGTGTTCAGGATTACTCATGGAAAGATCATGGATATCCTTTGGTCAATCGCCTCTACAACGACATTGGAGACCTGTTGGACAAAAAATTCGACATAGCATTCAACTTGACCTACAACACGTGAGTGGATATTTGATTTGGTTTTGTTTTGTTCAGTAGACAGATTTAGGGTGCTTGAGACTGAACAGGTTTTAATAAAAAAAAAAAAAGTTTTATTATCTCTGTCCTTGCTCATCAGTAATTTCTTTAATGTTACTAAAATAGGTGCTTCACTACACAGACTGTGGTAAGGAAATTGCTACAAGCGCACAAGAAAGCAACACTATTTACCTGATGTGTGCAGTCATTAACTTGAAATCACTGTAAAGTGCTGTGAAGTGTTCAGGGTTCCTGTTAATGTTGTCATGACATTTATAGAAATAAAACCCACAGGCTTCTGAACAAAAGTGATTATTTCTTTTTGTCACTCTCCTCAGTTTTAAGCATTAGACTTATGGATGGAAACTTGGCTGTGTTTCAGAATGGGCGACAACGACCAAGTTGACACCACAGCATTCCGCCAGGCTATCTGGTACTACATACACTGCATGTACGGCATCAGACATGACGACTACGACTACGCCCAGGTCAACCAGATGCTGGAGAGGGGTCTGAAGACGTACGTCAAGACAGTCACCTGTTATCCGGAGCGGGTTTCCAGGAGAGACTCTGACGGCGTCATGAAGGCCTTCAAGCACTCAGAGAAGGTGAGTTAGAACTGCTGCAAACAAAACTGTAGGGAGTGGAGGGGATCAGCACTAAGTTTGATGCAAGGATTATTTTTTTTATGCATATTATCATACTGGTGTACAAATGTGAGATTAGTGCCTGTGTCAGATTTGTGGTTGTGTGTGTTTATGTGTGTGTGTGTTTTGGATAGCTCATTATTATCTGGCTTTTACACTATAATTTCTTGGTGCAGAAAATGTGATATGGAGGATGTAGGACGATTTACTGGGTTTTTTTCTTATAGTGTAAGAACTCTTTGTACGTGGGTAATTATATAACTATTCTCTATCACTTTGCTGAGCTAGAATACTGTAAACAAAAACTATATTTAAAACAGAGATGTTAAAGGAAAGGGGATAGGAGGCTACCAGAAGCAAAGTGAATGATGTGGATTTGAGTGAAGACATTGTGAACTGATTGTTGACAACTCAGTGTGCTGTGTTGCAGGTGCACGTCAACTTCATGATCATGGAAGCACGCATGCAGGCTGAGCTGTTGTACGCACTGCGAGCAGTCAATCACTACATGACGTAGTGCCTAAGACGCCCGCCCGCCCGGCCTACCTCTTTCCTTCCAGTTTTTTGTGCATCCTGTGATTCCTTCTCCTTGGGAAAAAACCAAACTACTGCTTTCACCACCACCCACCTGGTGGGGGGGGGGACTTTGGACATTGCAGACCTGAACAGTGTGTGCTGAAGCCCCGGAATGGCCTTCTGGTCCACTGATGGCCAGGGTCCAGTGTTTGTCGTCAAGATGAAAAGAATGGGAATGGATAGCCTGCTGGTAAAACTTTGGGCTGAACATTGTTGTTGATATTATTCTTCTAATTATTGGACAGTTTTGAACAATGCTTTTTGCTTTTATTTTCCTCCATTAAGAAGCACTTGACAAAAAGTGCTCAATATATGTATATTTTTTTTTCTTACCAAAAAATGGTGCTGAAGTCAAAAAGATCTTGAAACATTTGTGAGCCGAGATGGTCTAGACGTGTGTGTGCGTGTATGAGTAGAAACTTAAACTGTATATTACTTGCAACCAGTTTGAGATTAGTGATGTATGATGAGTTTGAAATGGGTGAGAGAAAGGCGAATGAGGAAGTCGATTGGCCAGCCAGCTGGTCCAGCAAGCATGGCTGGCAGGGAACATGGCGACTGCAGAGCTGTGATAACGTTCTTCACTCTTTGACACCTTGTGGCTTTCCATGATGGTACGGCCGTCAACAGCGATGGTGCCATTGTCGATTGTCCTGCAGTCCTTCTCTCTTGCCTGCAGAGGTTTTGAACTCCTGGATTGGAAACAATGAAAACGGGTTGCATTTGTTCAGTGTATTTATCTTTTTTTTTTCTTTGTTACAAATTGAATGGTTGTGAGTTTGTATGCATACGTGTTAACAAACGTGTATGTATGTGTGCAGGTGGTTGTGAGTTTGTATGTATGTACATGTTTACACACATGTTATATGATGTATCATGTATTTGTGTGTGTATGTGTGTACATACATGTTATATGATGTGTCATGTATGTGTGTATGTATGTGTGCTGGTTCAGTGCATGTGGCTAATGTATGTTTTGGCACTAAGAGGACGTTTGGGCAATGGAATGACTGATGACATCATCTCCACAGGCTGATGTTGGTTTTAGAAACAGTGTGAAGCAAAGGGAAGAGGGATTGTTCCTTTCATTTAAAAGAAATGTCCCAGAGACATGAGCTGTGTACATCAGTGATGGTGCCCATGTGTCTTTCAGTGGGGGTGGTGCTATTTTTTTCTTCAGCAGCAGGAAGCTTGCTTAAAAGTGGAATAGCTCACTGTAAAGGTTGCAGTTTCTATCTGTTAACTGAGGACTGAATGTGCTCTTGTATTGGTAAAAGTTAGTTATGATGATGAAGTTCCAGTTGTTAATGGTGTGAGATACATACATATCAGACGTTGGGGTTAGGAGCTGGTGAAGTGGATTGTTGAAAGCTTGTCATGCGTACTTGTATCAAAATGCGACGTTTTAATTTCTGGAGCATTCCATGCTGTTTGTACTTTTGTAATGGTATCGCCATGTGTAACCCTGACATGTGTCTTTCTAGTCTTGACATTAATTACTGTTGCCCGTTAAAGGGCATGGGATGAGAAGCAGTTCATTGGAAGTCTCATTGAGTGTGCTATCAAATTTTCCTGTGTTGGATGAAAATCAAAAGAACCTTCCTGACAGCATTACAGTTCATTTGTAACAAGTTCATGCGGATTGTAATTAAAGACACATGGAGCATTGATACATTGATAAAATCTTTACATATTGGTATCCCCACCCAATTTTTCATCCTCCACCCCTATCAGATTTGTGTCTTCCTTATTAGGACCATCCCACCTGGATTTCCAACATTTATAATTTATTGTTTGCATTCTCAATTAATGAATTCTTAATTTAATATGTTCACGTTTTTTTTCCTGTCAAATATTGGTCTTCAGCAACAGTGTATAAAGTACTGAAACAAGTTAAAGCTCTGCATTTGGACAATCACTTTTATTTATTGCGATGGATAATTTTGTCACATGCTTTGCAAACGGTGCCAGCGTTTGTATAGGGTAGTGCTTATGTTTCAAGTGGAATTATTCCATGGTCATTTTTGTCAGCATTCTGTTAAGTTGTTTGACAGAAAGTACCCGTTTTGAAGGAGAAGGAAGAGCTTGAGTACAGGGAAAATTTAATATCCTTGCCCTTTGAACAAATATACCTTGCCCAGGATACACAAAAACTGTAATACATCAATGTTTGTGCATTTGCGCGTGGTTGTGTGTAACGCGTGTGTTTGCTTTCATTGGAGACAATTGGTGATGAGCAAAATAGAGTATACCCTCCCCTCAAGTCATCCGGTTTTTATAATTCATAATTGCGTGATGTTTTATTATCTATATCTTTGTAGTAGACAAATGAAAGTGTTGTAAACCATACCTGAAAATCAACAAGCTGTGGGAAATGTTGAAACTAATTGATTAAAAGTATATTGACTGTAGCATCCTCTGACATGAAAATCAGATGATAGAGATTTTCAGGTACTGACATTTTCTGGAGCTGTATCAGAACTGGTCACCATGTTTTGAAAAAGAAAAAGAAAAAATCCAACTCTCGCCATTTCCACCATAGAGATTCCATTTGTCTGCCAGTTTATTTGTCAGTATTTTATTTCATGCTTGTTTTTATATCATTAGCACCAGACCATTTGTTGTCACTCAATCTCAAAAGAACAGCAAAATGAATTTCATATAGAATGGAGAAGTGTGTTCTGACATGGCAGAAATTACAAAAAATGTTGTGCAATATATATTATATGATACCGTATGATGTTAAGAGAAGGAAATAATGTAATTTGCACCATTTTCTTGTTTCTAAAAATGCTTCAGTTTCGATTTCGGGGAAAGATGTGTGTGTCTGAGAAGTCTTTTGTCTTTCTTCCAGTATCACATCTTTCTGAGATGAAGCTTTTCCTTTTGAGAATTGAAAGCTGTACTCTAGTTGCGTTTCAGTAAAACATTGATTTGCAAATTGTATGATTGAAAATAAAAAGTATATGTTGAAGATGTTATAATTGATACAGCTTTGACTGAAGATCTGAAGAGGTTTGGACTGGAAGTGTCTTGACTTGAAGAAAAAAAGTTTGTTGGAAGCAACAAAAAACTGAATAACTGAAAGTTACTTATGATTGAGACGGAGTGACAATGGAGGAGAACGGTGGTGATGGCTGAGACATTCTGCATGCGAGTGAGATCTTGGTTTGACAGGAAAGGTGAACGTGTGGGGGAAAAAATAACAGAAAGACAACCTTGTTCCATTTCTTGAAAATGTTACTTTGATATGATTTCCATCAAGTGTACAGTTATTTCACTGGATGACATCTTCCTGATCAGTCAGAGGGTCACCCGTGGTGAATATTGTGATTGCAAACTGATTACAGCTTCCAGGTGTGTTTCTACTTTGTGCCATGATCAACCTGTGCTGAAGTAAACTATTACCATCCAGTTCCTTGCCCTGTCCATCTCGTGAACAGCTGTTCACCTGCTGTTTTTATTTGACTTGGCTTTTTTTTTTCTTTTTCTTTTTTTTTTTTAAATCCATTGCTCTCTGGACAAAAGTATATGTGTGTACGTAAGAATGTGACATCAGTGTGTATGTCTCTGTGGATCCTACTCCATATTTACTCCATAAGAGTATGTTTGGGTATTTGAGCTTGTCTGACAAAAAAAACAATAGATACTAGCGAGTGAGCGAAAACTTGCATTTCTGTGCGAGTATGGATTCCAGTATGAATTGTCTGAATTTATCGTCAGTGGGACATTGTGTTTGAACTGCTTTTCGGGATATACTGTTGTTAATTTATTGGATTCAAGTCAAATCTGTTTGATTTCCCTCCCCCAAAATGTGTGTCGATTAATTGGTAGTTAGTAGACTTAAACAACAGGACCTGCCAACAGCTTTAATCACTCAACAGCTGTTTTTGGTTGGGTTGCAGTAGTTAGTCGGGACGAAGTGTCATTGACAGTATTACAACGTGGAGGAGAGTGGTTGTATGCTATTAGAAAGGCATTTCCTATGACCGGTATATAGTATCATAAAATTTGTTTTCCTGATACTGATACCTCACCCCCCAAACTCCCCGAATCCCCCCCATCCCTCCCTAATTAATCGATGTGTGATTGCAATTAAAAACTGGATGCTAACGAAAAATCATCTTC
>NC_134898.1:3652460-3654960 GCF_041734735.1 Babylonia areolata | reverse complement strand
TGACAGCACCAACAACAATAACAACACCAACAACAACAATGACAGCAGCAACAGCAATAACAACAACGGCAACAATGACACATCAACAACAATAACAACACCAACAAAAACAATGACAGCATCAACAACAATAACAACACCAACAACAATGACAGCAGCAACAACCATAACAACACCAACAACAACAATGACAGCATCAACAACAATAACAACACCACCAACAGCAACAACAATAACAACAACACCAACAATGACAGCATCAACAACAACAACCAAAACCACCCCCCAAAAAATGACAGCGCAAAACCCCAAAAACAACACCAAAAACAATGACAGCAACAACAAAATAAAAAATGACAAAGCAAAAAAAAAAAAAAACCAAAAACAACAACAACAATGACAGCAGCAACAACAATAACAACACCAACAACAATGACAGCAGCAACAACAATAACAACACCAACAACAACAATGACAGCATCAACAACAATAACAACACCACCAACAACAATGACAGCATCAACAACAATAACAACACCAACAACAATGACAGCAACAACAACAACAACAACAACAACAACAATGACAGCACCAACAACAATAACAACACCAACAACAGCAACAACAACAGCAACACCAACAACAGCAACCACAATAACAACACCAACAACAACAATGACAGCAGCAACAACAATAACAACACCAACAACAACAATGACAGCACCAACAACAGCAACCACAATAACAACACCACCAACAATAACAACACCAACAACAGCAACAACAACAGCAACACCAACAACAGCAGCAACAATAACAACACCAACAACAACAATGACAGCAACAACAACAACAACAACAATGACAGCAGCAACAACAACAACAACACCAACAGCAGCAACCACAATAACAACACCAACAACAACAATGACAGCATCAACAACAATAACAACACCAACAATGACAGCAGCAACAACAATAACAACACCAACAACAGCAACCATAATAACAACACCAACAAAAACAATGACAGCAACAACAACAGCAATGACAGCACCAACAACAATAACAACAGCAACAACAGCAACAATGACAGCAGCAACAACAATAACAACACCAACAACAGCAACAACAACAACAGCAACAATAACAACAACAACAACAATGACAGCAGTAGCAGAAACAACAACAACAACAAAAACACACCCTTGGCAACAAAAAGGTTGTCCTCTCGCAAAATTATGTAGAAGAAATCAACAAAAGTACACAAAATTATGGGCACGCACTCAAGGCCTGACTAGGTGCGTTGGCTTATGCTGCTGGTCAGGTATCTGCCAAGCAGTTGTGGTGTAGCGTATATGGATTTGTTCGAATGTAGTGACACCTCCTTGAGACACTGAAGCTGAACAGAAAGTCATTCAGGCGTGTATTCGTTGACTTTGTAAACGCGTTTGACACCCTCTGACGTGTCTGACACCCGGCTTTGAGCAGTCGTTTGGTAGACTGGGTTTATCTGTAAGCTGCTGTCGACCATAATACGTTTTCCACGATGACTTTAAGCTATATTCGTGTAAGGTTGTTTTTCGCCTGAGACCTTCAACATTGGAATGAAGCAAGGTGATATGTTGACTCCTACATTGTTTTCGAATCACCTTCGCTCTCCTTATCAAATCATTGGTTGAATCACCTACCAAACAACCTCTCTGCTCACACAAGTTCCTGTGGACAATTACTCAACCACCTCAGACTGAATAAGAAATCAACAACAACAAACCAGTGTGCACATACTTATGTATGGTAGTCGTATCCGACTATGACCATTAAAACAGCAGTGGAGGAAACTGCTGTCCCGACTATCTGGGCTAGAATTTGGTTACAGTGGAGAGTTTCAGTTTTTTCAGTTTTCAGTAGCTCAAGGAGGCGTCACTGCGTTCGGACAAATCCATATACGCTACACCACATCTGCCAAGCAGATTCCCGACCAGCAGCGTAACCCAACGCGCTTAGTCAGGCCTTGAGAAAAAAAAAACAAAAAAAAAAAACAAAAAAACAACAACAAAACCAACCAACTAACCAACCAACCAAACAAAACAACAACAAAAAAACAAACTACCACTGCTAATAATGTGTGTGTGTGTGTGTGTGTGTGTGTGTGTGTGTGTGTGTGTGTGTGTGTGTGTGTGTGTGTGTTGGGGCTCATGTACGTTTATGTGTATTTGACTTGTGCTTTCATGTCTGTGAAGCTGCATGTTTGGTGCGTGTCTGTTATGCATGTGTGGGTGTGTGTGTGAATGTGTGTCTTCGTGTTTTGCATTTATTTGCTTATTTACCATCGTTGTTGTCTTTATTATTATTATTATTATTATTATTATTAATAATATTACTACTACTACTTTTTATATTATAATTATTATTTATTTATTTATTTATTTATTTATGTACGCTTATAGCTGACTTCATCAAGTTTTTGCGCCTTATACATATTATTAGTGGTGAGTGT
>NC_134898.1:3632460-3634960 GCF_041734735.1 Babylonia areolata | reverse complement strand
TGACTGTGTTTATTGATGCTCACAGTGCCGTGATGTACTGTTTGTAAAATAACGTTCACATTCCCCTTCATAAGGGGCCTAGGCCTATACATGAATAAACCATCTTGAATCTTGAATCTCACTGTCTCCCTCTCCCCCTCCCTTCCTCTCTCTCTCTCTCTCCCCACCCCCTTCTCTCTCTCTCTCTCTCTGCCCCCCCCCCCCGCCCCCCCGGCCCCCTTTCGTAGTCTCAAAGCCTTAGAAAAAACCCAGACTCTTGTTTGAACAATGTGTTTAACCCATTGCCACCAGCGGGGAATCGGACGTTGCGACAATACGATTTCAGCTTTCCTCCAACCAGCTGACATGGGGAAAAGACAGCGAGTTCAGTTTCTACTTGTCTTGCCAGCTGATTTTTTTTTTTTTTCCCTAGGGAGCCAGTTCGAACTGATCTCGATACATTAAAAGTAAAGCTTACAACAACAAAAAACAAAACAAAATGAGGCTGGTTGGAACTTGTCCAGTGTGGCAGCAGATTAGGTGTTTGGTTGTTCCATGGTTCGTGTGTGGAACTTTCTTTTTCTCTTTTTCTTTTTTTGGTCTCTGTGTGCTTGCTTCTGTCTGTCTGTCTGCCTGTCTGTCTGTCTGTATGTATGTATCGCCGCCCCCACCCCACCCCTGTCTGTTTCTGTAGTAGTAGTACTTGTAGCAGCAGCAGCAGCAGTAGTAGTAGTTGTTGATGTTGCATCATCATCAACATCAGCAGCAGCAGCAGCTGTTGTTGTTGATGATTCAAAATGGCCGACAAAAAAATAAAAATAAAGCTCTATAATTGCAAAACTGTTATAGGTACTTCAGATTTTCTTTTTGATTTTGATTTATTATGACCTGAACTCACACTCTACGATAGGTTAGTCGAGCCATAGAGAAAGTTCTTTTGTCACAGATATTCATTAAAAAAAATTTTCAAGAACAGAAAGTGTCATCTATTTTACAAAATTGTTGAAAATTATAACCTGAACTCACACTCTACGATAGGATAGCTGAGTCATAGAGAAAGTTCTTTTGTCACAGCTGTTTATTAAAAAAAACAAAAACATTCAAGAACAGAAAATGTCATTTATTTTACAAAAATTGTTGAAAAATTACGTATTTTAGATATAACGCTAATCCAACGTAGGAAGTGAGTTCAGGTAATAACAAATCAAAAACAAAAAGAAAAACTGACGAACCTTTGATAGTTTTGTAGTTATATAGCTTTAAATATTTTTGTTTGTCGGCCATTTTGAATCGTTTCCATGGCAACCGGTGCATGAAGAGTGTATTTTTTTCTTTACATTTTGTGAATCCTGGGTGATACCTAACAATATCTACCTGTAATGATAATCAGAATTTAAAATAAAACTGTTTTAAAAATAGCTGCCATGTGTGAGTTTGTTGTACATCGAATACAAATGCACGAACGAATACGAATGCACACACGTTATTGTCTATACTAAGGTACAGAGATTTGCTTTTTGGCAGCAGCACATGTCCAACCTAAAAACAAAAACAAAAAACAACAACAATAAATTAAGATACATGAAAAAAAAAAAAGATAAACTGGATGACACCAAACAGAAAGAGTTAACTCACTCAGTACGGCCAGTCCTCTCTTCTCCTCTACACAGACCCCTCGGATGTCCAGTGGGTGTCTGAATGACCCAACCTTTAGCTTCCGTCGTCAGAATTGTGGTATTCTTTGTCAACATTCACGTCTTCAGTATAAGAGCCTTCCACTTGCAATATTTTGATGATGGTAATTGGGGTGAAACGCTGTTAACGTCGTACTCTTTCGCCGTTCGTATGGAGAGAGTTAATACTGGCCATTAGTGCTTAGAAACGCCCCCACCAGAGCCAGCCCAGATGACATCAATTAAAGACAAGTTCTGTGAAGAACTCTTTCCTTTTTCTTTCTTTTGCATTCGACAGCTACGCAGTCAGGGTCGAAGTCCGAGGGATGCCACAAACTCGGACGTCCGGTGAAGATCGGCTCCCGTCCCCCAGAGCTTGGTGTTGAGGTCAGCACCCCCCAGGCCAGGACTGCTGCCGCATCTTCTCATACAGGAGGCAGTCTTGGAGAATATGGGATGGGGTCTGGTCAGCCTGGCCGCAATCACATAGGGATGTGGCTGCCACTCCAATCCTCTTCAGGTGTGCTCGGAGGCCGCAGTGTCCTGTGCGAAGGCGGTAGACGAAGAACTTGACCTCCGTCATTTCAGCAGACGCAAGAAGAGGGAGGTCTAAAGAACAACACCTGATGCAGGACAGTCAAGGACAGAACTCAAGATCCTGAAGCAGGGTGCACATGTAGTATGCATAATAAATTGAATGTGTGTATGACTTGACTTGACATGACTTGACTTGACTTCATTTATTGTCATAAAATCCCGAAGGATTAATAGACACAACAAAGAACAAAAGGAACAAAGAAATAAACGGTCATCTAATACGCATGCACTGAAATACATAATGGGCGAGT
>NC_134898.1:3604960-3609960 GCF_041734735.1 Babylonia areolata | reverse complement strand
CACCCCCCCTCCACTAGACCTTGAGTGGTGGTCTATACGCAAGTCATTCGGATGAGACGATAAACCGAGGTCCCGTGTGCTAGCATGCACATAGCGCACGTAAAAGAACCCACGGCAACAAAAGGGTTGTTCCTGGCAAAATTCTGTAGAAAAATACACTTTGATAGGAAAAACAAATAAAACTCCAGGCAGGAAAAAAAAAAAAAAAAAAGGGTGGCGCTGTAATGTAGCGACGCGCTCTCCCTGGGGAGAGCCCAGCCCCAATTTCACACAGAGAAATCTGTTGTGATAAAAAGAAATACAAATACAAATAGTGTACGGCACCACAAGTACCATTGTCATGTACACATCTTTACGCACCTCACCGCTGTATTGAAGTAGGTCATCACCAAGGCTGTAGTGAAGTAGGTCATCACCAAGGCTGTAGTGAAGTAGGTCATCACCAAGGCTGTCGTGAAGTAGGTCATCACCAAGGCTGTCGTGAAGTAGGTCATCACCAAGGCTGTCGTGACGGTCAACCAATCATCCCTCGTCTGACAAACACACACGTGTCACGGCACATTCGGAGATGTGTGAAAAGGAAATAATTAGCCTACAGTAGATAAGATAAGATAAGATAAGAATAACTTTATTATCTCCAACTGGAGAAATGTGGTCAGGTGTATTATCACAACATAGACAAATAAACAACATGGGGACCATAACTGTAAAAGTCAACAACAGCTTTTACGAATATTACGAAGATACAAATGTAAAAAATATCACATACATCGTTTCATACATACATCCACACACTGCAGGTAATAACTAGTATTCTTAATGTAAAAACAAAGAATTAAGAAACCTTATTTGAATATAATTATAAACATAGCCTACTATACTGCACATTGATTATAATAGACAGATAAGATAAGAATAAAGATAAATTGCGGAAAACCGCAACCAGATAATCAGCACACACCCGCACCCCCACCCACCCCACACACGCGAATTACTTGATTAAACAAGAGTAATAAACATATGTTCTCAAATAAAAGCATTTCACATATTCGCTTTTAAAAACATTGCAATTAATTTGGCATGATGGAGTCTCCCGTCAGCCTGACAGATGAGTAGACAGGTAGGCTTATCTGTCAGTGTGTGTCCTCATATGGGAGGAGAGGCCGATTCTGGATGCGCAGCACTTCCCACAGGTGTTGCAAGGGAAAACGTCTCCAGAAGATGAGCCCTGCTTCCTTCGCTCACGCTTCTCCTTAATGACCAGCGTTCTCTTGTTTTCAAACGTCTTTATGCCACTAGAGCACAGCATCCTCCAGCGAGAGCGGTCAAGGGCATCAGTTTCCCAGGAAGCGATGTCTATGTCACAGGCTTTGAGGTTTGTCTTCAAGGTGTCCTTGAAGCGCTTGCAGGGTCTTCCAAGTTCACGGTGGCTTCAGTAGTAATTATGTTTGTGACAAACAAACAGGCGGATAAACTGCTGTACAGACAGGCCCGAATGGAGGAACGAACAAACGAACGAAATGTTTATTTTTTTCTCTCTTTGGGTCTGTAGTGTGTAGAGATACCTTTTCTCCACCACGACACTTCCTCTGCCCCCTTGAGCGCGGTATGTCCACATTTACTGTTTAGCACGTGAAATACGTTCCAAGAAAGGGGGGGGCGGGGCAGGTACAGGGGCCTGAACTGTGGTCCTTCGTCACTGGCTTCCTTGGCCTTCACTTCGTTATAGTCATCATTGCCACACGTTGTGGATCCCATGTCAGTCTCTACATTCACCCTCCTTTCTATGTATTTATCCATTAGTTATTTATTTATTTACTTATTTCTTTTTATTTTATTTTATTATTCATTTCTTTTTTCAATTTTTTTTATTTATTTTTATTTTTTTTAATTTTTTTTTTCATTTATTTATTTTTTCTCAAGGCCTGACTAAGCACGTTGGGTTACGCTGCTGGTCAGGCATCTGCTCTGGCAGATGTGGTGTAGCGTATATGGATTTGCCCGAACGCAGTGACGCCTCCTTGAGCTACTGATACTGATACTGATACTTTCTATGTTGCAACATTCAATCACTGTCTACAATTTTGTTTTTTAGTATCTGTATTCATTTGATCTCCACTCAGTTTTACTTTACTAACATGTTTTCACAACACTTGATATCAAGCGCCTGTGAGGAGGCCCCCCCTTTGCCTGTGAAGGAGAAGAGTTCAATTTTCAGCGTGGCTATCAGGGAGCAAGGTGGCAGAGTGGTGTAGGTGCTGATCTGCCTGTGTTGGAAACGTGAGGTTCGCCCCTCGCCCTTTCTCCCCCAGTCTGGCTGGGAAACCGGACTGAGCGCCTGGTCTGTTGGACGGGTGGAGGACGATAAATCTGATGGAAATTGTTAGGCTTTCCTCCCTTCCCCTTACTTCCCTCTCCCCCCCCCCCCCCACCCACCCACACCCCCTCTGTCCCCACCCCCCACAGGTCTGTCCTCACCTGGGTCATGTTGTGAAACACAGTATAGAAGAGTACTGGAAGATAAAAAAAAAAAAAAAAAACACACACAAAAGAAAAAAAACACACTAAAAGTGTCACGAGACAAACCTGTATCACTGTTAAGTTTTCTGCAGTGAAGAAAGAGGGAGAAGTTGTTGAAGTGGTGATGCAGTCATCACCTTGTTACCTTTAACCTTGTTGACCCAAGCCGCCCTTCACTTTGTACTCCATGATGTGAGAACGTCCACACCACACACACACACACACACACACACACAGAGAAAGTGATATAGAGAGAGCATGCCTGCATAGAGATGATTCAAGTTCACAACATGTGTATTCCAAGGATCACCTCATGATTGTTGCAACGGAGTCAGAATAACTGTGAAGAAAAAAACCCAAAAAAACCCCAGGATGTGAACAGAAAGGAGTGCACTCTTTACATGCACAGAGCAGTATGGCAGTGACTTCATCAGTCTGCTGTGTCAGATCAAAACGTGAAGCACATTGTTGTTTGCTGGGAGTCTATATCCAGTTATTCTCGCTGTGTGTTTCTCATGGAACAAAGTTAGGACTGACCTGTGTGTACATACAGCTTCAATGTTTTTGGTGGTGTTTTCTCTCTCTCTCTCTGTGCGTGCGTGCGTGTATGTGTGCGCGCGTGTGTGTGGTTGTTTTGTGTGTGTGTGTGTGTGTGTGTGTGTTTTAACGATGTATTTCACGATGTTTTTCATATCCTACAATTCTGTCTCCTCTCTCTCTCTCTCTCTCTCTCTCTCTCTATCTCATTTATTTGTTTATGCTTTTTTTTTTCCCGCCAAGGTCTGACTAAACACGTTGGGTTACGCTGCTGGTCAGGCATCTGCTTAGCAGATGTGGTGTAGCGTATATGGATTTGTCTGAACGCAGTGACGACTCCTTGAGTAACTGAACTGAACTGAACTCTGTGTGTGTGTGTGTGTGTGTGTGTGTGTGTGTGTGTGTGTGTGTGTTTTAACGATGTATTTCATATCCTTCAATTCTGTCTTCACCTCCTCTCTCTCTCCATCTCATTTATTTGTTTATGCTTTTTCTTCCCCGCCAAGGTCTGACTAAACACGTTGGGTTACGCTGCTGGTCAGGCATCTGCTTAGCAGATGTGGTGTAGCGTATATGGATTTGTCTGAACGCAGTGACGACTCCCTGAGTCTCTGTCTCTGTCTGTCTGTCTGTCTGTCTGTCTTTCTCTCTCTCTCTCTCTCCACACACACACACACACACACACACACACACACACACACACACACACACACATATATATATATATATATATATATATATATATAGATATATCTTTGTCTCCTCTCACTCCACGAGTGATTTACTTCTGTACTGACACACCATGAACAGGTTTCGAAGCTATTGATTCCTGCCATACCTCCTTTCTTTATTCACCTATCTGTCTATCATCACATCTTTCTGCCTGTCTGTCTCTTGCCCTTTCAGAGAGAGAGAGAGTTCTGTTAACTCACTCAGTACGGCCAGTCCTCTCTTCTCCTCTACACAGACCCCTCGGATGTCCAGTGGGTGTCTGAATGACGCAACCTTTAGCTTCCGTCGTCAGACTTGTGGTATTCTTTGTCAACATTCACCTCTTCAGTATAAGAGCCTTCCGCTTGCAATAATTTGATGATGGTAACTGGGGTGAAACGCTGTTAACGTCGTCTCTTTGGCCGTTGGTATGGAGAGAGTTAATCCAGCCGTGTCTTTTACTGACTTCAAAAGCGTTATTGTAATATTCTGTTTTATATTGCCACTGAGTTAATCAGTGTTTTATGTTATACGAGCTGTATTGAGAGTGAGAATTTTATGTGAAACTTTACGCCTTTGGCTATGTATAATCCTCCAAGATAAAGAATTTTGTCTCGTTAAACTAGTTTACTCCCCCCCCCCCCCCCCCCCCGCTCCCCCACTCAATTTAGAGGACAAAATTCCCGTGTGGTTTAACTCACTCAGTACGGCCAGTCCTCTCTTCTCCTCTACACAGACCCCTCGGATGTCCAGTGGGTGTCTGAATGACCCAACCTATAGCTTCCGTCGTCAGAATTGTGGTATCTTTGTCAACATTCACCTCTTCAGTATAAGAGCCTTCCACTTGCAATATTTTGATGATGGTAATTGGGATGAAACGCTGTTAACGTCGTCTCTTTCGCCGTTCGTATGGAGAGAGTTAAAGAAGACAGTGCCTAAGAATAGCTAGGGATTCCCCCCTGCGATGTATAGAAAATATGGTCCTATCCTACCACCGAACATTAAGAGCAGTAGGTTCATGGATAACAGACCAATCACCTTTCATTGACATGGGTCCTCTACCACGCCTGTGCATGAATGCGAGCTTGGCGGTGAAAGGGTTAATTCCCGGCCTTACCGCAAGGGCCTGTGTCTGACCGCTGCATTTATCAGAGTCCTTCACCGGATCACGGGATCATTGACCTCACCTCACGTGGTCATTGATCTCATGATCGATTAGCCTAGAGATTACC
>NC_134898.1:3554960-3562460 GCF_041734735.1 Babylonia areolata | reverse complement strand
GGGTGTACGCACGTCAAGGAAAGAGGCAAAATAAAGGGGGAGAGATGGGGAGGAAGAGCGGAAATGGGAGGGAGGGAGGGAGGGAGGAAGGGAGGGGGGGAAAGTCGGTCGAGTGCTGTCCTCGTAGCTTTTTTTTAAACATTTTTTTTTTTTTTTTTTTTTTTTTGAAAGAGCTCTTGTGTCCTGCTGGCGTCATCGCTTTTCCAACGACATCGTGTTGAGAGAGGTGGACTGCACTGGACTGACTTGGCCTTCTGTGTGTGTGTGTGTGTGTGTGTGTGTGTGTGTGTGTGTGCACGCGCTTGTGCGTGTGTATGCGTGTGTGTGTGTGTGTGTGTGTGTGTGTGTGTGTGTGTGTGTGTGTGTGTGTGTGCATATGCATACATAATTACGTGTGTATGTGCGCGCGGTATACATACATACATATATATATATATATATATATATATATATATATATATATATATATATATATATATATATATGGGTGTGTGCATGCGTGCGTGCGTGTGTGTGTGTGTGCAAATGTGTGCGTGAGTGTGTGCATGATGTCTCTCTCTGTATGTCTGTCTGTCTGTCTCTGTCTGTCTGTCTGTCTGTCTCTGTCTGTCTGTCTGTCTCTGTCTCTCACCTGCACTCTGTTTCCTCATCTGTCTCTCTGCATCTCCGTCTCTCTCTTCCTTATTCTCTCTCTCTCTCTCTCCCTCTCTGTCTGTCTCTGTATGTCTGTGTGTGTCTCTCTGTTTCTTTCTCCGACTCTCTCTCCCCTCTCTCTCTCTCTCTCTCTCTCTCTCTTTCTCTTTCTCTCTCTCTTTCCACCACTCTCTCTTTCTCCCTGTCTCCCACCCCCACCCCTCACCCCAACCCCCCTCTCTCTCTCTCTCTGTCTCTCTCTCTATCTCTCTCTCTCATTCACTCTCTCCTTCTACCTTGCTTTCTCTATGACCCATAAATCCTGCAGGCTAATTATTAATGCGCCATGCCACAAGTAACGGACATTTCTTCCCTTCTTCCCATTCACCAAAAACTCGTGCCACAGTCCCAAATGGATGCTGTGTCCTTATGTGACAGACAGTCTTAACTGGATATTGTGTCCTAATGCGACAGTCAGTCCTAAACTGAGATACTGTGTCCTTATGTCACAGTCATTCCTAATTAATATTGAGTGTCGCCGGCGATTCTTATGTGGGATTGTAAATCTGACATACTCTGGCCTGTTCTCACTATAGAAGATGTTGGACACCTAATTCCGAAATGCAGTTTTTGGGAAATTAACGCTACATTGACAGAAGTATATAAATAAACTTTACACAGTCCGATGTATTGGATTATGACAGGTCTTTTTGCCACCCAGAACGTGAGCAACGACTCTCTCTCTCTCTCTCTCTCTCTCTCACACACACACACACACACACACACACACACACACACACACACACACACACACACACACACACACTCACACACACACTGGATGCGTTCGTGGCGGTGCCGGCATGTGCGTATGTGCAAGGTGGTGTGTGTGTGTGTGTGTGTGTGTGTGTGTGTGTGTGTGTGTGTGTGTGCGTGTGTGTGTGTGTGTGTGTGTGTGTGTGTGTGTGTGTGTGTGTGTATGTATGTGTGTGTGTGTGCTTGTGTGCGTGCGCGCCTGCATTTGTGTATCATGTGTGTGCATGTGAGTGCGTTTTTGCGTTTGTATGCTTGAGTGTATGCGTGCGCGTGTATGCTTGTTTGAGTTCGCTTGTGTGCGTACGTGTGTGTGTGTTTGTGTGTTTGCGCGTTGGCCGGGTTACGCTGCTGGTCAGGCATCTGCTTGGCAGATGTGGTGTAGCGTATATGGATTGAGCTACTGAAACTGAAAACTCTGTGTGTGTGTGTGTGTGTGTGTGTGTGTGTGTGTGTGTGTGTGTGTGTGTGTGTGTGTTTTCGCTCGTGCATGCCTGTCTACAGGCAAGTGTGAATCTCCATGTTTTTGGAATGCTTTACCTCGGTTAAACCAGAACTGCAGAGAAAAGAAAAAATAGAAACGAAAAAAGATAAGATAAAAGACAGGAAGAAAGCTCTGTGTGTGTGTGTGTGTGTGTGTGTGTGTGTGTGTGTGTGTGTGCGTGTGTGTGTGTGTGTGTGTGTGTCTGTGTGTCTGTGTGCATCCCAAACTTCTACGAAGTAAATTGAAGAGAAACACTTGGAATATGTGTTGCCAACTTCAGTGAATGTGCATGTGCCTACCTGCTTGCCTGCCTGCCTCCCTGTGTGTGTGTGTGTGTGTGTGTGTGTGTGTGTGTGTGTGTGATATAATGTAATATGTCTTATTCTTTTTCGTGTGTGTTACATCATTGTTGTTGTTGTTGTTATTATTGTCGCTACTGTTATTGCTATCGTTATTATTATCATTGGTTTTGTAGTAAGTAATGTCATGTGTGTATAATGTATATTGCTAAAAGGGCTTTGAGCTTCCTCTGCCGGAGGGAGGAAAGCGCTTAACGAGGGTCATCACTATGTTCTTCTTCTTTTTCTTCTTTTTCTCCTTGTTGTTGTTATTATTATTATTATTATTATTATTATTATTATTATTATTATTATTATTATCCTTCTTCTTCTTCTCCTTGTTATTATCATTATTATTATTATCATTCTTCTTCTTCTTCTTATTATTATTATCATTATTATCATCATCATTATTATTGTTGTTGTTTTCTTTCGACCAATCCTCCTCGTCTGAAGCCCCCCCCCCCCCCCCCTTCTTCATTACCACCCTACTCCCCCACCCCACCGTCCACCGTGTCTTAATCACATCCACAGAAGAAAATCAAAACAGTTACATAATAACAAACATTTTTTTTCTTCCTCTTCTTTTCAATTGAATTGACTCAGTCTTGTCACTCAGTACAACACAGATACACATTGAAAACTTGAACCTGAACTCCAAACTATTTTATTGAGGGAACAAGTATAAGCTGAGAGCCTCTTTACAGCATGTCATCAAATCAAAAAAGAGAAGAGAAAAAAAAAAAAAAAAGAAGGAAGAAAATTAAAGAATAGGAAGCGAGGGATGCACATGGAAATTCTGTGGGGACTGAAAAAAAATCTAAACTGACTCGGCAAGCGAGTTCTCTCTCTCTCTCTGCCTCTCTGCACGCAGAAAAAAAAAATCAAAAACAAGAGAGGCAAGGCCTTCAAGACTCACTTGTGATAAATTAAGTCCCCTAGCATTAATTACAGAGTAATTTCCCTTTTTTTACTACCTGCACCAAAACGTTTGCAAAATAAATAAAAATTCCATGCTCAGCAAAAGAAGTTCCTGTTTGAACAAAAAATGATAATAATGACTCCTCTTGTTGTTGTGTCAGAATAAGAGGTCAAAGTGCCAAGATTAGAGAATACAAAAAATATAAATATAACAGTAAATGCAGTTTGCATATAATTAGGCTTCTTTTTTTTTTAAAAATGTTGTGCCCATCCCAGAGGTGCAATATTGTTTTAAACAAGATGATTGGAAAGATCTGAATTTTTCCTATTTTTATACCTAATTTGGTGTCAACTGACAAAGTATTTGCAGAGAAAATGTCAATGTTAAAGTTTACCGCGGACACACAGACACACGGACACAACAACACACAGACAGACAACCGAACACCGGGTTAAAACATAGACTCACTTTGTTTACACAAGTGAGTCAAAAAAAAAAAAAAAAAAAAAAGAATGGGAAGAGAGAGATGCACATGGGAATTCTGTGGGGACTGAAAAAAAATCTAAACTGACTCGCCAAGCGAGTTATCTCTCTGTGCCTCTCTGCACACACACACACACACACACACACACACACGCAAAGGACGGCGCTGTTGTGTGGCGACGCGTTCTCCCTAGGGGAGAGCAGCCCGAATTTCACTCAGAGAAAATCTGTTGTGATAAAACAGAGATACAAAGTACAAAATACAACTTTAAGAGAAGGGTTACCAAGGTCACTGACTGACGTAACAAAAAGAGACAGTTTCAGTTTCAGTAGCTCAAGGAGGCGTCACTGCGTTCGGACAAATCCATATACGCTACACCACATCTGCCAACCCAACGCGCTTTGTCAGGCCTTGAGAAAAAAAAAAAAAGAAGAAAAAAAGAGAGTAGATAAATAATAGATATATACATAAAAAAAGAGAGCTACTACTACTGCTAATAATAATATGTATAAGGCGAAAAAACTTGATGAAGTCAACTATAAGTGTACACACGCAAAAACAAAAAAAAAAAAAAAAAAAAATGTACACACGCAAAAAAAAAAAAAAAAAAAAAAAAAAAAAAGAAAGAAGGAAGGAAGGAAGGAAGGATGAAAGAAAGAAAGACAGAAAGTCAGAAAGTAAGTAAGAGAACAATAAGGAAAATAATGAAATCATCAGCATGTCTTAGAAAGAAGAAAAGAAGTGATGATTTTTTTAACGGGAGAAATTCTTTAGTGTAGATCATGGACAATGGGTTTATGTGTGAATGTGTGTCTTCATGTTTTACATTTATTTGCTTATTTATCATCATTGTTGTCTTATTTATTTATCTATTTATTTATTTATTTTTATTATTATTATTACTACTACCCCTTTTTTATATATGATAATTATTATTTATTTATTTATTTACTAATTTATGTACGCTTATCTATTATTTATTCACCTCTTTTTTTTTCTTTTTTTCTTCTTTTTTTTTCTTAAGGCCTGACTAAGCGCGTTGGGTTACGCTGCTGGTCAGGCATCTGCTTGGCAGATGTGGTGTAGCGTATATGGATTTGTCCGAACGCAGTGACGCCTCCTTGAGCTACTGAAACTGAAACTGAATGGGTTTTACATTTCTCACATCAAAGTCTCGCCCTCAGCACAGTCTGCACGACCCATTACTGAACGAACAATAACATGAATTCCACGGGAATTAAAACACCAGAATGAAACAGTAACGTTTTGTTAGTTTGTTGTTGTTGTTTTTGTTGATTTTTGTTGTTGTTGTTATTGTTGATTTTGTTGTTGTTATTGTTGATTTTTGTTGTTGTTGTTGTTGTTGATTTTTGTTGTTGTTGTTGTTGTTGTTATTGTTGATTTTTGTTGTTGTTGTTGTTGTTGATTTTTGTTGTTGTTGTTGTTGTTGTTGTTGTTGTTATTGTTGATTTTGTTGCTGTTATTGTTGATTTTTGTTGTTGTTGTTGTTGATTTTTGTTGTTGTTGTTGTTATTGTTGATTTTTGTTGTTGTTGTTGTTGTTGTTGATTTTTGTTGTTGTTGTTGCTGTTGTTTTTTTGTTGATTTGTGTTGTTGTTGTTATTGCTGTTGTTTTTGTTGATTTTTGTTGTTGTTGTTATTGTTGTTGTTTTTGTTGATTTTTGTTGTTGTTGTTGTTGTTGTTGTTGTTGTTGTTGTTGTTTTTGTTGATTTTTGTTGTTGTTGTTTTTGTTGATTTTTGTTGTTGTTGTTATTGTTGATGTTTTTGTTGATTTTTGTTGTTGTTGTTGTTGTTGTTGTTGATTTTTGTTGTTGTTTTTGTTGATTTTTGTTGTTGTTGTTGTTGTTTTTGTCAATTGTTGTTGTTGTTTGTTTTTATGTTGTTGTTGTGGTGGTGTTTTTTTTGTTTTTTGTTGTTGTTGTTTGTTTTGTTGTTTTTTTTTTTTTGGGGGGGGGGCTTGTTGTTGTTGTTGGGTTTATTTTGTTTTTTGTTGTGTGTGTGTGTGTGTGTGTGTGTGTGTGTGTGTGTGTGTGTGTGTGTGTGTGTGTGTGTGTTTGTGTGTGTGTGTGTGTGTGTGTGTGTGTGTGTGTGTGTGTGTGTGTGTGTTTTAAAGAAAAAAGCAAAGATGGATCGACAAAAAAAAAAAAAAAAACAAACCCCGACTGAAGAGGGACATATACACAGGCAGACAGGGAATATGGACACAGAAAAGAAGGCATGACATAAATCAATAGGTCTAAAACTTCTCTAACCTGTTACAATACATGAATAAAACATCAGTGTACTCACACAGAACATATCAAGGGATGGATGGAGAGAGATTCTGGAAGAGAGGGAGATGGAATTGTAGAATACGAAACATCGGGGAAAAAAAAAAAAAAAAAAAAAAGATACGAAAGGGATCTCTACACGGGTCAGTCACCTAGTTCCATGTGAAACACTCCATCATCCAAGAGTGCCTGGGTTTGTTGTCACTGTCCAGCCATGTGCTTCATATTTTTTTTTTTATCTGTCACAGCAGACTGATGAAGTCACTGCCATACTGTTCTGTGCATGTAAAGAGTGCACTCCTTTCTGGTCACATCACATCGCGCTTTTTTTTTTTGGTCCTTTTTAACATTGTTTCATTTTTTCTTCCTCCACTACAACAATCATGAGGTGATTCTCGGAATACACATGTTGTGAATCTGAATCATCTCTATGTAGGCACGCTCTCTCCCTGTGTGAGTGTGTGTATGTCTGTGTGGTGTGTGTGTGTGTGGTGTGGACATTCTCACATCATGGAGTCTCGGCTTTAGGAAGGGTCAACAAGGTTAAAGTTAACAAGGTGATGATTACATCACCACTCCAACAACTTCTCCCTCTTTCTTCACTGCAGAACACTTACAGTGATACGGGCAAACCCTTGACACTTTTAGTTGTTTTTCTTTTGTGTTTTTTTTTTATCTTCCAGTACTCTTCCATACTGTGTTTCACAACATGAACCAGGTGAGGGCAGACCTGTGGGGGGTGGGGACAGAGGGGGGGGTGGGGGGAGAGGGAAGTAAGGGGAAGGGAGGGAAGCCTAACAATTTCCATCAGATTTATCGTCCTCCACCCGTCCAACAGACCAGGCACTCAGTCCGGTTTCCCAGCCAGACTGGGGGAGAAAGGGCGAGGGGCGAACCTCACGTTTCCAACACAGGCAGATCAGCACCTACACCACTCTGCCACCTTGCTCCCTGACAGCCACGCTGAAAATTGAACTCTTCTCCTTCACAGGCAAAGGGGGGGCCTCCTCACAGGCGCTTGATATCAAGTGTTGTGAAAACATGTTAGTAAAGTAAAACTGAGCGGAGATCAAATGAATTCAATTACGAAATGCTACAACGCTGAGAAGCGGTGACAAAAAACAACTGACATGGGTAACACAACGTGCAAAGATGATGAGAACAAAGAAAAAAAAAAGGAAGCTGTGATTAAATACCTCAGGTTAGGCGCCTGTACAAGCACACGTTATTTGAACGTGTTTCACGTGCGGAATGCTTGAAGGTTTTGGAGTAATACTGCAATTGGACACCAGGAGAGAGAGAAAGAGAGAGAGAGAGAGGGGTGGGGGTGGGTGGGGGAGGGGCAAAGGAGAAAAAGAAGAAGAAATAGATGGCGTTTGAGCTTCGTTGGGGATAGTGTGTGTGTGTGTGTGTGTGTGTGTGTGTGAAAACCTTTTTTTTACATATTGATATTATTGAAATTTGGTAAATTGATTTGTTAAATATGTTGTTCTTTTAAAATTCTTATCATTTTTTTTTTTTTTTGTTTGTTTTTG
>NC_134898.1:3544960-3547460 GCF_041734735.1 Babylonia areolata | reverse complement strand
ATCAGGACTAGTCGGTTCGTGTCCAGCTTGTCTGGTGACCCGCTCATTCAATTCACCGACAGCTTGCGTCGTTCTCAAGTTGATTCGGGTTTTGATTTTACTTTTTCTTGTCCGTTGGTCTTCGTGTGAGAGCGATTCCATGTTTACACTCTTTTTTTTTGGGGGGGGATGTGTGTTGTATTGTGAAAAGCGTACAGAGTGTATATCACAGCACATTATCCGTTTGATTGGGTGTGTCTTGTTACGAATGATTTTATCAGGTTCAGGAAGACCAATGGAAAACAAAATACAGAAATAAAGAAATAGGGAAATAGGCATAAAAAAGAGCTAAGAAGGTGTGTGTGTGTGTGTGTGTGTGTGTGTGTGTGTGTGTGTGTGTGTGTGTGTGTGTGTGTGTGTGTGTGTGTGTGTGTGTGTGTGTTGTGTGTAAGAAGTAGTTACCAGTTTGATATGATAATATTAATAATGATAAGAAGAAGAATCAGAAATAGAAGAAGAAATGGCATTTGCTCAGCGCATTTTCTCTAGGTTAATTCAGATTCAGTGCCAGTGTTATCATTGGTGGGAAAATGTTCGGCGAGATTTTCTTTTCTTTTCTCCTCCTCCTCCAACTACTATACAACTACTGCCACTACTACTGACTACTACTACAACTTCTGCTTCTTCTTCTTCTCCACCCAATCCTTCCTCCACCACAATCTTCTTTCTTCTTGACGTCCACAGCTGTTGCAATCAGACCAGCTCTGGCGATGAGTGAAGTTGTTTTCTTCAATTCTTTGTGGATCTTTCGCAACATTTTTCAACTACAGGTTCCACATTCAACTCGTGTTTACGAACAGTAGGTGTTTACGCATGTGGCCGATTTTTCTTTATTTCTTCTTCTTCTTCTTCTTCTTTGTTGCTATTTTGGCAGCGGAACGACGGAGCTGTGGTTTGTTTGGGAGAAGGAGGACGAGGAGGGGGAGGAGGAGGAGGAGGGGGAGGAGGAGGAGGAGGGGGAGGAGAAGTAGTAATACTCGGGCGGGATGTTTCTTCAGCTGTCAGTGTGAACATGCGGGACGTAAGTCGGTCGGTGCCAGGGCGGGGATGGGGGGGGTAGGGTGGGGGGGCGGGGAGGGGGGGGGTGAGGTCTGGCACTAACAGAACGGGGCAGGCAGGCACAGATAGCAGCAGCAGCAGCTGGTGCTGGTGGTGGTGGTGGTGGTTGTTTTTTTGTTGCCATTGTTTTGGAGATCATGGAGGTACGAAATGGGAAAACTACATGCGTGCGTTGGCTGCCATGCAGTGGTTTCCATGGCAGCGGCAGACTGATATTTATGCAGGTTGATGTGGAGGCTGATGCGAGGGCAACGTCCCCCTTCTGTGTGTGTGTGTGTGTGTGTGTGTGTGTGTGTGTGTTGTGTGTCTGGTGTGTGTGTGTGTGTGTGTGTGTGTGTGTGTGTGTGTTGTGTGTCTGGTGTGTGTGTGTGTGTGTGTGTGTGTGTGTGTGTGTGTGTGTGTAAAGATTGCAGCTTTCTCACCTGTTTTCCCACGGTGGTTGTTTACCTGCACACCCACCCTTGCATAAGTAAACAGATAAGTAAAAGAGAGGGAGGGAGGGTGGAGGAGGTAAGGGGTGTGTGTCACATGTTTTGTTTTAGAACTTCGTAGGATTTAGTCAGTCACGCAGTCCGGGTTTTATTCAAGCGGTAACTTTTTGTGACAGCGGCCAGGGAGGCAGAAGAGGGGGCTGGTTGTAAGTAGATAGGTGTGTGTGTGTGTGTGAGTGTGTGTGTGTGTGTGTGTGTGTGTGTGTGTGTGTGTGTGTGTGTGTGTGTGTGTGTGTGTGTGTGTGTGTGTGTGAGTGTGTGTGTGTGTGTGTGTGTGTGTGTGTGTGTGTGTGTGTGTGTGTGTGTGTGTGTGTGTGTGAGTGCGTATGTGTGTGTGCGTGTGTATGCACACACACAAATAGACATACATACATACATACATACATACATACATACATACATACATACACACATACACACACACATATATACATACATACACACACACCTGCGCGCGCGCACACGCACGCACGCACGCAAGCAAGCACATACACACACACACACTCACACACACAGACGCGCGCGCGCACACACACACACACACACACACACACAGATAAATAGATAGATAGACCGATAGATAGAGAGACAGCTTTAACACACTTAAAAAAAAAAAAAAAATCGATGACACCATCAAAAAAAAAAAAAAAAAAAAAAAAAAAAAGCCCATGGTGGGTAAATTTGACGTGGGGGTGGCACAAGTTCTCGACTTGCTGCCCTGAAAACTGACGACCGTGTCAATTGCGAGATAAACGAGACTGGAGCTGTCAAAGTGACATGCCGTTAGTTCACTGCGGTAGTGATTGATGGGAGGAGGGAGTGGGGGGGGGGGGGGGGGGGGGGGGGGGGGGTTGGAGGAGAGGGACAGTTGGGTTTTTTTTGTTTGTTTTTTTTGGGGGGGAGGGTGGTGG
>NC_134898.1:3529960-3539960 GCF_041734735.1 Babylonia areolata | reverse complement strand
ATGTACGCATACATATGTATACATACATAGTCAAGCACAGCTAACGCAAAGGAAGTGGACCATTGAACTTACTGCTGAGGGAAAAGGTGAGTTTTGAGACGAGATTTAAAAGATGCGAGGGAATCAGAATGACCGAGGTTATCAGGGAGCTTGTTCCACGTCTTTGGCGATTGAAAAGAAAACGATCTGTGTCCATAGGTCTTACTTCTGACGTGAGGTATCCTGAGAAGTCGAGTATCAGAGGAAGAACGGAGCTGGCGAGACGGTGTATAGATATGGAGGAGTTCAGAAAGATACTTGGGGCCAGATCCATTGACTGCAGAAAAGGTCAGAGTGGATTCCTTTACTCGGAGCTCAATAATTATTTGTATATTTTCACAAGGCTCATTAGCATGCCGTGTTGATCTGCATATGGCTCAATTGGATGAGGTTTTTTTTTGTTTTTGTTTTTGGGTTGTATTTTGTTTTGTTGTTGTTGTTTTCGGAGGGGGGTGGGTGGGGGTGGGGGGAGCGGGGGTGGGGATGGGGGTGGGGGATAATCACATCAGCAGTAAGTGTGGATTAAGATCACTACTTAGGTTCCTTTCGAACTGGGATGATTTATTTATTCATTTGTTTGTTTATCCATGTTTATCGGGGTTTTTTTTTTCATACAGATGACTGTGTTCGTGCCATCAGAGTTTGATCCAAGAAGTGGGCAGTGTTCACAGAACTGTTCTGCGTGTTTTGTCTGTGCATGTGCCTCTGCCTGTGTGTCTGTGTGTGTGTGTGTGTGTGTGTCTGTCTTTCTCCTCATCTCTCTCTCTCCTCCCCCTCTCTCTTTCTCTGTCTGTCTGTCTGTCTTTCTCTTCATCTCTCTCTCCCCTCCCCCTCTCTCTTTCTCTGTCTGTCTGTCTGTCTTTCTCATCTCTCTCTCTCCTCCCCTCTCTCTTTCTCTGTCTGTCTGTCTGTCTTTCTCCTCATCTCTCTCTCTCCTCCCCCTCTGTCTTTCTCTGTCTGTCTGTCTGTCTTTCTCCTCATCTCTCTCTCTCCTCCCCTTCTCTCTTTCTCTGTCTGTCTGTCTGTCTGTCTTTCTTTCTCCTCATCTATCTCTCTCTTTCTCTGTCTGTCTGTCTGTCTTTCTCCTCATCTCTCTCTCTCCTCGCCCTCTCTCTTTCTCTGTCTGTCTGTCTTTCTCCTCATATCTCTCTCTCCTCCCCCTCTCTCTTTCTCTGTCTGTCTGTCTTTCTCCTCATCTCTCTCTCTCCTCCCCTTCTCTCTTTCTCAGTCTGTCTGTCTGTCTTTCTCCTCATCTCTCTCTCTCTCTTTCTCTGTCTGTCTGTCTGTCTTTCTCCTCATCTCTCTCTCTCTCTCTTTCTCTCTCTTTCTCTGTCTGTCTGTCTTTCTCCTCATCTCTCTCTCTCTCTCTCTCTCTCTCTCTCGTTCTCTGTCTGTCTGTCTGTCTGTCTGTCTGTCTTTCTCCTCATCTCTCTCTCTCCTCCCCCTCTCTCTTTTTCTGTCTGTCTGTCTTTCTCCTCATCTCTCTCTCTCCTCCCCTTTTCTCTTTCTCTGTCTGTCTGTCTGTCTTTCTCCTCATCTCTCTCTCTCTCTCTTTCTCTGTCTGTCTTTCTACTCATCTCTCTCTCTCTCTCTCTCTCTCTCTCTCTCTCTCTCTCTCTCTCTCGTTCTCAGTCTGTCTGTCTGTCTTTCTCCTCATCTCTCTCTCTCCTCCCCCTCTCTCTTTCTCTGTCTGTCTGTCTGTCTTTCTCCTCATCTCTCTCTCTCCTCCCCCTCTGTCTTTCTCTGTCTGTCTGTCTGTCTTTCTCCTCATCTCTCTCTCTCCTCCCCTTCTCTCTTTCTCTGTCTGTCTGTCTGTCTGTCTTTCTTTCTCCTCATCTATCTCTCTCTTTCTCTGTCTGTCTGTCTGTCTTTCTCCTCATCTCTCTCTCTCCTCCCCCTCTCTCTTTCTCTGTCTGTCTGTCTTTCTCCTCATATCTCTCTCTCCTCCCCCTCTCTCTTTCTCTGTCTGTCTGTCTTTCTCCTCATCTCTCTCTCTCCTCCCCTTCTCTCTTTCTCAGTCTGTCTGTCTGTCTTTCTCCTCATCTCTCTCTCTCTCTTTCTCTGTCTGTCTGTCTGTCTTTCTCCTCATCTCTCTCTCTCTCTCTTTCTCTCTCTTTCTCTGTCTGTCTGTCTTTCTCCTCATCTCTCTCTCTCTCTCTCTCTCTCTCTCTCTCTCTCTCTCGTTCTCTGTCTGTCTGTCTGTCTGTCTTTCTCCTCATCTCTCTCTCTCCTCCCCCTCTCTCTTTTTCTGTCTGTCTGTCTTTCTCCTCATCTCTCTCTCTCCTCCCCTTTTCTCTTTCTCTGTCTGTCTGTCTGTCTTTCTCCTCATCTCTCTCTCTCTCTCTTTCTCTGTCTGTCTTTCTACTCATCTCTCTCTCTCTCTCTCTCTCTCTCTCTCTCTCTCTCTCTCTCTCTCTCTCGTTCTCAGTCTGTCTGTCTGTCTTTCTCCTCATCTCTCTCTCTCCTCCCCCTCTCTCTTTCTCTGTCTGTCTGTCTGTCTGTCTTTCTCCTCATCTCTCTCTCTCCTCCCCCTCTCTCTTTTGTCTGTCTGTCTGTCTGTCTGTCTTTCTCCTCATCTCTCTCTCTCCTCCCCCTCTCTCTTTCTCTGTCTGTCTGTCTTTCTCTTCATCTCTCTCTCTCTCGTTCTCTGTCTGTCTGTCTGTCTTTCTCCTCATCTCTCTCTCTCCTCCCCCTCTCTCTTTCTCTGTCTGTCTGTCTGTCTTTCTCTTCATCTCTCTCTCCCCTCCCCCTCTCTCTTTCTCTGTCTGTCTGTCTGTCTTTCTCCTCATCTCTCTCTCTCCTCCCCCTCTGTCTTTCTCTGTCTGTCTGTCTGTCTTTCTCCTCATCTCTCTCTCTCCTCCCCCTCTGTCTTTCTCTGTCTGTCTGTCTGTCTTTCTCCTCATCTCTCTCTCTCCTCCCCTTCTCTCTTTCTCTGTCTGTCTGTCTTTCTTTCTCCTCATCTCTCTCTCTCTCTTTCTCTGTCTGTCTGTCTTTCTCCTCATCTCTCTCTCTCCTCCCCCTCTCTCTTTCTCTGTCTGTCTGTCTTTCTCCTCATATCTCTCTCTCTCCTCCCCCTCCCTCTTTCTCTGTCTGTCTGTCTTTCTCCTCATCTCTCTCTCTCTCTTCCCCTTCTCTCTTTCTCAGTCTGTCTGTCTGTCTTTCTCCTCATCTCTCTCTCTCTCTTTCTCTGTCTGTCTGTCTGTCTTTCTCCTCATCTCTCTCTCTCTCTCTTTCTCTCTCTTTCTCTGTCTGTCTGTCTTTCTCCTCATCTCTCTCTCTCTCTCTCTCTCTCTCTCTCTCTCTCTCTCTCTCTCCTCCCCTTTTCTCTTTCTCTGTCTGTCTGTCTGTCTTTCTCCTCATCTCTCTCTCTCTCTCTCTTTCTCTGTCTGTCTGTCTGTCTTTCTACTCATCTCTCTCTCTCTCTCTCTCTCTCTCTCTCGTTCTCAGTCTGTCTGTCTGTCTTTCTCCTCATCTCTCTCTCTCCTCCCCCTCTCTCTTTCTCTGTCTGTCTGTCTGTCTGTCTTTCTCCTCATCTCTCTCTCTCCTCCCCCTCTCTCTTTTGTCTGTCTGTCTGTCTGTCTGTCTTTCTCCTCATCTCTCTCTCTCTCCTCCCCCTCTCTCTTTCTCTGTCTGTCTGTCTTTCTCTTCATCTCTCTCTCTCTCGTTCTCTGTCTGTCTGTCTGTCTTTCTCCTCATCTCTCTCTCTCCTCCCCCTCTCTCTTTCTCTGTCTGTCTGTCTGTCTTTCTCCTCATCTCTCTCTCTCCTACCCCCCCTCTCTCTGTCTTTATTTCTGTCCTTTTTTCCTTCTTCTGTTATTTATCATCGCTGTGTTGCTTTGTCTGTCCGTCTCCTCTCTCTCTCTCTCTCTCTCTCTCTCTCTCTCTCTCTCTCTCTCTCTCTCTCTCACATGTACATCGAACTCACATCAAAACATATTTCCGAATCAAATATAGAAATAGACTGAAGAAATAAACAAACAGATAATAAATATATGAATAAATAATGACCAAACAGACAAATAATCAAACAGGTAATCGATTACACAAACAAATCTGTGTTACGCACCACACATCTATCTATCACACACACACACACACACACACACACACACACACACACACACACACACACACACACACACACACACACACACACGCATATATATATATCTTTAAAACCGGTTTCAACGGCTGTACCATGTTATCATCATTCTTGAAACGGTACGACACGTACGTATACTACTAGCCTACCAGCATCAACACCCATCCCTCACCATCACGCCAGCTGCAGGCAGCCAGTTCCAGTGAAACAAACACAGCGGAATGATCCGACATGGGGTGACATCATCCACGCCAGGATTAGAAATGCCATTCTTGTTTATTCCAGCGGATCAGTCAGTCCATTCAGGTCCCAGACTTTGACCTTCAGCATTTTTTTATCAACTGCCTGGAATAACAAACAACAACCACCACCACCACCACCAAGGTAAAAACAAACAAACAGCCACTACCTAGAACTGGCTCCCTTTTGCTAAAACAAGACAGCTACATATATCTATAGATACCTACCTAACTCACCCATCTACCTATAAAAGTCACTTCAACGAACACGATCACAATTGCCAGGTGTCGTTATTCCTTAAGACAAACAATGTCAGGTGGCGTGATACGTGTTCTAAAAGTAGACTGGTTGGTTAATTAATGAACTGATTAGGTGGCTGGCTGATGGTTATTGCTTCAGTTTTTGTTTGCTTCGCTCTCTGCCGGCTGTTCGCCAAAGTTTGGCCTCAGCGACTCGCCAAGTCATCATTGTGATGTCTCCCTGGTGAGGGTGGGGGGAGTTGGGGGGTGTGTAGGGGGGGGGGGGAGAGTGGCGGGATGAAGGGGGTGGCACCAAATCGGTTATCGGTTATGTTGGGGGTTTTTTGGAGGGTGGAGGGGGAGGGGAAGGGGGGAGGGGGGAGGAGGGAGGGGTCTTTTTTTTTCTTTGTCTTATTTGTTGTTGTTGTTTTTTCCATCTTGGTTACGGCAGTGGTTGTCTTTGCCTGCATCAAAAAGATTACCCAGAATGTCACTCCAGGTTTAGCTGTTGTGGTGCCATGAGCTCTTCTCTCTCTGTCTCTGTCTGTCTGTCTCTCTCTGTCTGTCTCTATCTGTCTGCCTCTCTCTGTCTCTCTGTCTGTCTCTCTGTCTGTCTGCCTCTCTCTGTCTCTGTCTCTCTCTCTCTCTGTCTCTCTCTCTGTCTCTCTCTATCTGTGTGTGTGTGTGTGTCTCTCTCTGTGCCTCCCTCAATCTCTCTCTCTCTCACTCTCTCTCGCTTCCAGATCTCGAGTAGTACGGGGGGAGGAGGGGGAGGTGGGGGGGGGGGGGGAAGAGAGGGTGTGTGTAGGGGTGGTGGTGTGTTGGTGAGGGTAGGGGGAAAGGCCGGAGTGGAGGGCTTGATTGACGAGGTAGGGGAGCGAGGGAGATGAAGACAGACGGAACTTACTGAAAGAGAGAGAGACAGAGAAAGGTGTGTGTGTGTGTGTGTGTGTGTGTGTGTGTGCGTGCGCGCGCGTGCGCGGGCGTGCGAGCGTGTGTGTGAGGGGAGGGAGTGGGGCGGGGGTGCGTTCATACTGCACATATCATTATAGATGCTGGTGATATGTTCCTGAATAAAGCGTTCTCTTTAGAAGTTCTCTTGTTCTCCTATGCATTTCTTCTTCTTCTTCTTTTCTTTTTTCTTTTCCCGCATTTTATTTCATTTCATTATTTGTCTGCTTAGTATGTTATCCGTTTATTTATTTATTTATTTAGTGATGCATCCATTTATCTGTTTATGCAATTTTTTTCCCTCAAGGCCTGACTAAGCGCGTTGGGTTACGCTTCTGGTCATGCATCTGCTTAGCATATGTGGTGTAGCGTATATGGTTGTGTCCGAACGCAGTGACGCCTCCTTGAGTAACTGGACTGAACTGAACTCTCTTGTGAAAAAGTAGGACGCAGAGTTCTCTCCCATCATGCAGTTCTACTGCAACCACATATATTAACTCTTTCACCGCCAGTCAGTTTAGAGTACAAAATTCCCTTGTGCTATAAATACAGAAAAAAACAGTGGCTAAGATTAGCTGGGGATTCCCCCTACGATGTATAGAAAATATGGCCTATCCTACCACCGAACATTAAGAGCAGTAGGTTCATGGATAACAGACCAATGAATGGTCACCTTTCAGTGACATGGGTCTTCTGTCACGCCTGTGCATAAATGCGAGCTTGGCGGTGAAAGAGTTAATCAATAAATAAACTGCAAAGTAAACACTGGACATAAAAATAATTATGCAAAAAAAATGCTCGTGATATGCCAGTTCCAGCATAAAGCATTCTTTTTCTCTTTACAAGTTCTCTTGTAAAAACTAGGACGAAGATTTCACCCTTATTAAGCAAATTCTAATGCAACTCCGTGATTTTTTTAATTTTATTTAATTGTTAGATAAACTGCAAACTAAATAATTATGGGATGCGAGAAGTGCTAGTGATATGCCGCTTCCAGCAGAAAGCGTTCACGATCTTGTGAAATGCAAAACGAAGAATTCATCCCTGTTTAACTCTCTCCATACGAACGGCGAAAGAGACGATGTTAACTGCGTTTCACCCCAATTACCATCATCAAAATATTACAAGCGGAAGGCTCTTATACTGAAGAGGTGAATGTTGACAAAGAATACCACAATTCTGACGCCGGAAGCTAAAGGTTGGGTCATTCAGACACCCACTGGACATCCGAGGGGTCTGTGTAGAGGAGAAGAGAGGACTGGCCGTACTGAGTGAGTTAAACAGCTCTTCTGTAACCTCATTTATTGATTTAGTTTCAATCAGTGTCAGCGCCTTTGGGGTCAAACGGAACATAGTCACGTGACCAGCTGTATCGTTTCAACAGCTGCTGTTAGGAGCTGGCTGGTTGGCTGTGTGAACGACCGACTAACCAATGAGCATTGCTGTGTGTGTGTGTGTGTGCTGTTCCACGGTCAGTTTATTGGCTTTTGACGCAATGAGGTCGGAAGACATCATCACCACCACCACCACCAACAATAACAAGAACACAACCACAACAACCATCATCTCCACCACCATCACAACAGCCACAACAACCATCATCACCACCACCACAACCACAACTGACTGCCACCATCACCGCCACCAACACAACCACAACAACAACCATCACCACCACCACAACCACAACCGCCACCATCACCACCACCAACACAACCACAACAACCATCATCATCTCCACCACCGCCACCATAACCATGTGTGTGTGTGTGTGTGTGTGTGTGTGTGTCTGTCTGTCTGTCTGTCTGTCTGTCTATGTCTGTGTGTGTCTCTGTCTCTGTCTCTGTGTCTGTGTACGTTTGTGTGTGTGTGTGTGTGTGTGTGTGTGTGTGTGTGTGTGTGTGTGTGTGTATCTATGTCTCTGTGTGTGTGTCTCTGTCTCTGTGTCTGTGTACGGTTGTGTGTGTGTGTGTGTGTGTGTGTGTGTGTGTGTGTGTGTGTGTGTATCTATGTCTCTGTGTGTGTGTCTCTGTCTCTGTGTCTGTGTACGGTTGTGTGTGTGTGTGTGTGTGTGTGTGTGTGTGTGTGTGTGTGTGTGTGTGTGTGTGTCTATGTCTCTGTGTGTCTCTGTCTCTGTCTCTGTGTCTGTGTACGTTTGTGTCTTTTTATCTGTCTGTCTGCTTGTGCGTCTGTGTGTGTATGTCTGTGTGTCTGTAGGGAGAGTGAGGAGTGCAATGGTAATTGTTCACCCTAACCCCCCTCACAACGTTTTATTAGCCAGACAGCTGTTCCCTCTGGAGGTTAGTCATTGGCTGTGAGATCGTGTTTGATTTGTTTTGTTTTCTTGTTGTCGTCGTTGTTTTGTATTGCTGTTATTGTTGTTGTTGTACTGTTGCTATCGTTGTTTTGTGTTATTGTTGCTGTTGTTGTTGTTGGTTTAAATAATCTTTAATTATTCAACAATACACATGATTACAATGCAATGAATGACAAAAGAGCATCAACAAGCTTCAAGCTTATACTGTGCTGTGCTGTTGTTGCTGCTGTTGTTGTTGTTATCGTTGTTTTGTATTGTTCTTGTTGTTTTATATTCTTGTTATTGTTGGTGCTGCTGTTGTCGTTGTTGTTGATATTGTTTTGTTTTGTTATCGTTCATTTGTTTTTATTGTTGTTTAAAACTCATCTTTTTACGTATATCTGTTACGTTCTGAAATTCTGAAAATCTATATTTGCAAAGAAAAGAAAAGGCGATCAGCAGAGGAAATTAGAAAAAAAAAAAAGATAGGGAGGAAGATAGGAAAAAACATATATAAAGAAAGAAAGAAAGAAGAAAAAGAAAACCACAAAAGTATGTATCGGTGCTGGCAGCCAAAGAACTCTCCCAGTTCTCTTCGCTGTGTACGTAAGAGATTAAATGTTCCGCCACTGTCACTGACCCCCCACCCCCCGCCCCCTCCCCCTAACTCACCCCCCCCCCACTCTCTCTCTCTCTCTCTGATTCTACCTCTCTCTCTTCCCCCCATTCTCTCTCTCTCTCTCTCCACCCTCTCTCTGTCTCTCTGATTCTATCTCTGTTTCTCTCTCTCTCTCTGTGTCTGTCTGATTCTACCTCTCTCTCTCTCTGTCTCTCTGTCTCTCCCTGTCCGTGTCTCTGTCTTTCTCTCTCTCTGTCTGTCTCTGCCTCTCTCTCACTCTCTTTCTCTCTCTCTCCCTCTTTTTTTCTGTCACCCTCTCACAATGATCCTTTTTATCTGCCCTCTGTCTGTCTGTCTGTCTCTGTCTCTGTCTCTCTATCTGTCTGTCTGTCTGTCTGTCTCTCTCTCTCTGTCTCTCTCTCTCTCTCTCTCTCTCTGTGCTATTCCTCTCAACAACTAACTTGCTGGCTGTGAATGACCGATTGACCATGATCCCTTCCCAGTCAGTTCAGTGTGTGTGTGTGTGTGTGTGTGTGTGTGTGTGTGTGTGTGTGTGTGGTTTATTTTGACATGTTGTGCCCCAAGGTGAAAGAACCATGGAACTGGACGGAAAGCAGTAAGCACTGATATGGTTTTGTTGCACGCCTCCCCTGCGGTTTTAGTTTTTGTGGTATAATTTGTGAAAGCGTGACTATTTTTTTCCGATAATGTCACTGACCTCCTCTCTCTCTCTCTCTCTCTCTCTCTCTCTCTCTCTCTCTCTCTCTCTATCTATCTGTGTGTGTGTGTGTGTGTGTGTGTGTGTGTGTGTGTGTGTGTGTCTGTGTGTGCCTGTGTGTGTACGTGTTTGTGTTTGTTCTGTTGTTCCCTCCCCCCTCTCTCTCTCTCTTTCATTCTTTGTGTGTGTATGTGTCTGTCTGTCTGTATGTCTGTATGTCTGTCTGTATGTCTGTCTGTCTCTCTCTCTCTATCTCTGTTGTTTTTCATTCTTTCTGTAAAACTAGTTCCGAACAGTTGACGTCAGCACACAGACCAATGTAATATCAGTAATAGATACATGGGAGGTCTGTCTGTCTGTCTGTCTGTCTGTCTGTCTGTCTGTCTCTCTCTCTCTCTCTCTCTCTCTCTCTCTCTCTCTCTGTGTTGTTTTTCTTTCTTTCTGTAAAACTAGTTCCGAACAGTTGACATCAGCACACAGACCAATGTAATATCAGTAATAGGTACACGGCAGGTCTGTATGTCTGTCTGTCCGTCTGTCTGTCTGTATGTCTGTCTGTCTGTCTGTCTGTCTCTCTCTCTCTATCTCTGTTGTTTTTCATTCTTTCTGTAAAACTAGTTCCGAACAGTTGACGTCAGCACACAGACCAGTGTAATATCAGTAATAGATACATGGGAGGTCTGTATGTCTGTCTGTCCGTCTGTCTGTCTGTATGTCTGTCTGTATGTCTGACTGTATTCCTCTCTCTATCTCTGTTATTTTTCATTCTTTCTGTAAAACTAGTTCCGAACAGTTG
>NC_134898.1:3517460-3519960 GCF_041734735.1 Babylonia areolata | reverse complement strand
GGGGGGGGGGGGGGGGGTTCATGGGCAACCCCTTACAGGTTGTGACAAAAACATTTGTCAATAAAACATTTGTCATTTGTCATGTTTATTTCGTTGTGGCGATCAATGGTGTGATGCCTTGTACCTATTCTTTTCGGTATTCTTTGACTTTTCTGAGGATTTCTGATTTTCCTAGATGTAGGCCGCTCGTTGTTGTTGCGTTACCAGCAAGTCTGACAGCTCGCTCATTTCCCTTAACACCTGCATGTCCCGGGAAGTATGACCATGTAAGTTTGTTTTTTTTTAATCTGAAAGTTGCACATTGCCTCATGCCACTCTGGGCTTCCCATTCCACTTTCAATTTTCTGTACGAGGTTCATTGAGTCCCTTAGAATCATGGCATGTTGGTTTCCAGGCATATGGATAGATAATAGCCACTGATGAGCATGTGTTCCAGGCTTCAACTTCCATCGTTAGGCTGGAGGTTGTGACTTTGACACTTTGTGTACTACAAAGAACTGCTTGTGACACAAAGAACTCTGTACCAAGGCAACAACATTTCTGTCCGTGAGGCTGTCAAACCCACGGACATGTGCTGTTGACCAAGCATCTTTGATTCCAAGTTTGTTTACCCGGGGACTGTGTCCACACGGGAACGTCTGTCAACAACGGGCACTGATACAATGGCCTGTCCACTGGCTGACTGACCACTCCCGTTGCGTAATCTCGTACACAATGGACTGCCTGGAAGGGGGGGAAGGTTAGTTAAGCCTTTGTCATTGAAAGTGAGCTGGGTCCGCGTGCTTTCTATACCGGTGTAACGTACTGGATTTACCCCCACCCCTGATTTGTACCCCATGGGGGGATCCTATATTTAATATACCCCAACTCTGAACCCACTAATGATTCGAGTAGATTGATGAACATCATTCTAAATGGTATGATGGTGGTGGCTGAGTCAAGGTAGTTGGTGTGTGCAATAGTTGTAGCGGCCTCTGTCTACCTTGCAAAGCTATGATGGATAATATGTTGCACATATTCACACACACACACACACACACACACACACACACACACACACACACACACCTGTACTTCAAGGGGAAGGGTGTAGATCTGTGATAAACTGAAATTGCCCCTGTCTTTCCTCCCTGAGTGTGTATGTATATATGTATGTATGTATGTTGTCGTTGATTTTCATCTGTTTCTCTCTCTCTCTCTCTCTCTCTCTCTCTCTCTCTCTCTCCCCTACATTTTTTTTCATTGATGGCTTGATGTAAAGATGCAATTCAATTTACCATAATAAAATAAAATCTTGACTTGACACAATCACACACACACGAACGCGCGCGAGCATGGACGCATGCACACCACTGACATTTATATTTACATTTATACACCCTCTACACACACACACACACACACACACACACACACACACACACACACACTTGAGCAACCAAAAACTCAGACACCTCCATACATGCATTTCATTACTGAAATTGTCAATAAAACGAGAATAATCAAGTATGATCACTTGTTAGTTAGAACAATACATAGGAAACATTCAGTGCATTTATTGGAAAAATGATGTGAAAAAAGACAAAACGGAAAAAAAGAAAAAAAAAAAAAAAAACCGTTTTTCTTTTTTGGCCAACGAAGATGGCATGTGAAGCACTAGACATTTTTTTTTAAACAGAAAGAAGAAGAAAAAAAAAAAAGAGAAAAAAGAATAAAGTCCTGGTGCTCCATGACCTGCATGCAACTGAGGCCACAAAAAAAGGAGGAAGAAGAAAACAATAATCTAACCCATACCACAATTACCCATTGGGGTTAATCTGGGTTAACGGGGGTAATTCTAAAATATCCCCAAATGACCCTTCTACTTTCTCATGTATTCCTTTTATTTTACCCTTTTTATGCCTTTTGGTGTATTTATCAACAAAGAAAAGGGTTGGAGGTAGATCTGATATGTGGGGGGGGGGGGGGGGGAGGGGAATCTGGATTTACCCCTGGAAAGGGTAATTTTCCATATAAAATCTGTCCGGGGGGAAAAGGATGAGAAGGGGTTAGTTCAATGGTGTTACACTGGGTGGCCACCTCATCTTGACAGCCCCCCCCCCCCCCCCCCCCCCCCCAAATTAGGTCATCTGTACCCAGTGTCACACACCAGGGGAGGAAGAAAGCCTGGGGTCTGGCGAGACAGTGTGTGTGTGTTGGGGGGGGGGGGGGGAGGGGTTGTGTGTGTGTGTGTGTGTGTGTAGGGGGGGGGGGGAAACTGTTATGTCGTTGTTGTGGACTTTGACACTACCCCAGAACAGCAGAGGAAAGGGAGTTCGTTGCCTGGAGAGAAACTGTTACAATGTGTACGGTCCCCTCCCCGTTGTTGATATGAGGAGTCCCGAGAAGTGGAGCATGTCAGGACTCCCCCCCGTGTCGATACTCCCCCGGCCCAATATCCCCCGTACATGCGCGTGCGCACGTGTGCATGTGTGTGTGTGTGTGTGTGTGTGTGTGTGTG
>NC_134898.1:3501647-3517360 GCF_041734735.1 Babylonia areolata | reverse complement strand
TAGGTCCTCTCTCTCTGTCTGTCTCTCTCTGTCTCTCTCTCTTTTCCACCACCTCCCTTCTCTCTTGTAAGTTTGCCACCTGCAGTTACTGGCCCTCTTTAGGTATTAGGATGGGTAAAAAAAGGAAAAAATGGGGGGATTAGGGGGAAATGCTGCCCACCAGAAAGGAAAAAATGGCAGGTGTTAGGAATGTTGGGAAGGGAATATGAAGGGGGGGTTGACTGCCCCCAAAAGAAAGGAAAAAAAATTTTTTCCCCGGGCAGGTGTTAGTGGAATATGATGCTGCCACCAGAAAGGAAAAATCGGCAGGTGTTAGGATGTGGAAGGTGAATATGATGCTGCCACCAGAAAGGAAAAATCGAAACAAAATGGAAACGAAACAAACAATCAAACAAACATATATAATATAAAGCTTTTACCAGAGATGGGGAGGGCACTGCAAAGAAACGGAAGAACAATCGGAAGTCCAGAATGTCAGACAGAACTATTTTCTCGCATATTATCTCCCTTGAAAATGCTGTTCTGCTGGTGTGTGCATATGTTCCGCCTGAAAATGCACCATATTATAGTATAAGTGATTTTGATAATGGAATTGATATGTTGGAAGAATGTGTTTTAGATAAATTGCTATTTTTAGATGATGTTGATGTATTATTGTGTGGTGATCTGAATGCAAGAACTTCTACTATATCCCCAGAAACTTTACTTGAAGATGAAATATACATTTGTCATAAAAATGCCAGTAGTGTGATGAATAGACATTCTGAAGACAAAGTATTAAACTCTTATGGGAAAAGATTACTGAACATGTGCACTGTATTTGGATTGACCATTCTCAACGGTGTATGTAACGGTGACCTTGCAGGTCGTTTCACATACATTTCTGATCAAGGATCAAGTGTTAATGATTACTTTATAGCATCTGTAAATTTTTTTGAATCTGTATATTAGAGGGTATCATTGCAGATAGTAGAGAGAATTGAATCTGACCACTTACCCCTTGCGTTATATATTAAAGAACACTTTGTAAGGCAGTGTGATAAAAATTCTAATTTTATTGTGAATCAGCCCATTATTAAGTACTGTTGGAATGATATTTATGCTGAACGTTTCTCTTTTGAATTGGTATTGAACAGATTTATAAAATGTGCATTGACAAAATTTAGATTTGGTGTTTCTGATATTGCTACTCATTGTTTTAGATACGGAAATTTAAGGGAATCGGTGTTTACTTGTCGTTTATGCAATCTGGGTATGGAAGACGAGCTACATTTTGTGTTATGTTGCCCTGCCTTGAGTGACCTCAGACAAAAACTAATCCAACCAAAATATTATAAAGATCCATATAACTTTAGATTTAATTTGCTAATGTCGTCAAGACATGAGTCTACTCTGTGTAACTTGGCCATTTATATCTATGAGGCATTGAAGAGATTGAGAATAGTTACCACGTGAATGTTGTTGAACATCTGTGTTAGTTATTTTTTGGTTGGTTTGTGTTGAAGATGCATAGTGTGTCATGAAAAATCTTATTTATCTTTCTTTAATGTCACCCCCTTCAGTAAGGGGCTTTGGCCTTTATCTGAATAAAAAATCGTTATCGTTATCGTTATCGTTATCCCTTGAAAATGCTTGTGGAGGGGATGAGGAGGGGGAGGGCGGGGGAGGAGGGGGAGGAGGGGGGGGGGGAGTGATCAAGAAGCACGCGTGTACTCCAGGCTTGTACACCTCTGTGGAATGCTGGAGACGTTTGTTTGAAAGGAGACAGTGTTCGATAGAGGATGGCGCTTTGCGCTGGTTTATTCAAGGTGTTCAGTTTGTTGTCTGTGGACTGTTAATTTGCAGGCAGAAAGATGAAACAGAAAGGAAGAATAAAAAAAAGAAGAAGAAAAAGGAGGAGAGTGATAGTAAAGAGAAGAATTTGAGAGTTCCTTATTTGTTTATATATTTATCTGTTTCTTGAATCTGGTCTTATAAAAAAAAAAAAAACGGCTGTAATTCGCACATGAGAATTATGCGATAAAAAGAATACAAGTGATAATTAATTTCAATTCAGTTATGATCGTCTGAATAAGCAAGCAAATGAACACGCTTACATCCTACGAAGCTTCATTACAAATACATAATTACTTTAGTCATTCGACGAAATGTTTCTTTAAATTGCATAAATACATTATGTGAGTGTAGTTACTGTTCCAGTATATTGTGAAAATGCAAGATCGATATGATTAGGGAATGTAGTATCCAACAGCCTATCTTCAAATAAATAGTTATGAAAAATAGCTAAATAAATGAATAAATAGTTACATAAAGAGATTTTAAAAAAAAAGTTTTTATTTTGTTAGTGACTTGGTCTCAGCGAACTGATGTGTCGAAACAAGAGACACCCAGCCCGTTTCCTGCTGTCTCATCCCATTGAAACCCTTCTGCAATTAACATGCGTATTTTTTCTTATGTTGTGCTTACACTAACACTTTTATTCAAGCAAAGGTTTACATAATCAAATGCATTTTACGTACTTGGAAGTGAAAATAGAATACCGCTCAAAATATTGTCAGTTCAACAGGAAAAGAACAATAGCAGAATAACAAATATCCGTCAACAAATTGGTTCCATTTCAAAGCTCTGGCCCGTGCAATGTTTACATTTGGTGCCCATTTCTGATAAATATGTCATATTGAATATTTATTTCAAGAAAATACTTGTCCATTTCATATCCTTATCGAAGCTTTTTTTTATGAACATCTTTACAGTGTTGGCTTAACTTTGTTGTTGATTGTACATTCGTCTATAAAGATTTCGGCTATCAATGAAATATGCGAAATGCATCCATCGTTTTATGTTTTTCATTCAAGTTTGTTTTCAAAACAAAATTCCCGACGCACACACACACACACACACACACACCTGTCTAGGTAAAACACACCTATCTTGGCTACATTTACCCCTCCTTCGTCTCAAACACATCTACCTTTGCTAAAAAAAACAAACAAACCTACCTTGGCACACACATCTACCTCGGCCTCATATCCACGCCGCCCCCCCCCCCCCCCCCACACACTTCCCCCCCGTCCCTCCCCCGTCTCCTCACACACGGGCACAGACAGACAGACAAACAGACACACACACACATACACACACACAAACACATACACACCTGCCTTGATTACACACAAACACACCTACTTTGACTTCACACACCTAACTTGACTACACAAACAGCTGCCTTGCACCCTGCATCCTCCCGTTCCCCCACATACATGACACACATACCTACTATGGTCACACACACACACACACACACACACACACCCTATCTTAGCAGCACACACACCTACTTTGGTTCCACACACACACACGCCGACCTGGCTACACACATTCAGTTCCCTACCTTGACCACACTCTCATACCTCGGATAAAACACACACGCACGCACGCACTCACTCACTCACACACACACACACACGGAAATAAAAGACGAAACAACTGGCTAAGTCTCTGTTCTTTCAGTGCTAAGTGCAGGGTTTACGGTCGCCTTCACACGGAGAGCGAGAAATGAAAACCACTTGCCGGAAGTACTTTTAGCAGCCAACTCCAAAGACGTTTAGCACCCCGGCAACTGAAGACACGGGTGCTTTCGGCTAAGTCTCATTCTTCACGACCTCACCAAAGACGCCGCTAGCCCTCAAAAATAGATCAAAGCATCCCCCCGCCTCTCCCAAACCCGCGGCAGACGACACGATTCATCAGGTGGTCAATTAGACACCGGAAGTCGTCTGCCCGCCAAGAGCTAACGCCAACCGGAAGTCCGTCTTTAGTGTCAGAAGCAGGGGAAGGCGGTGAGAGAGTGGGGGTGAAGGCTCACGTGCAAAGATCTGTGATGTTCTGCACTGCAACTGTCGGCGCTCGCTTTTTTCTTGTTCTCTTTTTAAACCTCTGGACTCGTCTTTTCCTTCTTCGCTCGTGGGCTGCAGCTCCCGCGTTCGCTCGTATGTACACGAGTGGGCTTTCACGTGTATGACCGTTTTTAATCCTCCATGTAGGCAGCCATACCCCGTTTTTGAAGTGGGGGGCGGGGGGATGCATGCAGGGTATGTTTTTATTTCCATAACCCACCGAACGCTGGTATGGATTACAGGATCTTTAACGTGCGTGTTTGATCTGCTTGCGTATACACACGAAAGAGGTTCAGATCTGCACATACTATGTTGTCCTGGGGAGATTGGTAAAATCTCCACCATTTTACCCACCAGGCGCCGTTACCGAGATTCGAATCCGGGACCCTCAGATTGAAAATCCAATGCTTTAACCACTCGGCTATTGCGCCCGTCCCTCTGGATACAAATCTGTTTTGTCAGTGATTGCCAGGGGTACAGTTTGTTGTTTTATTTGTACGTGTTTTTTGTTTTTGTTTTTTTGTTAGTTTATTCGTTGACAGTTTTCTCGTCTGTGTATGAAGAACCTACAGGTTTTCTGATGTCCAACAGTTCGCTTTCCAATCACAGTACTGCCGTTTCGGGCTGTGCACGGGCATCTTTTTCTTGCCCTTCCACTTGGCCGTTGTTTTTGTTATCGTGTGTGTGTGTGTGTGTGTGTGTGTGTGTGTGTGTGTGTGTGTGTGTGTGTGTGTGTGTGTTTTATTTTTGCAGTTGTTGTTAATGTTGTTGTGTGCTTTATATTTGACTGACGTGTGTGTGTGTGTGTGTGTGTGTGTGTGTGTGTGTGTGTGTGTGTGTGTGTGTGTGTGTGTTTTATTTTTGCAGTTGTTGTTAATGTTGTTGTGTGCTTTATATTTGACTGACGTGTTAAAAAGCACTTTGAGAGGTGCTAAATAAATGTACTCCTCTGCTTCTTCTTCTTCTTGTAGGAGTAGTAGTAGTGGTAGTAGTAGTAGTAGTAGTAGTAGTAGTAGTAACCGCTGTTGGTGTTGTCGTTGTAGCTTTCTTCTTCATCTAAACATGAAGGGCACCAGAGGATGCCCAGCGTGTGTGCAGGTGGTCGGCAGTGGAGGTGCAGGTGTTGCAGCAAGCCATGATAACCAGGCACTGTGGTAGAGTCAGTCAGGTGTTGGACTTGTGGTCCAGTGTTCACCAGTGATCAGGGTTCGAGGCCCCGTTTCGGCATGGTGCTGTGTCCTTTTGAAAGGCAGTTCACTCCGATTTTCCTCACTCCACCCAGGTGTGAACGGGTACCTGACTTCGGTTTGGGAAGGTCAAAACGGCGGAAGGAGAGGAGCGGGCCCCGCCTACCTATGCCGAGCCCTAGACACAGTGGATAGTGAATTCACTGCCCCAATGGAGTTAAAATCCATGGGACATTTAACCTTTGATATTCTTTAAAACATGACTACAGCCATGCACACAGTTTTCGTTTTGTCCTAAGTTCCAACTTACTTCCTCTCCCCTTTTCTTTCCTTCCCTGGTTCATTCTATTTTCTGTCTGTCTGTTCGTTTTGTAGCTTGTTTTACTTGTCTTTTCTTTCACTGGTTCTGTTCGTTCTTTATTGGATATATTCTTGTCTTTTTCATGGTTGTGTGTATGGAGGGGGCTTTTTTCTTTCTTTTTTTTTTTTTTTTAGGTTTGTGCTTTTTCCTGACATACTTTTTCTCGTGATACCTTTTTTGTTTTTTGTTATCCGTTTCTTTTATCGGCTTTTTTTCTTGTCATTTCTTGTTTCTTTTGGTCTGTTGTCTCTGTCAGCTTTGGCTAGTTTACTGCTTGTTACATGCATTGTCAAGGAAAAGTGACGCCACCGAACTGTTACGTCACGGTAATCAATTGATTAACAAGCTGAGTGGTGAAACGTGTGTGTGTAATACATTCCATGTTGTGTCCATTACAATACTCATGTCTGGAGTTGATTCGGATTAAAGACTTTATATTGCAACTACGTATTTCAAACTAGGGTAAGGCCGACTTTCCCTCTTCCAGACCCGCATCTTCTTCCTTCCCTTCTTTATTGAAGAGCACAGTTGTAAACATAAATGGTGTGTGTGGTCTGCAGGCCACACACGCCCTTCCTTACCAGTCGGGGTGATGTCTTGAGTATTCATCGACAGTGAAAGTTCTATGATTTTTTCCCCCAGCTTCTAATTAATCGGTCTGTGTTGGTTTTTCTGCTCAACAGGGTTTGTGAGGGCAAGTGGACTTGGCACAATGAGCTTTTGTATCTTTCGTTTTATTATATTTGAATATGTTTAATCATTACTTTATTTTCTATATCACATTTCACTGCTTTCTTCAGTTCTATTGATACTTTTCCGTGATTTACTTCAGGGAGGGAGACGGAGGTGGGGGAAAAAGACCCAAAACGATGGACTAACTTCTTCTTCTGCGTTCACTCGTATGCACACGAGTGGGCTTTTACGTGTATGACCGTTTTTACCCCGCAATGTAGGCAGCCATACTCCGTTTTCGGGGGTGTGCATGCTGGGTATGTTCTTGTTTCCATAACCTACCGAACGCTGACATGGATTACAGGATCTTTAACGTGCGTATTTGATCTTCTGCTTGCATATACACACGAAGGGGGTTCAGGCACTAGCAGGTCTGCACATATGTTGACCTGGGAGATCGTAAAAATTTCCACCCTTTACCCACCAGGCGCCGTCACCGTGATTCGAACCCGGGACCCTCAGATTGACAGTCCAACGCTTTAACCACTCGGCTATTGCGCCCGTCGATGACCTGACCACACTGCAGAGTGGACAGGCCAACCATTCACAGAGACCCAGGCTTTGACGAACAAGCGACAGACCTGGAGGAATCTGGTGAACAGTTCTTCTGTGCGACGTCCCGGTGACTCTTCACAGATAAGAAGACGAAGACGAAGAAGAAGATTTGATGGGGATGGGGGCGGGGTGTTTACGGGGCAGCGTTCCGTGAATTGTGAACGATATTCTCGTTGCATAAAAAAGAAGAAGAAGAAACACAAAAACTCCGCAAGGCTGACAGGATAGAAAAGTGTGTTTCTGTGTGTGTGCCGGGTGGGGGTGGGAGGGGGGGGGGGCACTTTTAGCTGAATCCTGGGGGGGGGGGGGGGGGGCACTTTTAGCTGAATCCTGGGGGGGGGGGGGGGAGGGGGCACTTTTAGCTGAATCCTGGTTCACCTCCATCATGGCTGTACATCGCCTCAGGAGGCCTACATGAACTTTCATTATTTCTTTCCTTTTTTTTTCTTTTTTCTTTTTTTTTGGCCAACCCCCCTGCCCCCCCTCCTCTCCCGCTATTTGCTAAAACACGTGTGGCCACCAGTCCTGCAGGTAGACAGTGGTGAAGGTTGCGGGGGTAGGAGGGTGAGGGTTGGTGGGGGTGGGGGTGGGGCGCAGTCTGAGGGACTTTGGTGCGGGAATTTCAATCTGTTGTCTTCTACCTATCTCTGCCAACATGGTATTTAATGTATTTACTTTGTATTATTGCTATTACTTACGAACACGTTACTTACTGTTTCTTTTCCTTTTTTTTTTTGCAAGAGCTGATCAGCTTGTTGGGTTATGTGAGAGTCAGGCATCCGTACTATTCTTTTTTTTCAGCAGATGTGGTGCAGCGTATATGGATCTGTCCGCACACAGGAGGCCTCACCTCCTGGAAACTGACAACTGAAGCTGGTGCGGGAAGAGTGGGGAAGGGGCTATAGGGTGTGTGTGTGTGTGTGTGAGGGGAGGGGGGTTACCTGATGGGGGGCGGAAGGAGGGGGGGGGGGAGGAGTGAAGGGTAAAACACATGGTGTGGCCGTGATGAAGTGAGTGGCATGAGTGCGGGGGGTGAGGGAGGGTGGGGGGGGGGGGGGGTGAGGAACAAGGTGAGGGTGTAGTGTGGGGGGGAGGAAGAGGGTGAGTCAGAGTGCACGGCTCAAGGTGAGTGAACGTTCTATTTCCGGACTGGAGAGTTCCACCACACGGCACCAGCTCCAGGCTACACTGAAAAAAGAAACAGAGAGAGAGAGAACCAGAGAGAGAGAGAGAGAGGACTGAGACTGACTGACAAATGATTTATTCTTTTAAGGCCATTGTCCCATATGAAAGAAGGGCGGTAACACGATATGCAGATGTCAGCATAACTCTCAGTGAACATTCACTTTTTTCACAATTGATTAAAGAAATTATGATAATACCGTTAGAGAGAGAGAGAGAGAGAGAGAGAGAGAGAGAGAGAGAGAGAGAGAAGAGAGAGGTGAGCAAAGATGAATGGAGAGGGAGAGAGAGGGGGCGAGAGAGAGAGAGAGAGAGGGGGGGGGTAGAGGGGGGGAGAGAGGCGGACAGACAGGCAGACAGATTGACGTAGAGACTGAACAATGGCTTCGTGAAGCCGTTTGCCTTCACTTCTTCTTTCTCTCGCCTCCCCTCACCCCCTGCCCTCTCCCTCTCCCCGTCCCCCCTATCTCTCTCTCCCTCCCCCTCTCTCTTCTCTCTCTCACTCTATCCCGCCTCTCTCTCCGTCCCCCTCTCTCTCCCTTCCCCCTCTTTCTCTCTCTCACTCTATCCCGCCTCTCTCTCCGTCCCCCCTATCTCTCCCCCCCTCTCTCTCTTCTCTCTCTCTCTATCCCGCCCCTCTCCCCCTGCCCCCTATCTCTCTCTCCCTCCCCCTCTCTCTTCTCTCTCTCACTCTATCCCGCCTCTCTCTCCGTCCCCCCTATCTCTCCCCCCCCTCTCTCTCTTCTCTCTCTCTCTATCCCGCCCCTCTCCCCCTGCCCCCTCTCCTCCCTCTCTCTTCTCTCTCTCACTCTATCCCGTCTCTCTCTCTCTCTGCTTTCTTCTTTTTTACCTGTGTCAGTCTCCGCCAGCCATCCATCCACTCAACCAACCGCTCCTTCCACTCCACCCAACAACCCCCCTCCCACAGTCACCCCTCAAAAACTGAGGCAACAGGTCTGTTGGGAGAGGGTGTAGGGGGTGGAAGGGGGTGTGATGGGAGTGAAGGGGATGGTGGGAGGGGGGGAGGTAGGGAAGGCATGCGGGGCTGGAATGGAGGGTAGTACTGAGGTCCGTCCGTCGGGATCGACGAGGACCATCTAGTCATCCTGGGGGTGGGTGGGTTGGACTCTGTGGGTGCGCAGATGACTGGTCAGGCCAATCCGCGCCCGGAAGGTTCTGACGCAGTGTGGACAGGGGATGGTGGCGGCTGTCGGGGACTTGTTGGCACTGCTTTTCCTGGCCTGTCTGCGTTGCTCTGCTGCAGCGATTCTGTTGGCCTCACAGGATTAGGCGCCTTTGTGGACAGCTGAACGCCACTTTGGTCTGTCCATTGCATTCAGCTCCCATGTGTCGTGGCTGATGTTGAAGGCCTTCAGAGAAGCTTTCAGAATGTCTTTGAAGCGCTTCTTTTGGCCTGCATGGAGAGTAGTACTACACCTGTGTTAGCTGCAGTAACTGGCACCACTCCCCTTCACCCCCCTCCCTTTCCAATACCTTATACCTAACCCCCCCCACACCCACAAGAAAAAAGCCCGTCCTTTGTGACCTGAATTAGCAAATCAGTGATGGTGTGGTGTGTAGTGTGGTGTGGTGTGGTTGTGTTGTAGTGTCTGGTTTGGTGTGGTGTGGTTTGGTGTGGTGTGTGTGTGTGTGGGGGGGAGTGTGTGTGTGTGATGTGTGTGTGTGTGTGTGTGTGAGGGGAGGGGGGTTACCTGATGGGGGGCGGAAGAGGGGGGGGGAGGAGTGAAGGGTAAAACACATGGTGTGGCCGTGATGAAGTGAGTGGCATGAGTGCTGGGGTGAGGGAGGGTGGGGGGGGGGTGAGGAACAAGGTGAGGGTGTAGTGTGGGGGGGAGAAGAGGGTGAGTCAGAGTGCACGGCTCAAGGTGAGTGAACGTTCTATTTCCGGACTGGAGAGTTCCACCACACGGCACCAGCTCCAGGCTACACTGAAAAAAGAAACAGAGAGAGAGAGAACCAGAGAGAGAGAGAGAGAGAGGACTGAGACTGACTGACAATGATTTTATTCTTTTAAGGCCATTGTCCCATATGAAGAAGGGCGGTAACACGATATGCAGATGTTAGCATAAACTCTCAGTGAGCATTCACTTTTTTCACAATTGATTAAAGAAATTATGATAATACCGTTAGAGAGAGAGAGAGAGAGAGAGAGAGAGAGAGAGAGAGAGGTACATAGAGAGGTAGAGAAGAGAAAGGTGAGCAAAGATGAATGGAGAAGGAGAGAGAGGGGGCGAAGAGAGAGAGAGGGGGGGGGGGGGTAGAGGGGGGGAGAGAGGCGGACAGAGAGGCAGACAGATTGACGTAGAGACTGAACAATGGCTTCGTGAAGCTGTTTGCCTTCACTTCTTCTTTCTCTCGCCTCCCCTCACCCCCTGCCCTCTCCCTCTCCCCGTCCCCCCTATCTCTCTCTCCCTCCCCCTCTCTCTTCTCTCTCTCACTCTATCCCGCCTCTCTCTCCGTCCCCCCTATCTCTCCCCCCCCCCTCTCTCTTCTCTCTCTCTTTATCCCGCCCCTCTCCCCCTGCCCCCTATCTCTCTCTCCCTCCCCCTCTCTCTTCTCTCTCTCACTCTATCCCGCCTCTCTCTCCGTCCCCCTCTCTCTCCCTTCCCCCTCTTTCTCTCTCTCACTCTATCCCGCCTCTCTCTCCGTCCCCCTCTCTCTCCCTTCCCCCTCTTTCTCTCTCTCACTCTATCCCGCCTCTCTCTCCGTCCCCCCTATCTCTCCCCCCCCTCTCTCTCTTCTCTCTCTCTCTATCCCGCCCCTCTCCCCCTGCCCCCCTCTCCCCCCTCTCTCTTCTCTCTCTCACTCTATCCCGTCTCTCTCTCTCTCTGCTTTCTTCTTTTTTACCTGTGTCAGTCTCCGCCATCCATCCATCCACTCAACCAATCGCTCCTTCCACTCCACCCAACAACCCCCCTCCCACAGTCACCCCTCAAAAACTGAGGCAACAGGTCTGTTGGGAGAGGGTGTAGGGGGTGGAAGGGGGTGTGATGGGAGTGAAGGGGATGGTGGGAGTGGGGGGGGAGGTAGGGAAGGCATGCGGGGCTGGAATGGAGGGTAGTACTGTGGTTCGTCCGTCGGGATCGACGAGGACCATCTAGTCATCCTGGGGGTGGGTGGGTTGGACTCTGTGGGTGCGCAGATGACTGGTCAGGCCAATCCGCGCCCGGAAGGTTCTGACGCAGTGTGGACAGGGGATGGTGGCGGCTGTCGGGGACTTGTTGACACTGCTTTTTCTGGCCTGTCTGCGTTGCTCTGCTGCAGCGATTCTGTTGGCCTCACAGGATTAGGCGCCTTTGTGGACAGCTGAACGCCACTTTGGTCTGTCCATTGCATTCAGCTCCCATGTGTCGTGGCTGATGTTGAAGGCCTTCAGAGAAGCTTTCAGAGTGTCTTTGAAGCGCTTCTTTTGGCCTGCATGGAGAGTAGTACTACACCTGTGTTAGCTGCAGTAACTGGCACCACTCCCCTTCACCCCCCTCCCTTTCCAATACCTTATACCTAACCCCCCCACACTCACAAGAAAAAAGCCCGTCCTTTGTGACCTGAATTAGCAAATCAGTGATGGTGTGGTGTGTAGTGTGGTGTGGTGTGGTGTAGTGTGTAGTGTGTTGTAGTGTCTGGTTTGGTGTGGTGTGGTTTGGTGTGGTGTGTGTGTGTGTGGGGGGGGGGAGTGTGTGTGTGTGTGTGTGTGTGTGTGTGTGAGGGGAGGGGGGTTACCTGATGGGGGGCGGAAGGGGGGGGGGACGACTTGACTTATTCCTCTTGATTCCGTGGGGAACATAGGGCCGCAACAACACTCCTCCAACGCACCCGGCTCTGGCTGGTCCTCTTCAGTTCGGCCCACGTCATTCCGGCCGCCCTTGTCTCTGCCTCAATGCTTCTCCGCCAGTTCTGCTTCGGACGGCCAACTTTCCTTTTCCCCTGTGGGTTCCAATCAAGAGCCTGTCTTGTGATGTTTGTTGCAGGCTTGCGTAGTGTATGGCCTATCCATCCCCATTTCCGTTTCTTGATTTCCGTCTCCAGTGGGGCCTGTTTTGTCATGTTCCAAAGTTCTTCATTGGAGACGACCTCTGGCCATCTGATGTTCAGCATGTTTCTTAGACATCTGTTGGTGAATGTCTGAAGCTTGTGGGTGCTGGTCTTTGTCACTCTCCACGTCTCTGAGCCATAGAGTAGAACCGACTTCACGTTGGTGTTAAAAATCCGGATCTTGTTGCGGATTGAGAGGGCTGTCGATCTCCAGATTGGTCGAAGGGTGTTGAAGGCGTGTCTTGCTTTGTTGATACGGCTCTTGATGTCTTCGTCCGTCCCCCCGTCTTTGCTGACAACACTGCCTAAGTAGACAAACTTGTCAACCTCCTTGATGTTCTCTTGGTGTAGTTGCACTGGATCTTGCTTCTTGTTGTTGACCCTCATGACCTCTGTTTTCCCAATGTTGATTTGGAGTCCAGTCTTCTCAGCTTCTTCTGCCACACGACATAGTTTCTCCTGCGCATCTTGCTGCCTGTGGGAGAGAAGACTTATGTCATCTGCGAAGTCTAGGTCCTCCAGCTGTTTAGTGAAAGTCCACTGGATGCCTGTCCTCCGATCTGCTGTAGACTGCCTCATGACCCAGTCAACCACCATCAGGAAAATGGTCGGTGAGAGCAAACAACCCTGACGGACGCCGGTTTGCACACTGAAAGGTTCCGTCAGTTTCCCATCGTGGATCACTTGACAGGTGGCGTCTTCGTACATTTGCTGGATGATGGTTACAAACTTTGGTGGAAATCCATAGTGGTACATCAGTCTCCAGATGACATCTCGGTCGACACTGTCAAAAGCTTTTTGAAAGTCGACGAAGACTGTGTACAGGGGGGTCTGCCACTCCAGGGACTGCTCGATGATGATGCGCATGGTTGCGATGTGATCCGTGCACGAGCGATCTTGTCGGAAGCCTGCTTGTTCGTCCCGAAGTGTCTTGTCCAAAGCGTTCTTCAGTCTCTCAAGGATGATTCTGCTCAGTACCTTGCCCGGAATAGACAACAGCATGATTCCCCGCCAGCTGTTGCAGGATGAAAGGTCCCCTTTCTTTGGCAGCTTTACAAGATGTCCTCTTTTCCAGTCTTTTGGCACTCGCTCCTGTTCCCAGATCTTGCAAAGGAGAGGGTGCAGCATCTCAGTTGAAGTCTGGATGTCGGCCTTCAGAGCTTCAGGTGGAATTCCATCTGGGCCAGCTGCCTTTCCTGACTTGAGGGACTTGATGGCCTTGACGATCTCGGTCTTGCTGGGAGGGTTGGTGTTGATGTCGAGGAGCTTGGTAGGTGGCGGGATGTCTGGTGGGGCGGGTGGTGCTGGTCGGTTGAGCGTTTCTTTGAAATGCTCCGCCCATCTTGCTCTCTGCTGTTCTTCGCCAAGGATGGTGTTTCCGTCTTTGTCCTTGACGGGCCGGCTTGGGTTGCTGTTTTTCCCGGAGAGTGTCCTGGTGATTTCATACAGGCGCTTCATGTTCCGCTGACCTGCTGCACTCTCAGCTTCTGCTGTCAGTTCCTCGATGTAGGTTCTTTTATCTTTTTCTCGCACTTCGCTTTACTTGTCGGTTCGTCTCCCAGTACTGTGCTTGTAGCTCATGTCTCTCGGCATGATCTTGCGTGCAGTTGATCTGGTCTTTCAAATGCTTCCTCTCAGTGATGAGTGTCCAGGTGTCAGTTGATAGCCACTCTTTGTGCTTCCTCGTTTTCTTGCCCAGGACTGTTTTGCAAGTTGTTGTCCAGGTCTCTCGAAGGCTGTGCCAATGTTCTTCTATTGAGTCCTCTGGGAGTTGGGAAAGCACACTGAACTTGTCCTCAATTCAATCTTGAAACTCTTCTGCTTTGAGTTTCTCTTCAAGCTGTGCACGTTGTACTTGTGCGATGGTCTTGCAGCCTGGTCGTTGTAGGCCTTCAACTTGGTTTTGAGTGCTGCCACAACCAGGTGGTGATCCGATGCTGCGTCTGCACCGCGCTTTACCCTGACGTCGTGCAGGCTTCGTCTCACTTACGACCGATGGTGATGTGGTCGATCTGGTTCTCGGTCTTGCCGTCAGGGGAACCCACGTGGTCTTATGGATGGTCTTGTGGGGAAACAAGGTGCCTCAATGACCAGGTCATTGAAGGTGCAGAACTCCATAAAAAGTTCTCCATTCTCATTCTGCACTCCAGTGCCGTGTCTGCCCATGATGAGCTCTCTGTTTGTGTTGTCGGCGCCTACCTTGGCATTCAGGTCTCCCATGAGGATCTTCATATCTCTTTTGGGTTGTCTTGTCTATGACTGCTTGGACTTGTTGGTAAAAATCATCCTTCTCTTCGATGACTGCCACGTTGGTAGGGGCGTAGCACTGAATGATGGTAACTTTCCTGTCCTTTGAATTGAAGCGTGCCGTGAGGATCCTTGGTGACATAGGCTCCCAGGACAACAGTGCTCGTGTTGCTTCGGGTGTCATCAGCAACGCTACTCCGTGGGTGTGGGGTTGGCCTTCTTCCTGTCCAGAGTGGATGATGGTGTCTCCACTCACTAGTTGCGTTCTTCCTGATCCTGTCCATCTTGTCTCACATGGCCTAGAATCTTCAAGTTGTATCTTTGCATCTCACGACAGACTTGAGCTGTTTTGCCTGTCTTGTATAGGGTTCTGATGTTCCAGGTCCCTATCCTGGTTTTGGCCTTGGTCGTCAGAAGAGTTGTCAGCGCACTGGCTTCCCAAGGGCTTTCACCAGCTCGCGTCATGGGCTCTACCAGAGAGTACCCATCCTGGACCAAGCAGTTCTCAGAGTTTGTTGTTGCAGTTTCTGTAACAGTCTTCTTTTTACAGAACCGGGTTGTTAGCCTAATTCAAACCCCCAACCTGGAGGACCAGTGGGTACTATTCGTCTGGTCTCTACCCTTTGACCTGTCTGACTTGGGTGGCCCTACCAGGAGACGAATCTCCCGCCAGCATAGCTCTCAGGGTTATTGAGACACGCAAGCCCCCCAACCACGGCAAGGTTGCACCCACTGCTCTGCTGCAACGATTCTGTTGGCCTCACAGGATTAGGCGCCTTTGTGGACAGCTGAACGCCACTTTGGTCTGTCCATTGCATTCAGCTCCCATGTGTCGTGGCTGATGTTGAAGGCCTTCAGAGAAGCTTTCAGAATGTCTTTGAAGCGCTTCTTTTGGCCTGCATGGAGAGTAGTACTACACCTGTGTTAGCTGCAGTAACTGGCACCACTCCCCTTCACCCCCCTCCCTTTCCAGAATACTGCCGAATCTACACTAACCGCCCTGCCCACACCCACATAGAAAAAAAGCGCCTCCTTATGTGACCTGAATTCGCAAAATCAGTGATGGTGTGTGGGCTGATGAGTTCGGAACCTCTTGTTGGTGGTGGTTCTCTGTGTGTAGTTGGTTGTGAGAGTCTGTGTTTGGGCTTGTTGAGGTGTTTGCGTGTGGTCGTGTGTGTGTGGGGGGGGGAGTGGGTGTGTGAGTGTGTGTGTGAGCGTGTGTGCGCGTCGTGCGGCGTGGGGGGTTACCTGATGGGGGGCGGCAAGGGGGGGGGGAGGACAACCCGTGAAGGGTAAAACACATGGTTGTGGCCAGTGCTATGAACGTGAGTGGCATGAGTGCGAGCGGGAGACGGGGTGAGGGCGGGTGTGGGGGGGGCTTTGGGCTGCTCGGGTGAGGGAGACAAGGTGAGGGTGTAGTTGTGGGGGGGAGGAAGAGCGGTGTGATGCGAGGACGGTGCACGTTCTCACGGTGAGTGACGTTCACGTATTTCGGCTGGC
>NC_134898.1:3486647-3496647 GCF_041734735.1 Babylonia areolata | reverse complement strand
CAATTCACGGCCCCCACCCCTATCCCCAACCCACTTCCCCCTCATCCTGCTCCCCCACCACGTCTGCCCCTCATCCTCATCCACCCCCAACGGGCCAACGAGGCGTGTCTGCACACATCAACAACACGGCCAAGACATACTATAGTTCAGTCTCTCTCTTGACGGAACCAGGTGGATGAGAGGAGCTAAGATCTGGTTCTCTGCACTTTGAATTCTGCCGAGAAGAGCCGAGAGTGGGGAGGACAGGAGAGAGAGAGACCGGAACCTTGCATGTTTTTACTTATCTTTTTTTTTTTAATCCACATATCTAAATCTATCTGTAAATGAAATCGTGTCCAATCACTTCCCGCGAAACATAACCTCTACAGAAAGCAACGTCCATGGTGACAGGGTGCCTACCAGTGCGAGACAAACTGCCCTGTTGGTTTCTTCGGCTGGGTAACAAAGAGAAGAAAAGGAAAGACCCATAAGTTTGAGAGAACTAGAAGCTGAAGGGTGTGTGGGTCTGGGGGGAGAGTATCAAATCAAATCAAATCAAATCAAGCCGACAACGAAGGCCGTCTCACAGCTACTCAAGTTCTCTGTGCAAACTTTCGTGCGTCCATCTGTCCAGCTGCCCAAACACCAGTCAGTCTCTCTCTCTCTCTCTCTCTCTCTCTCTCTCACGTGCGTAATCTACATTGTACAAAGCTGTTGGCCGCTACAAAAGCTATGGATCAGCGGTTAAGGTCGGCTGGTGTGTATGATACAAACATGTTTAACGTGCTGTTACATGCTGGTCTCTGGGCACGAGACAAGTACTGTCAAGCAATATTGGTATTCCCCCTTTTGAGCGCGTTTCACGAAAAGCTAACCTTTTTTTTTTTTTTTTTTTTTTTACTACCTGCGACCCTTCAAAATGTGTCTGTGAACCTATCTACATTCCGTGACCGTGACACCTGCAGCCGTTGACTCCATTTGTATTTGTATTTCTTTTTATCACAACAGATTTCTCTGTGTGAAATTCGGGCTGCTCTCCCCAGGGAAAGCGCGTTGCTATGCAACAGCGCCACCCACTTTTTGTAATTTTTTTCCTGCGTGCAGTTTTATTTGTTTTTCCTATCGAAGTGGATTTTTCTACAGAATTTTGCCAGGGACAACCCTTTTGTTGCCGTGGGTTCTTTTACGTGCGCTAAGTGCATGCTGCACACGGGACCTCGGTTTATCGTCTCATCCGAATGACTAGCGTCCAGACCACCACTCAAGGTCTAGTGGAGGGGGAGAAAATATCGACAGCTGAGTCATGATTCGAACCAACGCGTTCAGATTCTCTCGCTTCCTAGGCAGACGCGTTACCTCTAGGCCAGCACTCCACTTCGTATTTAAAATGAACTGCTGGAGGTGTTGAAATAATTCACAGTCAAACTTATTTGTGCCGAAATTCATAATAGTTCAATATTTCAATAGTTCAGTTGTAAAATATGTGATTGTGCGTGAATCCTAACGAAATCCTGTACAGTTACCGTTCTGAAATATACAGCTCAGATCCTTTTTGCTTCTGAAACAGTTCTAAACGAAGTTAAAAAAATCTGCAACGGAAGTTTGACGTCCACATGTTTGTTCCCCACAGGGGTAGATGTTGCCAGTGATCCATCTGTTGTTGGTCACCACAGTCCGGCCAGGGGACTGTGGCTGGCACTGCCGCCTTCAGGGTGGATGTGATGACATTCTTTCTTCACAGACACACTGTTCACAACATGAAATAACTCAACATCAACTGGACAATGATTGGATAACGTTCGCCAGTGGGGGAAAAAAGGTGCAAAGAGCGTGTCAAAACATGTCTCTGTGGAGATTCTCTCACACAGACACGCTCCCTAAGCCAGTCCCCCGATGTCAACATCGTCCTATGTGTGACATCGTTCTGTCTGTCCTGACAGCATGGGCATGCTGATCTTCACACACTGACATCTGTCCTGTCAGTACACTGATGGTCACACTTCAAACCTTTTCACATCAGTCTGCTGACGTTCAAACACGCCATAACTTTGTTGCACTTGTTCAATTTGTTTTGTGTTCTATTCCATCAACATACTGATACACATTTACTTTCCCTTCAGCATACTGCTACCCACACACCGTTTCTCAAAGCGTGCTGATAATCACACACACACACACCCCAGCGATATTTGGCTGGCATCACTGTACCGATAATTACCACGCATCAACATTTGTTCCATCCATGTATGAGGGTCATCACATGGTCATCACACAACAGATCTGTTACCTGTCACCAGAGCCCAGTAACTCGCACACCCAGTGGCACGTCAGACTTAGAAACCCTCACCAGATGGCAGGTCCTCATCGGCACTTACCACACGTCCTGTCATCACCATCCTCATCAACTGCAGAACTGACAACCACACAGCAGTGTATATCTGTGACCATTTCAGAATGTGGTGCTGGCATAGTGCATACCATCATGAACGGATAATCACACAACAACATCATTAAATATACGCCTTGCACAGTCCAGGACGGACACGCACACAACAATATCATTTAAGCCTGTGCTTTTTGCACAGTTCGTACCATCACACATCATTTCAGTCTATGTTTTTAAGCACAGATCGTACCATCACACATCATTTCAGTCTGTGTTTTTAAGCACAGTTCGTACCATCACACATCATTTAAGCCTGTGCTTGTTTTAAGCACAGTTCGTACCATCACACAGCAACATCATTTCGATCTGTGCAAAACTTTTTAGCACAGTTTGTACCATCACACAACAACATCATTTCAGCAGTGACAGAAGTACTGCTAGCACAGTCCAGAACCGTCACAAAACGATACGAACACAAAAACATCATTTTAATCTATGCTTTTAGCACAGTCAGTATCATCACGAACTGATCTCCAAATGACAATGTCATCAGTTCATCCCAAGCTTTCAACGCAGAGGCCATACCACCAAGGAACAGACAAAGCAAACAACAGCATCATCGTTTCAGTTCGTGGTTTCAGCAAAGTCCACACCATCGCAAAGCAATATATTCATTTCAGCATGACGGTGCTGTTAGCAGAGTCCACTTCCTTCAACAAGCAGATAAAGCACACAACACCATCGTTCCAGTCTGGTTTTAGCATAGTCCATAATCATTATCATCACGAACTGATGACCCAATGACATCGTCATCAGTTCAGTCTGTTGTGTTCACATTCCCCACTGCCCCCCGCCCCCTCCCCACCCGATTCCCCACTGCCCCCCGCCCCCTCCCCACCCGATTCCCCACTGCCCCCCGCCCCCTCCCCACCCGATTCCCCACTGCCCAACCGCCCCCCCCCCCTGATTCCCCACTGTCCCCTACAGTCCATCCCCGCATCCCCCACTGCCCCCCGCTACCCCCCTCCCCGTGGCACCAAGTCTGGTGCCACCCCCCATTTCCACAGAAGACTAGCCGGACTTTCCTTCCTTCACAGAGGTGTCAAAGTCTGATGACCGATCCATATTCGCTACAACAGATGCTTTTACAAAACCCGATAAATATGCTCCTTCACACGTCATCCCGAGTCGGACAGGCAGAATAAAAAGTAACCAGAGGAGTGGACAACACCAATGACATAGTAACCAGACAAAAAGGCTGGACGACACAAATGACACGGTAACCAGGCAGAAAGAGCGGACAATGACATGGTGACCAGGCAGAAAGAGCGGACAATGACATGGTGACCAGGCAGAAAGAGCGGACAATGACATGGTGACCAGGCAGAAAGAGCGGACAATGACATGGTGACCAGGCAGAAAGAGTGGACAATACTAATGACATGGTGACCAGGCAGAAAGAGTGGACAATACTAATGACATGGTGACCAGGCAGAAAGAGTGGACAATACTAATGACATGGTGACCAGGCAGAAAGAGTGGACAATACTAATGACATGGTAACCAGGCAGAAAGAGTGGACAATGACATGGTGACCAGGCAGAAAGAGTGGACAATACTAATGACATGGTAACCAGGTAGAAAGAGTGGACAATGACATGGTGACCAGGCAGAAAGAGTGGACAATGACATGGTAACCAGGTAGAAAGAGTGGACAATGACATGGTAACCAGGCAGAAAGAGTGGACAATGACATGGTAACCAGGCAGAAAGAGTGGACAATACAAATGATATGGTAACCAGGCAGAAAGAGTGGACAATATAAATGACATGGTAACCAGGCAGAAAGAGTGGACAATGACATGGTGACCAGGCAGAAAGAGTGGACAATACAAATGACATGGTGACCAGGCAGAAAGAGTGGACAATGACACGGTAACCAGGCAGAAAGAGTGGACAATGACATCGTGACCAGGCAGAAAGAGTGGACAATACAAATGACATGGTGACCAGGCAGAAAGAGTGGACAATACTAATGACATGGTGACCAGGCAGAAAGAGTGGACAATACTAATGACATGGTGACCAGGCAGAAAGAGTGGACAATGACATGGTGACCAGGCAGAAAGAGTGGACAATGACATGGTAACCAGGCAGAAAGAGTGGACAATACTAATGACATGGTGACCAGGCAGAAAGAGTGGACAATGACATGGTAACCAGGCAGAAAGGGTGGACAATACTAATGACATGGTGACCAGGCAGAAAGAGTGGACAATGACATGGTGACCAGGCAGAAAGAGTGGACAATGACATGGTGACCAGGCAGAAAGAGTGGACAATGACATGGTGACCAGGCAGAAAGAGTGGACAATACTAATGACATGGTGACCAGGCAGAAAGAGTGGACAATGACATGGTAACCAGGCAGAAAGAGTGGACAATGACATGGTGACCAGGCAGAAAGAGTGGACAATACTAATGACATGGTGACCAGGCAGAAAGAGTGGACAATGACATGGTGACCAGGCAGAAAGAGTGGACAATGACATGGTAACCAGGCAGAAAGAGTGGACAATGACATGGTGACCAGGCAGAAAGAGTGGACAATGACATGGTGACCAGGCAGAGACATGGTGACCAGGCAGAAAGAGTGGACAATACATGACTGACATGGTGGACAACATGGGACCAGCAAAGAGTGGACAATACAAATGACATGGTGACCAGGCAGAAAGAGTGGACAATACTAATCACATGGTGACCCAACATCTGAAAGAAAACATTGGAATTCTTCCCAAAGCATTGTATTGTATTGCATTGTATTGTATTACTTTTTTTTGGTCATGACATATATTTCTGTGTGAACCTGGGCTGCTCTCTCCCCATAAAGAGCGCATCGCCTCACACCAGTTTCCCCTTTTGTCTATCGGCAAATACATTTGTTTTACTATCAAAGAGATCTTCATTCTGCCGAACTTGGCCAGGGACAATGATTATGTTGCCGTGGATTCAGTTAAGTGCGCGAGTACGTGCTGCACACGGGACCTCCGTTTATCGTCGAATGACTAGCACCCAGACCACCACTTAAGGTGCAGTCGAGGGGGGAGGGTGTCTTTATTCCTGGTTCAAATATGGGATAAGGTAGACTAAGGGACTTATGTACATTTTTTTTTCTCTCTTTCGAAATCACTTGTTTGAAAAAAAACGTTTTGTTCGTGGACAACAGCGTGTCGAAACACGAAAGGAAAACTTAGTGAAGAAGAAACAAGCACAATGCCACGATACAGCTTGGTGCCCGGACAGAACACAGACGCCTGACTGAGACACAAGCGGACAGTTCAAGACGTGGTCTGCCCGTTGTGCTTCACTGGGTTCGCGGTCTGACCAACGACGGGTCGTGGGGTCATGGGCAAAACATGGACTGGTCCACGAGCGTAAAGGAAATATCAGATTTCAGTTTCAAGGAAGTGTCAAAGCGTGCGGACGAATCCATTATATGCTCCACCATCTCTGCTAAAAAAAAAAAAAAAAAAAAAAAAAAAAAAAAAGCAGCGCCTTACCTACGCATCACTCAACGCGCGCTGGTGAGGCCTTGAGAAAGAAGGAAGGTATTCGTCACTGTCCTGGTTCCACCAGCACTGACGCTAAACACGTGGTGTAGGGGAGGGGTGGGGAAGGGGTGGGGCAGAGGGGGCATCTTCCGTTTCTCTCAGTATCCATTAAATCATGCTTCGCTTTCTGCTCTGTACGGAACTGGCCATGGCCTTCAGGAAATATGATACCATGCCACATGACAGACTATGTGAAATAATAAAGGTGGTGGCAAAAAAAAATGTTAAAATGTCCTCAATGTTACCCAGAGGAAGTTTAGAATGGGAGGAAACAGGGAACGAACCCACAGAGGCAGGAAAACGGGGACAGGCGGCAACACGAACAACACGAACAGAAAAAAAAATCCAAACAAATCTTATCAGCGATGATAGAGAAAAAAAAACAACAACAAAAAAACACACAACGGAATCAGGATGAAGTCCTATTTGTGTCCAAACAGTCGCGTGGTGAATCAATGTATCCAAACGAAGAGACGCGGGAAGAGAAGAAACACGAGGTCTGATCGAGTAGTGTCCAAGCTTTGGTCAATGCACAGGCGCAACGACACGCTTTGGCAGTGAAGATAGTTACTGTGTCTGGCCACTGAGTGAGTGAACTGCTCAGCGTGTTGCTGTGATGCCCCAGTCAGCAGAAGACGAGGAGCGAGGCGGCAGGTGATGGACAGCAGCAGTGTAGGACGTGGTGGAGCCGTCAGACTGACCGTGTGGCGCAGGTCTTCACACACACCGACACATGGCACACCCCCCCACCCCCAATACCTTCACAAACCTCCACCCCTGACCCCCCACATACCTTCACACACACAGCACACCTGACCTCCTCCCCTCACACCTTCACAGACCTTCACCCCCCCTCCCCCTACCCCCACAAAGCCTGCTGCTGTACCTTCCCCACGTGGGACACTGGGCCAGATGCTGTCATCTCTGTGGCGGGTCTGTGTGCCAGCCAGGCCCTGAACCCCCCCTGTCTGTTGGCGATGAACTGCACAACACAGCTGTGCAGAAGACTGAAGGCCTGGCCGACACAGCCACACAGCACGTCACGTCCGTCTCCACGTCCACACACAGCATGTCCCTAGGGCCACAGCACGGGGAACACTGAACCTGAAGGTCATGGAAGATCACAGATGTCGCTCACAGACCCGGAGGATGTGACGTGACGGCCACAGGACACCGACATCAGATCCACACACCAACACCAACACCCTGGGTCTCTGTTCTTCCAGACCCAATCCCCCACCCTCCATCCCCCGCCCCCCTCCCACCCCTCTCTCTCCAGGGGGGCAGTGTTCCAGACTGCCGGACACAACAGGCAGAAGCGTGGAGTCCGAAGAGAAAACAGACAGGAGAGATTAGTTGTCGCCCCTTTGGTGCTGCAAACACGGAGTCTAGGAGACGGGGGCCCCCCACGGGAGTCCTGGAAGGCACAGGGGCAGACGCCAGCCCAGCAGAGACCCCACCAACAGCAGGAGGAGGGTCATGTGGAGAGAGGTGGTGGAGGAGGAGGAGTAGGCGGGAGAGGGGGAGGCGGAGGAGGCTGAGGAGGGTTGCTGGGAGGTGGGCAGTGCCTCCTGGCAGGTGTAGGCATCCAGGCGGCGGTACCCCTGGCGGCACTGGCAGCTGTAGGAGCCTGGGGTGTTGACGCACACGGTGTGCGTGTGGCAGTGGTGCCCGAACTTCCCGCCCTCCGTGCTGCACTCGTCGATGTCTGCACACACACAGCGGCATGGTCAGCGTGTGGTGTAGGAGTAGTAGTCTTCAGTTTAACGTCTTCCACTTTAAGTGATATTAGAAGCGTGTGGTGCAGGGTAACACCGACATGGACAGTGAGTGTACAGTAAGACACACACAGCAAAAGACATATATACATAAGTGAATGAATGAATGCATAAATATTATAAATAACACACAAACAAACAAACAAATCGATGAATGTGTATGATTGTCACTCGTGTCCGACTATCACCACCAGAACAGCAAAGGAGGCAACTGCTGTTCCAACTATCTGGGCTAGAGTTTGATTATATTTGAGAGTGTCTTGCCCAAGTTACATCCCCACTCTCTCGGTCAATGGGGTTTTAGGACAGTCGGCGTTGGGATGGTTCCTAAAGGCCAACTACCCCAAGGCTGCAGCACTTAGAGCCAGTGCAACCTTGCCTCCTCGTTTGAGAGTCGTAGTCCTTCACAAAAGACTAAGCTGTAAATGACTTTCTATCGCAATGGAGAAACCATTGATCATACAGCTCTAACTTTGCTGTTGGCCCAAATGTATGCTTTGTCAATCTGTGATACAGGCTGAGTGTTGGGCCTAATAAATGAATAATAATAATAATAATAAAAAAAACATGACGACATTTTTTTTTTCAGACAAAGCAGTATCCATACAGTTTCAGTTTCAAGAAAGTGCCAAAACTGATCCATGTACGATTCGCCACATACACGTGTAAAAAACAAACAAAAAGCAACTGAAATAGTATGTCTGTATGCCCAGCTACTTAGTAGTCGTACACAATAATACCCTCACCCCATCCCCGCCCCCATCACACCCTCCTGTCACTGTCTCTCCTTACGGAAAACCAAAACATGGGCCATAACTCATTGGTTTTACTGCATTTCCTACAGTGGTGCAGGGTCCTGTAATTGTGGACTTTTTTTTGAGAATTCCTTTCGGTCCCCTGTGAATCAGCCTCCCTTTTCTCTGGCCCCGCCCCAAGGACCGTGTCTGGTACCCTGCACGTGCTGGTTTTAAGACAACTCTTGAGATGATTATCACCATACTCACACAATATATACGTACTTGTACACAAGTGTGTGGATCAGTGTTAGATTAGAACACAGAATAATATACTACTTTCTCCAGAAGAGGGAGGGACCGGGGATACATTTAAAATGTGGTTCAAATACAGAAACATGCACGATTCTATATATATATATATATATATATATATATATATATATATGTGTGTGTGTGTGTGTGTGTGTGTGTGTGTGTGTGTGTATCCCTTGTTTGTGTCAGTCGAAGATGCCAGCTCATCTATATCGTTCCTACTGCCTGCTTCCATCTGTACCTCATTTTCCATCCTACACCAGCTCTTTATTTTCGGGAACCTTGCGACTGAGCGTGAGCGCGTGTGTTTACGGGCATTGTCTACCCACTCTGTGTGCGTGCACGCGCGCGCGCGTGTGTGTGTGTGTGTGTGAATAAAAAAAGAACAGAAACGTAAGCAGGTCAGTGCGCTACTATAAACTGTGTGATATAAAGTAAAGATCTGTTCATTCATTACATTCATTCAGTCATTCATTCAGTCAGTCAGTCTTTCCCTCTATCTCTCTCTAAACACACGCAAACCTTCTTCCCCTCCTCACCGGCCTTTCCCTCCTGCCCTGTTAGCGAGGTACACACAGCTTATCAGCGCTGTGCTGGGGTTGAGGAGAATCCCCCACCAATACCCACCCCCTAACAAAACGGCTACAGCGGCCCTAATGAAGCCAATTAGACAGCCAGGGCCACCGACACACCTGCCCGGCCACTCTGCAGCACAGGGGAACAAAGTGGGCCTTGCTTGTCGTGTCGGGCTGCCTGTTGTTGGGGGCTGGAAAGTGGCGGGGTGTCGAGTGATAACCCGGAGTTACGGCCCTTTGATTCCCGCTTTCCCGAGCAGGCCCACAGAGGGCCCATGATAGTGCTTCCTGTCCGCCGGACAAGGCTCCGTGTTGCCGATAATCGCCGTCAGCCCGAAAGGGTTCCACCCATCAAGCTCAATAGTCCTGTTCAGCTCAGTGGTTCCACTTCCATCCCTCCCCCCATCCTCTCCCCTCCCCTCACTAGACACACAGCTCCGTCTAGCCTGGAACTGGCCCGTAGTCACTATTTCTTTCTGTGCCCCCCCCCCCCCCCCCCCCCCCCTCCTCTGGCCCCCCTCCCTCCCTTCCTTTTGTCTTTTATTTTCCTTACAAGATCAGACATAAATGATTTTCTGCATGCTATAGAACGCGCCCAGACTCCATGACATACTTTTTG
>NC_134898.1:3461647-3479147 GCF_041734735.1 Babylonia areolata | reverse complement strand
ACACAACACAACACAAACATCAGCAGCAACACAGAACACCAACAGACATGCACGGCAGTGTGTGCTGACCTTGGCAATGTTTTCCGTCGCCCCTGAAGCCAGGGTTGCACTGACAGGCGTATTGCGTGGCCATGTTGACGCAGCTGGCGTTCTGGTGACAGTCGTGACCCGTCGCACAGAAATCTGTCCCTGGAAAAAAACAAAACAAAACAAAAAAAAAGTCACCAATTACGTCACCTGCACGTCACCAAGACCTTCCTTCGTCATCACTGACGTCACACGACTCACATCATCACTTCGCTTGGTTATCAGTATGTCGTGTAAGTCGCCAACGTCGGTTTCCCGTGAGACTGTCCGAATCATTTACACGGGGTGGTCCTTTCAACCAGCACTCATAGACCAGCCTGACACACAGACGAGCGCGCGCACACACACACATACATGAACACACACACAGACACACACACACAGACACACACACACACACACACAGATAAAACGCAATCTGCAACAAACAGTAACGTAGCCTTGGGTATCTTGTTGTCCAATTTCAACGAACAGCAATTACCACACTTGGTACACAGTTCCTTTGATCTGTTTGCTCAGACACAAAAGTGGACAGGGCCAGGCAGACAGGGAGACAGACAGACAGACAGACAGACCGACCTTTGCAGACGGGACAGCACTGGTTCTGGATCTCCAGACGTTCACTTGGCGGACAGCTGAGGGGCGGGCAGCTGGTCTCTCGGTTCACACGTTTACACCGTGTCTGGCCGTTCTGCACACACACACACACACACACACACACACACACACACACACACACACACACACACGCACGCGCACACACACAGTGGTCATTATCACAGTCATCATCATCTCCGTCATGATCACTACCAGAGCCTTCATTTTACTGTCCTCACGACGACCATCATTGACATCTTCAAAGTTACCATCATTTTTATCAAAGTGATAGTAATAATAATCATCAGTCATCATCATAGTTATCATCATTATCTTCAAGGCGAACACCATCTCCAGCCATTATGATCACACACGTTTATATAACTATGCATATGTGGTAGTCAGTCACGTCCGACAATGACACTCAGAACAGCAGAGGAGACAACTGCTGTCCCGACTAACTCTTTGGGGTCCGGCTACAGATTTTGCTACAGATTTGCCATCTTGACCTGGACGCCCAAACGCCCCAGTTTGCCGTCACAATGTCCAGCGTCTGTAGACAATGGGCTGTCTACTTTTGGAGTCCGTCTGAGGCGATCTGGGGCCGTTGGTCTTGAACCTGACCACCGCGATTGTCTGATAGCCCTGTTGGCCGAGAGAGTGGGGATGTAACCTGAACAAAACATTCTTTGCTTCAATCAAATTCTAGCCCAGATAGTTGGGCCAGCAGTATGTATGCATGATTCTCCAAAGAGGTCGATGAGCGACATACACTGTCCCAGCACCCACCACGGACACTGATGGGCCAACACGAACTGTTCGGGACGACATGTGTTCCGTGGGATACCTGTGCTGATGGCATGTGGCCCGTGTTCCACCCTCCATCTATTTCCTGTTGACCTCAACTCACCGCACGACTCCCCTCACCATCTCCTACCTTTTAAACGACAAAAAATAAAATATGAAAATGTATACTTTAACAAAGTGTCTACAATCACCAGTATGTGTGAAGGGAATTTAATTACCACCCCCACCCCCCAAACCCCTCCTCCTCCCCAACTTGGCCCAAAACATGGCACTTGGACAATATCGTGTCACAAGGACTGGCTTTTCGACTTTTGACTTTTATTATTTGCGTCGATTGAACAAAATGTTTACGCTAATGATCCCCCCCCCTTCCCCTCATTCACAACAAAACAGTATACAGCCACACAGACACAGACAGACAGACACACACACACACACACACACACGCAGGCACACACACACACACACACACACACACACACACACACACACACACACACACACACACACAGAGGAGCCATAACAATGAAGCGCCAGAAGAACAAATCATAAATCACACAGTAATTCATCAAACACAACATATCACAGTGTGACTGAAAGACACACACACACACACACACACACACACACACACACAGTAACAACACAACAGACCTCCCACCTAAAGCCATTCTCCTGATGCCGACCCCCCACATCCCACCCCCCACCCATACCCCTCCCCCCTCCATCCCCCCAGTGTCTTGGTAGTCAACACTCAGCCAATGACCGCACAGGCTCCACGCTGACGGCCCTCCCTCCTCCTCTCCCCCCTTCACCCACCCCGTTCCCCCTTTCCGTCCTGACCCCTGTGTGTGTTAATGGCACCAAGCACACACTGCAGTCGCTCCATCGCAAAGTGCCAGGAATTTGCCGCCAATTAGACAGTGACAGGGGCTGGGGGGGGGGGGGGGGGGGGGTCACGATTTGTGTTGCGTGTCCGTGAGGAGTACAGTGCAAGGCAGGTAGAGAGGGGTTTGGGTGGGGAGGGGGGGAGGGTGAAGTGAAGGCGTGAAGGTTGGGGGCAGGGAAGTGTGTGTGTGTGTGTGTGTGTGTGTGTGTGTGTGTGTGTGTGTGTGTGTGTGTGTGTGTGTGTGTGTGTGCAGAGGTGGGGGGTGGGTGAGGGATGACAGATGAGATGAAAGAGCGCAGTCTTCCTCATACCTGATCGGCAGGGCAGGTAAGTGAGCAAGGGCTCACGGAGTCCAAACTCCGCTCAAAACGAAGGAAATGTACAGACTAGTTCCAGTAACAAATAATGGGGAAGACACTGGATGATGGAGGGAAAAAAGATCGTTAAACTCCGGGTGAATCACTTCGGTTTTGGACCCACGTTTTTACGTCACTATCTCGCAGGTGTTTCAGTAGCCAGTGATCACCTTACATTAAGTTCCAGTGGACATTTGACTTCGATCAGATCTCTGACTTTAATCGTTTGTGGGTTTTTCTGTGACGTGGCTCTGACCGGTTGGTTAGTTGGTTTAAATGCTTTTCAGATGGTTTGATTATGTTATGACGTGGATATCTTTATGTGTTATTCTTTTTATACGTTTCAGCTGTATTGTTTGAATATCTTTATCAGCCTTCTGAATGTTAGGTAAAAGCGCTGTGTGAATAACAACTACTACTAAACAAACAACAACAACAAAAACCAAAAAAAACCCTACTGATTATGTATGCAGCGCTGAATATTACGAAGAGACAAATCACAGTGCTTTCATGTAAGTCGTTCACACACATACACGTACCTGATTCTAAGGGATGAAAGACAAAACTTATAATAAATCTATGTAAATAGAAAGCAAGAGAAACTGAGAAACTGAACACAAGAAAGAGGATGCAGAGAGTGTGGGGGTGCCTTGTTTGGAACGAGGTAAAAGAGTTATTTTTTTAGGCCAAAGCTGAAGAGATTGTGAGCAGTGCAGAGATTTAAAAGAGAAGGTCCAGACTCATCATTGTATTTATGTCACACCGTTCGTAATTAAAGACGCAGAAAAGATTCAAACAATAATTATAATTATTGTTGTTGAGGCGGTTTATTACATAACAGTGAATCTGGTATTATCCATCGCCTTCCTGCAGTAATTTTATCGTAAAAAACGACAACAACCACCTACAAAAAACCACGTTGCAGACAGAAAGTGTTCCCCGACATCAAAGCAGCTCCCGTAATGTGGTTATCATCAGTAAGTGCAATCTGCTTTCTGTCGCTTGGGCCGGCGATGTTTGCTTTTGGTTTGACTCAGTGTTTCTCTCTCTCTCTCTAGCTCTCTCTCTCTCACTGTGTGTGTGTGTGTGTGTGTGTGTGTGTGTGTGTGTGTGTGTGTGTGTCTGTGTCTGTGTGTGTGTGGAAGTGAAAGAGAGCATGCATATAAAAACATCCACCACGCACCAAGAGCGTTCCGATGGCTGAGGGTAGAGGTGTGGCGAATCCAGCATGTGCTTCGTGACAGCCCTATAAGGGTGGGGTGGTGTGTCGGCCTGTCTGTCGCACTACATCAGGGTCTATAGCTGGGGAAGTGGGGTATTCCACAGTGAGATACGTGTCTATGGGTATTCCAGGATATTTATCCGCCAGTTCCTGTCACCCCTTACCTCATTTCGCCCTCTGGGAGGTTTTGGGGTGGGCGGTTTTTAGTTGTTTTTTTCTCTTTTTGGGGGGGTGGATTGGGGGGGCGGGGGGGGGGGGGGTCGGTGGTGGTGGTGGGGGGGGGGGGGGAATCTCAGGGATGGGGTGGAGCAAGACGGGGTTGGGGGAGGGGGGAGGGGGTGCTGGGGGGGGGGGGGGGCGGAGGGGGGGGGGGCGGGGGGGGGGGGGGGGGGGGGGGGGGGGGGGCAAGATGAAGCTGCTAACTGTTACAGAAAATGTCGACAATTTCTGCTGACGATTTTTTCGCGACGCCTTTACATCAGTGCCGTCAGGTGGAAGGTAGGCAGGCAGAGGGGGTTGGGGGTGGGGGGGGGGAATGGGGGGGGGTGATGGGTGGTGGGGGTGGGGGTGGGGGTACACTCCCTTCTGTACGGTGTCTGCTTCACCACACAATCAGTGCCGGTGTAGCAGTCTATTCGTACCCACCCACGATGGTTTTGACCCCCCGGCGTCAAATCTAGCTAGCCCGGATTGGCCCAGAGTTGGATAATATCCCACCCCCACCTCCCCGTCATGGACATGGGGGATATGGGGAGTGTCGTTAAAGTCTAGCCCAGAACCATCCCCCTTCCTCTATCAAAAGCTTGATCAAATCTGTGTGCTCTAAAATATACAAGACTTAAGAGTGCACAGCGTAAACTCAAACTTGTAATTAAACTTGGTAAACGTGTCTGTGTCAAGTGTAATTTATTTTCCAGAAATAAAGTTTACCTAAACTACAGGCTGCTTTTTGATGATTTACTACAATGTAATCTCAACGGGTTTTTTTGTTTGTTTGCTTGTTTGTTTGCATGTTTACTACATGCTTGTTTGTTGTAAAGATAGTTTATTCTGTTATTTTCTGTGTTGGAATGAATGGGTCTGTACGTTTTGATTCCTATGACGTGTTGTTAGCATGTTCGTCTTGGGAGGGGAGGGGCGATCCTGACCAGCCACAAATTACCCCGGGGGGGTACCCAAGTATTACGCCAGTGTAGAACCCTACAAGGTGGGTAGGGGGTAGTTTGAGGTTATAACACCGGATCCGCCGCGAAGGACGAGCAGAGAGATGAAACTTGGGGAGGGGGGCTGTGGGGGTGAGAGGGTGTGGGGGGGAGGGGGGATGTGGGGGTGCGGAGGAGGGGCTGACGAGGAGCAGAGAGAACGGCGCGGGTCTTTGAAGCGGGGGCGACGTGAGTGCTGAGGCGGGGATATTTGTTTTACATTATGTCTGCACTGAGCGATTGAATCTGCGGAATGAGCTTTGCATGTGTGCAAGTCATAGATTTGAGAGAGAGAGGGGGAGAGGGGGAGAGGGAGGGAAAGAGAGAGAGAGAGAGGGGGGGGGGAGAGAGAGAGAATACGAATAATAAAAATTAATGTTTACTACTGATTTAGAAAAACAAAGGCCTTACTGAATGGGATAAGTCATTTCACAAATAAAGTAAAACGTACATTGCATCATATATTATGTTAAAAGAAAAAGACACATTCATACTGGTAGCATAATCTAGTTACAACCGTAAGCAATCGTTTTAATACTTTGCAAATGTGGATCACCACATAATATCATCTCATCCACACCCACACAAAGACCTAAAATCACGATATTTGAAGCTCACTAACTACTATTTAAGATTGTTATGATGTAAAGAGAAACCCGGGAGAAGAATTGAGAGGCTGATGGCCTACCATGGTCAACAAGGACTGCAGAAAAGCAGGCACGAATGAATGTTCTAAACTCCCAACGACGCCACAGACAACTGTGATGATGGTCCAGTTCTATGACCATTCAAACAGTGTTGCCTGCCTGGTCACTGGGACCCCGAGCCATCCGAAACAAGTCACACACACAAAGAAAAGTTGAAACCACACCTCCTCTCCAGTCATCTCCTTCCCCACCCACCCCCTTCCACACACACACACACACACACACACTGATCTGCATATTTGTTGCGCGTGGTGGCTCACTGATAACACTTCGCCATTTCCATTCTCATTCAATCTCGTGCCCACATCATCCTCATGCATTCTACACTCCCACACTTGTGTTGTTGTTTTTTTCAACAAAGCCCGTGCCAATGCACTGCTCCTCTGTTATACCCCCCCCCTCCCCCCTCGCCCCCGTCCCCCCCTCACCCCCCCACCCCCTGTTGTTGTGTGAGTGGTTGAGGTGGGAGGTCGGGCTTCAGACTTCAAAAGAATGTGCAGGAGGAACTCTTGACAGTTCCACATGGGGTGTGTGGGGGTGGATAGAACTGGGGGGATGGGGCGTGGGGGTGAGGGCATTCTTTTTGCTATGCCTCCACACCGGGCGGCAAGGGATAAGCTGTGTGTGTGTGTGTGTGTGTGTGTGTGTGTGTGTGTGTGTGTGTGCGTGCATGTGTGTGTGTGCGTGTGTGTGTGCGCGCGCGCGTGCAGTGCGTGCATGTGTGAGTATGCACAAGTTTTTATACTGATATGCACTTGTATGTATCCTAATTTCTACTGTTTTTGTGTATGATTTTCGATTTATGTTCGTACCTTGTTATGTACCCCCCACCACCCCAATATTACTTGTGACCCCGGTAGTAAAGACATATTCTATTCTATGATATTCTAATGGCGGACTATGTCATGTCGTGCGATCAGCCCGTAGGTGGATACATTACGAATGCGTGCATTCAGAGAATCTACGCACGAACCTATTCAAACAAATCCCGTAACACACTAAAAAAAAAAAAAAAAAAAAAAAAAAAAAAAAAAGACGCAAGGCCTTCAAGACTCACTTGCGATACACTTAAAAAAATCCAAGCTCTTTATGTATTGAGTATAATTTCAAAATGTAATGTTTAAGATGAGAAAGATCAGTTTAAAGCAAATTAAGTCCCCTAGCATTAATTACAGAGTAATTTCCCTTTTTTTAACTATCTGCACCAAAACGTTTGCAAAATAAATAAAACTTCCATGCTTAGCAAAAGAAGTTTAAATAGCTCAACAAAAAATGATAATAATGACTGTTCTTGTTGTTGTGTCAGAATATCAGATCAAAGTGCCAAGTTTAGAGAATACAAAAAATATAACAGTAAATGCAGTTTGCATATAATTAGGCTTTTTTGTGTGTGTGTGCCCATCCCAGAGGTGCAATATTATTTTTAAACAAGATGACTGGAAAGAACTGAATTTTCCCTATTTTTATGCCTAATTTGGTGTCAACTGACAAAGTATTTGCAGAGAAAATGTCAATGTTAATGTTTACCACGGACACACACACACACACACACACACACACACAGACAACCGAACACCGGGTTAAAACATAGACTCACTTTGTTTACACAAGTGAGTCAAAACAACAACAGAGATCTACGAGCTCAGTCACGCACGCTGAAGTACTGCGCGTGGTTGCCCCCCTTAGCCAGCATGCCGGGTGGACCCCAAAAGCGTCACGGTTCACGCTGGTGAGCAAACCAAACATGCACTGTCATCTTGCCCACTCCGCGGGTACAGCGATTACCTGTATGTCACTACCTCTAACCACCCGTCACTTTTAGGGTATGCTGAAACTTATGTATGTGTGTATGTATGTGTGTGTGTGTGTTTGTATGTATATGTGTTTGTATGTATGCAGCAGCAGCAACAAGAGTAGTAGTAGCATCGCCATCACCATCACCACCAACATCATCATTATCATTACAATTGTTATTACAGTTTCATTTTGGAGACACATAAGATAGTTGTTCGGAGAGAGAGGGAGAGAGATGTATACATATAGAGACAGACAGACAGAGACAAAGACACAGAGAGGGAGAGAGGGAGAAAGAGAAAGGGAGATACAGACAGACAGAGACAATGTCACACACACACACACACACACACACACACACACACACACACCACAGAGAGAGAGAGAGAGTGAGACAGAAACAGAGAAAAGCAGAGTGAGCGAGCGAACGAGCGAGAGAGAATGAATGAATGAATGACTGAATCTTTATTTTCCAACGGTGAAGATATTAGCACTTTGGCAGACTTCCATATCTGCCGTTGTTCTAAGAGACACACAAACAGGTACACATAAAAATATTGTTAACCTCAATACATGAATAATGTACAAGTATAACACAGCGTCAAACTGAGAGACATCATTCACATCTGAGAGACAGACAGACAGACAGACAGAGACAGACAGATACAGACACAGAGAGACACAGAGAGAGAGAGAGGAGGGGGTAGGAACCAAGACAGAGGGAGAGAGAAAGAGAGAGAGGGGGAGAGAGAGACGCTTGACGCTTCGAGAGAGAGAGAGAGAGAGAGAGAGAGAGAGAGAGAGAGAGAGAGAGAGAGAGAGATGTGCAGACACACATACAGACAAAGGCACAGAGAGTGAGATACAAACAGAGAGAGACTAAGGCACACACACACACACACACACACACACACACACACACACAGAAAGAGAGAGAGAGAGAGAGAGAGAGAGAGAGAGAGAGAGAGAGAGAGAGAGAGACAGAGAGAGAGAGATATGCAGACACACATACAGACAGACAAAGGCACAGAGAGTGAGATACAAACAGACAGAGACTAAGGCACAGAGACAGAGAGAGAGAGAGAGAGAGAGAGAGAGAGAGAGAGAGAGAGAGAGAGAGAGAGCCAGACAGACAGACAGACATAGAGACAGAGCCACGGGAAGGCCGGCAGTACTCACATCACAGGTACACGTCACACACACCCGGGGGCTGAGTGTTTCCCCGTGATCGTAGTACTTCCCATCGTATATACAGTTGGCTGCAACACAGCATCACCGTCATCCTCCTCCACGTCATCATCAGTACAACATCCCTGCTACCATCAACCACGTCATCGTCATCATCAGTACAACATCCTTGCCATCAACAACCACGTCATCATCAACACAGCATCACCGTCATCCTCCTCCACGTCATCATCAATACAACATCCTTGCCATCAGCAACCTCGTCATCATCAACACAGAGTCACCGTCATCATCCTCCACGTCATCATCAATACAACATCCTTGCCACTATCAACCACGTCATCGTCATCATCAATACAACATCCTTGCCATCAGCAACCACGTCATCATCAATACAACATCCTTGACATCAGCAACATCGTCATCATCAACACAGAGTCACCGTCATCATCCTCCACGTCATCATCAATACAACATCCTTGCCATCAGCAACCACGTCATCATCAATACAACATCCTTGCCACTATCAACCACGTCATCGTCATCATCAATACAACATCCTTGCCATCAGCAACCACGTCATCATCAATACAACATCCTTGCCATCAGCAACCACGTCATCATCAACACAGAATCACCGTCATCATCCACCACGTCAACGTCATCATCAATACATCATCACCGTCATCATCCACCACGTCATCGTCATCATCGATACAACATCTAAGCCATCATCAACCATGTCATCATCACCATCATCATCATCACCAATACAACATCACCATCACCATCATCATCAATACAACATCTTAACCATCATCAACCACGTCATCATCGTCAACATCAACACACCATCTCAGTCAGCATCAACGACGTCATTGCCATCATCAATGCAACATCCCTGCCATCATCAGCCACGTCATCGATATCTTCAATACAACATCTCAGCCATCACAAACCATGTAATTGCCATCATCAATACCACATCGTCATCATCATTAACAGCAACAACATCAACATCATTGACAGCAGAAACAGAATCAACAAGGCGACGTGCAGCCAGTGTCATCCCGATTAGGCTGTTCCATCGCGCGCTCGTGTGTGTGTGTGTGTGTGTGTGTGTGTGTGTGTGTGTAGGCGCGCGCGCGCTCCAACCCCCTACGCCCTCTCAGCCCCTCTCTCTCAGACTCCCTATCCTCACTCTCTGTCTGTCTCTGTCTCTCTGTCTCAGCCTCTCTACATCTCTATGTCTCCCTCACTCCCACCTTCCTGCAGTGGAGGATATGGATGCTGTGCTGTGCGGTGCTGAAGGTGTTCCATCAAGGTGTGTGAGAGACAGGAGAAAGAGAGAGAGATAGGCACAGAGAGAGGCAGAGAGAGAGAGTCAGGGGAGAGAGAAACAGGCAGAGAGAGAATCAGAGAGAGAGAGATAGGCAGAGAGAGAGAGAGTCTGAGAGAGAGAGGGGGTCAGGGGGAGAGAGAGAGAGAGAGAGAGAGAGAGAGAGGCAGAGAGAGAGAGAGAGTTAGGGGGAGAGAGGGGGTCAGGGGGAGAGAGTCAGAGAGAGAGAGAGATAGGCACAGAGAGGCAGAGGGAGTCAGAGGGAGAGGGGGGTGCGAGTGAGGGGCACATAATCACCTGTGTCTGATCACCTGTCTGCTGTCCCTCCCCACCAATCCCCACCCCGCTTATCTCCCCTTTAGTAGAAAAGCTGAGGCAGGCGGAAAGGGTGTCAGTCCGCACCACAAACACGTGGCCTCGCGGCAATGCACCCGACTGTAGTAAGCGAATGTTGAAGGGTTCCAATCCTGTATGTGGACCTGGATTTTCATACTCCCTCCCTCAACCAGACCTTGTGTGATGGTCTCGGCGCCATTCTTTCACCAGCATTCACTTAGCGCACGCAAAAAACAACAACAAAAACAACAAAAAAAACCGACGACGGTGATGGCGATGTTGTTGATGATGATGATGACGAGAACGACGACGACGACGATGACGATGGTGATGGTGATGGTGATGGTTATGCTGCTGCTGCTATTGTTGCTGCTGCTGGTGACGACATCATGATGATGATGATGACGACGACGATGATGATGAAGACAACGACGCCAATGACGATGACGATGATGACGACGACGACGATGATGATGATGATGAGGCCACACACAGACAGCCAGCCGTGTTAAGGACTCTCCACTAGGCCTCCCGGTATCACTGCTGCTGATGCTGGCGGGGCCTCTAATCAAGTTATACAAACCTGAGGGGTTCTTCCTCCTCGTCATCAGCTTCACTGAGGGGGGCAGGGGAGGCTACTCTCCTTAGAGGAGGAGGGTGGGGTGGGGTGAAGTGTGGGGGCGGGGGCGGGGAGGAATATGCTATACTGTAAGCGTTGTCATGTAGCGCGTAAAGAGGTATGTGGGGGGGGGGGGGGTTGTGGGGGGAGGGGAGGGAAATGAGGGGTTGGTGAATGAAGGGGAGCAGGTTGTGGCAACAGCAAAGAAGAGAAGAAGGAGAAGAGAATCGCAGTGCAGGCTCCTTTGGTAGCAGGTTGTACTTTGGGAATCACCCAGCAGTCTTCCCCCCACTGGTCGCTAATGTCAGGCCCAGCAGGGTGCCAGAGGAGAAGGGGGGAGGGGAGGTGCGGGGGTGGGTTGGGGTTGGGGTGGGGTGTCTAGGGTGAAGGGAAAGGGAGCGGGAAGGCGGTTGTGGGTGTTGGGTTGGGGGTGTGGGTGTGGGTAGGGATGGGGTGGCGAGGTCTATGATGGGGTCCGGGAACTGCTTAGGCTCGGGACTAACACGGTGTGGCGGGGTCCGGGGGAGCAGCCAAAGAGGTGGCCTGCAGAGAGGGTCGTCATTACTGCAGCCCTGCCTGGGTCCCGCCTCCACTCCGCTCTCTCTCTTTTTCCGCTCTCCCTCTGTGTGTGTGTGTGTGTGTGTGTGTGTGTGTGTGTGTGTGTGTGAGAGAGAGAGAGAGAGAGAGAGAGAGAGTATGTGTGTGTGTGAGGGGAGGAGGGACAGAGAGAAAGAGAGAGAGAGTGTGTCTTCGTGTTCCCGATGCTGACAGTGACGCCACAGGACGCAAAACGTCATCATTACCCAGACAGGACGTCATCCGGTTGCCCCCTCACCCCTCTAGCCCTCAAAATACCCGCAGTACGCACAGTTCTGGCAGAAAGAGATGTGTTTTAATGCCGGCAGTGGCTGGGAGTCCGCTGATGAAGCGATGTTGGCTGTGAATGACCCGAGGGTCAGTCAGGTCTCACATTCTACACGTGCCGGTGAAGGTGAAGGTCGGAGTGAGGTCATCACCCCCTGCACGCCGTCACAGCCATCACAGCAGCTGACGATGACGATGAGGATGATGAAGGCCAGCCATGGGCCATCCCTTCCCCGGCCCCCCCGCGGTCCCCACCCCACTTCCTCCACCCTGGTAATGCAGAGAGCACGTGGCTATTCGGACCAGGAGGTTTCTCGTCGTTTTCTTGACAAAACATTTTGTAAGTTCCATCTGCTCCTCTGGGGCGCCCAGCTGTAAAACGCTGCCATTCTTGCAGTCTAACTTTACTGTAAGTAAATGACTAGCACCCAGACCACCGCTCAGTCTACCAGTTTCAGTTTCAAAGAGGTGTCAAAGTGTGCGGACTGATCCATATACGCTACACAACATCTGCTGTACTATAAAAAAAAAGAAAAAAAAAGAAAGGAAAAACAAGGAGCAGATGCCTGGCGTTCGGATAAATTCACCGCACTGGTCCAGTGTGAGAGGGGGTACATACATCAGGGTCCCTAACTGGGAATCGAAACTTAAGACACTGGCTTCCTGGACGGACGTATTCCCACTCATACCACATATCGCTTTCACCTGTCTACAGTGTACAGTTTAAGAATTTCCTGAAGGGAACCAGAAGAAAAAAAGGATGGAGGCTGCGCTGAGACAAAAGAAAAGCCAACATCATATAAACCACTCAGTACTAGTGGCTGAAGTGAAAGAACAAAGACGTGAACAGTCGGACCAGGAAGTACTAGTGGCTGAAGTGAAAGAACAAAGAGACCAGGAAGTACTAGTGGCTGAAGTGAAAGAACAAAGACGTGAACAGTCGGACCAGGAAGTACTAGTGGCTGAAGTGAAAGAACAAAGACGTGAACAGTCGGACCAGGAAGTACTAGTGGCTGAAGTGAAAGAACAAAGAGACCAGGAAGTACTAGTGGCTGAAGTGAAAGAACAAAGAGACCAGGAAGTACTAGTGGCTGAAGTGAAAGAACAAAGACGTGAACAGTCGGACCAGGAAGTACTAGTGGCTGAAGTGAAAGAACAAAGAGACCAGGAAGTACTAGTGGCTGAAGTGAAAGAACAAAGAAGTGAAGTCGGACCAGGAAGTACTAGTGGCTGAAGTGAAAGAACAAAGAGACCAGGAAGTACTAGTGGCTGAAATGAAAGAACAAAGAGACCAGGAAGTACTAGTGGCTGAAGTGAAAGAACAAAGAAGTGAAGTCGGACCAGGAAGCCGAAGACTTCACGGCCAGTGCCACCTCTTCATCATCATCTTACTCGTTCACCAGGTGGCAAGCTGTGTATAGTAGTGGAGTCTGCTGAAGAGAGAACAGAATAGGGAGGTAGTGGCATATTTTCATACCTTTTCTTTTTTTAACATCTCCGCCCCGTCCCCCCGACACCCCCTCCCCTCACCACCCACCGTCTCTCTGACCCCCACCTCCACCCCGGCCTTTCTCCGGGTGATGACGGCTTCACAAGTAAAGGGGATGGTGGTGGGTGGAGGGGGAGGGGAGAGGTGATTAAGGGGGAAGGAATGTGGCCAATGCCTAGCACTCTCTCTCTTCTCTATCTTTCCATCTCCCCCCCACCTCATCCCCACCCCTCTGTCTTTCTTCTCTCTCTCTTTTCCTCTATCTCTCCCTCCCCCTCCCTCTCTCTCTCCATCCCTCCCCCCCCTCTCTGTCCCGTCTATATCTCTCTATCCCTCCCTATCTCCCTCTCTCTCCTCTCTATCTCTCTCCTCTCTCTGTGTTTCTCCCCTCTCTCTCCTCTGCCCCCACCCACACCCCCACGTCTTGCAGCAGCGTATATGGGCGGGTGATTGCAGGTAAGAGGAGACAGGAAGGTTTGTCACTTTTGACACGGCTCTTAGTAACGATCTGCTGACACGCTCGGCATAGATACCCTCAGCTCTGTGAGGGTGGGGATGGGAGAAGGGTGAAGGAGAGGGGCAGAGGGGTACAGACAGACAGACAGACAGACAGACGGACATAGGCGGAGAGAAAGAGGGGAAGAAAGACAAGGAAGAGACAGGGGAATGAAGAGAAACGGGAGAAGCAGGTAGGGGTGGAGAAAGGAAGAAAACGGAAGAGGAGGCGGGTGAAAAGAAGGAAGGAAAGAAGGAAGAAGAAGAGGAGGAGCAGCAGCAGCAACAACAACAAACAAACAAACAAACAAACAAACAACAGGAACAAGAAAAGCTAACAACAATAACAACAACAAACATCAACAACAACAACAATCATCATCATCAAAAACAATAACAACAAACATCATCAACAGCAGCAGCAACAGCAGCAACAACTACAACAACAACAACAGGAACAAGAAGAGCATCATAAACAACAACAAAAAAACATCAACAAAAACAACAACAACAACAACAATAACAGAAACAAGAAGAGCCTCATCAACAACACCAACAACAGGAACAAAGAGAAACAGGGGAGGCTACTCACTCAAACAGACGGGGCAGCACTGGCCATCCCTGTACACGGGGTTCTTGCAGGCGGCCGGCGGACAGGTCACACTGCGGCACTCCACTGTGCCGTTCTGGGCAACACACAGACCATTGACCACTGACCACCTCACCGATACAACACACATACACCACTGACCACCTCACCAATACAACACACAGAGCACTGACCACTGACCACCTCACCGATACAACACATATACATCACTGACCACTGACCACCTCACCAATACAACACATATACATCACTCACCACTGACCACCTCACCAGTACAACACACATACATCACTGACCACTGACCACCTCACCAATACAACACACATACATCACTGACCACTGACCACCTCACCAGTACAACACACATACATCACTGACCACTGACCACCTCACCAATACAACACATATACATCACTCACCACTGACCACCTCATCAGTACAACAAACATACACCACTGACCACCTCATCAGTACAACAAACATACATCACTGACCACCTCACCAATACAACACATATACATCACTGACCACTGACCACCTCATCAGTACAACAAACATACACCACTGACCACCTCACCAGTACAACACACAGACATCACTGACCACCTCACCAATACAACACACATACATCACTGACCACTGACCACCTCATCAGTACAACAAACATACACCACTGACCACCTCACCAGTACAACACATATACATCACTGACCACCTCACCAATACAACACACAGACATCACTGACCACCTCACCAATACAACACACAGACATCACTGACCACCTCACCAATACAACACACATACATCACTGACCACATCACCAATACAACACACAGACATCACTGACCACCTCATCAATACAACACACAGACATAACTGACCACTGACCACCTCACCAATACAGCACATATATATCACTGACCACCTCACCAATACAACACATATACATCACTGACCACCTCACCAATACAGCACATATATATCACTGACCACCTCACCAATACAACACACATATATCACTGACCACCTCACCAATACAACACACATATATCACTGACCACCTCACCAATACAACACACATATATCACTGACCACCTCACCAATACAACACATATACATCACTGACCACCTCACCAATACAACACACATATATCACTGACCACCGTACCAATACAACACATACACATCACTCACCACTGACCATCTCACCAATACAACACATATACATCACTGGCCACCTCACCAATACAACACACATATATCACTGACCATCTCACCAATACAACACATATACATCACTGGCCACCTCACCAATACAACACATATACATCACTCACCACTGACCACCTCTCCAATACAACACATACATATATTTTTTTTCTGATTATGGTAATCATTATTTGTTTCCCTTATTCGTTTATCTTATTCGTAAACATATCGCTGGAAAAGATCTGATAGTTGTTGATTTAAAAAAAAATAGTTGTTGGTTTTCTTTAGATGATACTAAATAAAGCATTGTCATGAAAGCAACAGAAATTTTCACCTACATCAAAATCCTAATGAAGCAATGTAGGCATTCACTAATTTGACATACACACTGGGTCCTGAAGGCCAGCCAAAGGGTGGGTGAGGGGAGGGGAGGGGGTGGGGGGGAGGGGAGGAAAGGAAAAAGACAGAGCATGACTGTCATGCAGGTACTGGCGCTATGGAGGCTTCAGCTGCAGGCTCGTCATGCGATGCCAAGGCTGGGCAGGCTACACACGCATTGCTGATATTCTTCTTCACTTGCTACTAAAAATAAAATAAATAGATATATAAATAAATAGATAAATAAATAAATAAATGATAAATAAATACATAAATACATAAATAAAAAAAAAAATAAATAAATAAAAAGGCGTAGTCCGCCATTAAATTCTAAAAGGTTGTCTTAATAAAAAAGCACATTCCACCATGAAATTCTGAAAGTGTTTTTCAATGTAAAGGTATAGTCCACCAAGACATACTAAAAAAAACAAAAAAAAACAACAAAAAAACACGAATTTTTTTTCTTAATGTTTTACAAGCATAATTCACACTAGAAATCTAAAAAAAAAGTTATATATTATAAAATAATTTTCAAAAAAACGCACAGGATATCAAATCATAGATTTCTATAAAGGTAAAAAACCTATGACATGACTTGAAATATGCAAGGCATTGTGAGTAGATAAGTGCCAGTGTCAGTACTTCTGTCCTGTTTGACCATCCACTTGTGTCGCACCGTTTGAAGAACAGGGCTGTGGCTTGGTTCATGTTTGGAATGATCCCGTGATCCGTTGTCTTTTTAACTCACTCAGTACGGCCAGCCCTCTCTTCTCCTCTACACAGACCCCTCGGATGTCCAGTGGGTGTCTCAATGACTCAACTTTTAGCTTCTGTCGTCAGAATTGTGGTATTCTTTGTCAACATTCACCTCTTCAGTATAAGAGCCTTCCGCTTGTAATATTTTGATGGTGGTGATTGGGGTGAAACGCTGTTAACGTTGTCTCTTTCGCCGTTTGTATGGAGAGAGTTAACGCGCGTGATCTTTTCATGTGTTTCCAGTTCTTTTCTTTTCTTCTTCTTTTTGTTTCTTTTTTTCACCTGCCTTTCCTGGGTCAGTGTCCACACAGCGTAATGGTGAACTGATGTGTGACAGGACCTGTCCTGAGGCTTGTGTGTGTGTGTGTGTGTGTGTGTGTGTGTGTGTTCCCTTGTTATTTAACTGAGCCGTAAGAAGAATGCTAAACATGTTTCCGTACAAAAGTATCAAACACGCATATCATAACAAGGAGATAAAAGCGCTTTGAAAGGTTAATCTCAAAGGAGGCAATGAATAACGTGTCATATAATAACAATGTGCAAAAGATATAAGGG
>NC_134898.1:3439147-3454147 GCF_041734735.1 Babylonia areolata | reverse complement strand
AAACACGACACCAGTGACGACATTCAGGGAGAACAGCGCTGGTAATGACAACTTGTTACATCATGTAATTTTGGCCCTCATACATGTTGTTGCGATACTGCTGCTGTTACAAATAATAACAAGAAAGGGTAACGATCACGTCAGCCATAATAATAATAATAATAATAATGGTGATGATGATGGTGACGACGACGATGATAATGATGATGATGATGATGCTACATCACATTCTAATTACTTTCTATCTTACAAAAGAAAGAGAACATACCCAAATGCGCGCGTGCTTGCACGCACGCACACTCTCTGTCTGTCTGTCTGTCTGTTTCACTCTCTCTCTCTCTGTCTGTCTGTTTCACTCTCTCTCTCTCTCTCTCTCTCTCTCTCTGTCTGTCTGTCTGTTTCTCTCTCTCTCTCTCTTTCTCTCTGTCTGTCTGTCTGTCTGTCTGTTTCACTCTGTCTCTCTCTCTCTCTGTAATGAAGACACCAAGGCTGTGACAATACGTACCTGTGTTTTGGTGTGGACATTGTAACAAATACCCGTGGGCTTGTGTGACTATTTTTACGTCCTGGAGCGCACCCTGCACACACACACACACACACACACACACACACACACACACACACACACACACACACCACGACAGTACATCCTGTTCATTATCAAGATATAAAATTTCAACAAAATAACATTTTTTTTTTCTTCTTTTTCTCAGTGTGAGTGAGAACATCAGTTTAAAGTCTGTTCACTGGAAGTGTTATAAGAGAGAAAGAAGAGAAGCAGTGGATGAGAGAAAGGGGATGCTGTGAATATCCGTGTAAGAAATTGTTCATGGTTTTTTTTTTTTGTTTTTTTTTTTAGAGGAAATGACTATAGGTCTATTATAAGAAATAAATTGTTTCAAGAGATGGCGGTGTGTCATAAATGAGGTGTCACAGGTGGGAAAACATGTGCATGCATATCAACAAGTATTAATTTACAACAATGTAAATATAAATAACATCACTGATCGAAATACATCAAGGGAGTGCGGAGGTGTGCTTGCTGGGTATGTTTTTTTTTCTTTCCGTAACCCACCGAACGCTGACATGGATTACAGGACCAATGGCAGGTCTGCATTATGCTGACCTGGGAGATGGGGAAAAATCTCCACCCTTAACCACCGAGAACGCTGACAATCGAAACGGGAAGGAAAGTGGAGCGAGGTGCCAGCTCTCTATAACCATTCGGCCACGGCACCCGTGTGAATGTAGTCGGGATAAACAACAGAATCACCGGTCCTGCCATGGATGACTGCACAGCACAGCACGTATCAGGGACATTGGCGGTCACCTGGCGTGTGATCTCACCGGGAAACACAGGGTGCGGACTCGCCCATCTTCCCACACCCCCTCGTCATAAATCACCACCCACCTCATCATACCCACTTTGCCACCTCCTCACAACCACCCTCCTCATCATACCCACCCACGTCCTCATCACAACCACCAGCCTCCTCCTCATCACATCCCAACCCTCATCATTACACCCAGCCTCATCATCACACTCATCACCCTCCTCCTCATCACACCCCCATCCTAATCACACCCCATCCTCATCATCACGCCCACCAGCCTCCTCATTATCACACCCCCATCCTCATCATCACACCCACCACCCTCATCATCACACCCCCATCCTCATCATCACACCCACCACCCTCCTCCTCATCACACCCCCATCCTAATCACACCTACCCTCATCATCACACCCACCACCCTCCTCATCATCACACCCCCATCCTAATCACACCTACCCTCATCATCACACCCCCATCCTCACCATCACACCCCCATCCTCATCATCACACCCACCACCCTCCTCATTATCACACCCCCATCCTCCTCATCACACCCCCACCTTCATCATCACATCCACCACCCTCCTCATCACACTCACCACCACCCTCCTCATCACACCCACGGCCAAAAAACGAAACGTAGCAAGTAAGGTGGCAGCAGCTCTCTGCTAGAGAAAGCACCACCCCACAGGTAGTGTAGGTACACTGTGTTCTATTTCCTGCCCCCATCCCCCCACCCCCTCACCCCTTCTCCCCTCTAAAGGACACTGAAGGAAACAAACCTGCTGCCCTTTACCCCTCAAAGTACCCACCTTCCCGCCACCCTACCACCCCCCCCCGACCCCCCCTCCTTGCCCCCGACATGCCCCCTACGATGAGCTGTCAGGGGAAGCGTAAGATTTAGAGCCCCAGCAAATCCCCCGTCACCGCCACCACACCGCTGCAACATCTTCATCTGACGCCTCCACAGGGGGGGGGGGGGGGGGGGGGAAGACCGGCCATAAATCTGCTCGCATTTCACGGTTGACTGGCCGCTGGAAGGACTCAGCATGTGTCGTCTGCTCATCTCCCTTAGCCCTCCCTCGCCCCCACCCCCACCCCCAACGCCCCCCATCCCCACACTCACCTATTCCACCCTCCCCCCCCCCCCCCCTCCACCCTACCCTCCTCCCCAACATAGCGGTTCTGGCTCTGCCTGGTCAGGGAAAGAGGGGTGGTCGGGGCTGGGGAAGCAGGTGTTTCAGTCTTCAGTTTCAGTTTCTCAAGGAGGCGTCACTACGTTCGCACAAATCCATATACGCTACACCACATCTGCTAGGCACTTGCTTGACAGCAGCATAATCCAACGCCCTTGTCAGGTCTTGAGTGCGTGCTTATATAAATTATTTGTGTATCTATCAGAGTGGATTTCCTTTTACATAATTTTGCCAGAAGACAACACTCTCATTACCACGGGTTCTTTTTCAGTGCGCCAAGTGCGTGCTGCACACGGGACCGAGGTTTAACGTCTCATCCGAAAGACTACACACTCAGTTTGATTTTCCAGTCAAACTTGAGAGAAAGAGTGAGAGCGGGATTCGAACCCACTCCCTCCCTCACATGTTTACCATCCCTTTTGTTCTCCAGCACCAGAACTGGGACCGCTAGCGGAGGACAGGTCCAGCCAGAGTCAGGCCACAGACAGGTCCGCACAATGCAAAGGGAGGTCATTTCGCAGGTCACACTGTGTTCCTTCCCCTGTTGTCTATTCCACGACACTGGCAGTGCCTATAGCTGTGAGAAGGAAGACACTGGTAGTGCCTATAGCTGTGAGATGGGAGGCACTTGTAGTGCCTATAGCTTTGAGAAGTGAGACACTGGTAGTGCCTATAGCTGTGAGAAGGGAGATACTGGTAGTGCCTATAGCTGTGAGACGGGAGACATTGGTAGTGCCTATAGCTGTGAGACGGAAGGCACTGGTAGTGCCTATAGCTGTGAGACGGAAGGCACTGGTAGTGCCTATAGCTGTGAGAAGGGAGGCACTGGTAGTGCCTATTGCTGTGAGAAGGGAGACATTGGTAGTGCCTATAGCTGTGAGAAGGGAGACACTGGTAGTGCCTATAGCTGTGAGAAGGGAGACACTGGTAGTGCCTATAGCTGTGAGAAGGGAGACACTGGTAGTGCCTATAGCTGTGAGAAGGGAGACACTGGTAGTGCCTATAGCTGTGAGAAGGGAGACACTGGTAGTGCAGATGCACAAACAAAAACCACAACACCGTACAACTCATGAGACCCACGCAGAGAAACTCAACAACGTCATCTCCCTCTTCCCTGCCTCCGTCTTCTCATCACACCGTTCCCAAGAAACACACACACACACACACACACACACACACACACACACACACACACACATACACACACACACACACACACACACACACACACACACACACACACACACACACACGTCTCGTGATACACATCCTCACCTGACGAGCGCAATAGCCGAGTGGCTAAAGCGCTGGACTTTCAATCTAAGGGCCCCGAGTTCGAATCCCGGTCACGGCACATGGTGGGCATTGGGTGGAGACTTTTCCGATGTACCAGATCAATACATGTGCAGGCGTTGGTGTTTTTTGTTGTTGTTGTTGTTTTTTGTTTGTTTTTTTCGCACGCAGAAGATCAAATACGTACGTCAAAGATCCCGTAATCCATGTAAACGTTCGGAGGGTTATGGAAACAAGAACATACCCGGCATGCAATACGCTCCTCATACACGTAAAAGCCCAATCGTGTACACAATTGAACGGGGAAGTCACAGCCCACGAACAAAGAAGAAGAAGAAGAAGAAGAAGAAGAAGAAGAAGAAGAAGAAGAAGAAGAAGAAGAACAACAACAACAACAACAACAACAACAACAACAACAACAACAACGACAAAGCAGAAGAAAGAGAAGAGGAGGAGGAGGAGGAAGAAGAGGAGGAGGAGGAAGAAGAGACGTCCTCACCCTGAACAGCGCGTGCTGGCCGTTCCTCTGGCCCAGGAAGAGGTGGATGGGGCGGGAGGACGGGGTGTGGGAGGCGGGGAAGGTGCGGTCCACGGGCTGCCTCAGCACGCGCGAGTAGATCTGGCTGCAGTTGACCAGCAGCGTCACGCGCGAGCCGCTGAGGGTCAAGGCCAGGCGGTGCCAGCGGCCGTCGGCCAGGCGGTAAGGGAATGTTTCGACACGGGCTTGCTGCTGGTGCGTGTAGTGCAGGCGGACCTCGTCACGCCGCCCGCTGCTCTCTAACTCTACATACCTGAAACAGAGGACACAGCACAACATACCTGTAACAGGGGACACAGCACAACACACCTGTAACAGGGGACAAGGCACGCAACTCTGCATTACCTGTAACAGGGAACACAGCAACCATACCTGTAACAGAGGACAAGGCACGCAACTTTGCGTTACCTGGAACAGGGGAAACATCACAACATACCTGTAACAGGGGACAAGGCACGCAACTCTGCATTACCTGTAACAGGGGACAAGGCACGCAACTCTGCATTACCTGTAACAGGGGACACAGCAACCATACCTGTAACAGAGGACAAGGCACGCAACTTTGCGTTACCTGTAACAGGGGAAACATCACAACATACCTGTAACAGGGGACACAGCACAACTCTGCATTACCTGTAACAGGGGACACAGCACAACTCTGCATGACCTGTAACAGGGGACACAGCACAACTCTGTATTACCTGTAACAGGGGACACAGCACAACTCTGTATTACCTGTAACAGGGGACACAGCACAACTCTGTATTACCTGTAACAGGGGACACAGCACAACTCTGCATTACCTGTAACAGGGGACACAGCACAACTCTGCATTACCTGTAACAGGGACACAGCACAACTCTGCATGACCTGTAACAGGGGACACAGCACAACTCTGCATGACCTGTAACAGGGGACACAGCACAACTCTGTATTACCTGTAACAGGGGACACAGCACAACTCTGTATTACCTGTAACAGGGGACACAGCACAACTCTGTATTACCTGTAACAGGGGACACAGCACAACTCTCTATTACCTGTAACAGGGACACAACACAACTCTGTATTACCTGTAACAGGGGACACAGCACAACTCTGTATTACCTGTAACAGGGGACACAGCACAACTCTCTATTACCTGTAATAGGGGACACAGCACAACTCTGCATTACCTGTAACAGGGACACAGCACAACTCTGCATTACCTGTAACAGGGACACAGCACAACTCTGTATTACCTGTAACAGGGGACACAGCACAACTCTGTATTACCTGTAACAGGGACACAGCACAACTCTGTATTACCTGTAACAGGGGACACAGCACAACTCTGTATTACCTGTAACAGGGACACAACACAACTCTGCATTACCTGTAACAGGGACACAACACAACTTCATAACAATAGAGTTCACAAAGACAAAAGGAATTGATACAAGGAAATGAATATTAGGACGATCACTGAACTGCATGGGCATGAGAGAGAGAGAGAGAGAGAGAGAGAGAGAGAGAGAGAGAGAGAGAGAGAGAGAGAGATCTCGCAACTTTTTTTTTTATTATTCAAGGACTAACAAACAGACAGACAGGCAGACAGAAGAACGAGATGAAATGATAAACAAATAGAGAGAAAATTAAAAATAATGAAAGAAAGAAAGAAAGAAAGCGCGAGACAGAAAGAGCAAGAGAGAAAGAGAGAGAAAAAAAATCACTTCAAAGGGTGTATACTAACGATGATATCAGGAACGGGGTCAAACGGGGACCACCACTACACAGAGGCCACTGCCAACATCAGCTGACCACCCGTAAGCTGCTGGATTCCAGCCAAGGTCAATGTCCCGCACCCCCTCCCTCCTTCACCAGTCCCCCCTCCCTCCCCCCCTTCGCACCCCCCCCCCCAATCCCCCGGCCCCCTTGATACCCTCTTCCTTCCCTTGTCGTCAGTAATCAGACAACATGGAGGTCACGTCTTCACTCCGCAACAGACAGACATCCATCCTCTCCACTGCACACCCGTTTGGTTCCCTGACCTCCCTTTACCTTCCACTGTACCCCCCTTTACCACCACCCCGTCTGCTGATGCCCACCCCCCCCCCCTCTCTCTCTCTCTCTCCCTGCACTGCCACCCCCCCCCCCCCCCCCCAGCCACCTCCCCCCCATCCCCCGTCCCTTCACCCTGCCGATGATGATCCGGGGAATTCTCTCTCTCTCTCTCAGCTGATAATATATATATATATATATATATATATATATATTATACATACATATATATATATATATATATATATATATATATATATATATGGTGTTTTCTGATTGGAGGGACACACACACACACACACACACACACACACACACACACACACACACCGCTTCACAGTATTTTCATTCGCCAATGAAGGACTAGCACACTGACCCTCACCAAGTCCGCGGCGTGACGCTCATCACGGTTTCTCCTGTCCACAATGACGTCACGCTGGGACAACGACTGTGCCAGCTTTTTTTTTTTTTTTTCCCCCACTTGAAATTTATGATAGCAACAATCGTAACGGAAATAAGTGTATTGTTATCCAGACTCGACAGATGCTGCACGGCTTATATTCCGCTCTCCCATATCTGCTCATATCACTCCTCTCCTTCACTCCCTCCACTGGCTTCCTACTGAGAAAAGAATAGAGTGCAAACTCTCTCTCCTGTGCAACAAATTTGTGATTGGCATGTCTCCTCCTTACTTTTCTGAGCTTCTGCATTACTACTCTCCATCTCGCCGGCTCCGGTCATCAGGTGATGACCGTCTCTTCAAAATTCCATCCTACAGAACCAGAACACATGGAAAACGCACTTTCTATTTCCAGGCTTCCTCTGCATGGAACTCACTTCCGTTTCGTTCCGTTTCCTGTCCGTCATGCTGTTTCTTGCCCTTCTTTCAAAACCTCTTTGAAAAACTCATTTATTTCCAGCCATTCAAATCAGTAAATAACTCCTTGTCTTCACTTTCATGTTTTAGTCAAGTTATTTTTTTTTCTTCTACTATTTATTTTACTGTTTTAAACGTACACATGTTCATATGCCATGAACTGCCAAGATGTGCCTGAGTGCCCGTGTGTGTGTGTGTGTGTGTGTGTGTGTGTGTGTGTGTGTGTGTGTGTTACATCTTGTGTGGAGTGGGTGTGGGTTTGTGGGTTGCAGTTAGAGCGGGAGGATTTGTGCGTGCGGGTGTGTTCGTGCGTTTTTAGTATGCATACATTATTGTATTTTTCATTGTAAACGCCCAAGGCTTTTGTTTCATTAGATTGGGCGTGGAGTCAAATGTCCTTTTGTTATCATTATTATCATAAAAAAAGTGTATTATCCAGTTTAAAAAACAGAAAATAATTGTCGTTGGTCATCACCGGTGTAATTTCAACAAAATGAATCTGAAACAAAACACTAAAAGACGAGGCATCATCACAATCCGTAAGAACTTCAGCATGAAACCGTTTTTTTTTGTTTTTTGTTTTTTCTATTTTTTTCTTTTGTTGTTGTTGTTGTTGTTGCTGTTTTTTGTTTTTTGTTGTTGTTTTTTTGTTTTTTTCAGCATAAAGAAAAAGACGAACTCAAGTGGCTAGCAGAAGAACAACGACCTTCCTTGCCCAAACACTCATCTCCACCACCACACCACCACCCACTACCCCCCTCCCCTCTCCTCCCCCTCCCCTTACCTGTCATTACGACCTCCACCCCCACCTCCTCCTCCTTTTGACTTATCCGGTAACTGATCTAGCGAGCCTCTCGTTCTGACCCCCCAACCTTTCCCCGTGCTGATGCCGCGGCAAAAAGCACTCACTCCCTTCTAAAAGCAGCGCTTCCGAGAGCCTGCACTGAACCCCTCCATTAGAGCACGTACGGTAAGTGAAGACAGGTAGGTGGCCCCCGCTTTAGTTAGTTACCACAGCCTTACCCTGCACCCCCTCCTCCTGCTCCTCCTCCTCCTCCCCAGCTGAAGAATGAACCAATTTGGTAGGCAGACCGGCCCACACACTGAAAACAGGAAGGACCCCTCTGACTAGATATACTCATTTATCAGGCGTGTACTCGCGGTTCCTGAATGTATTGTTAGTTCGTTAGGACTTTTGACACATTGCAGAGTCCATCTGCGGGTCAAACGCGAAAGACTGAGAAAAACAAAGTTCGAGGAAAAAGATTAAATAGCTTTGCATGACAAGCGGGGCAGTGAATTCATAGTCCATCGCGGCTTGGGCTCGGCACAGGAAGGCGGGGCCAAGTCCTCTCCTTCCGCCGTTTTCACCTTCACCGACCGATATCGGGTAGCCATTTACACCTGGGTGGAGTGAGGTAAATCGGAGAACACTGCCTTTCCAAAGACCCAACATCATGCAGAAAAAGGGCCTCGAACCCTGATCACTGGTGGACACTGGATCAGTCTGACGGCTAACCCACTCTGCCATAGCGCCTCTCTGCCAGACCAAAAGCAGGTCCACGACAAACCAAGGTCTTCGTATTTCTGTCTCAGGTCCGGAAAATCCAGCAGGTGTTTTGTACGGGGATAACACAACGGGACATACCCGTTTTACTGATCTCAAGTGGCTCCCATTGTCATAAAGGAGGCAGGTCTGATGAACAGATCGTGATGGGGACAGTGAATTCACAGGTCAGAGCATCAGTCATCTTTTTTTTTATGGGTCTCTTCCTCATTGGATTGGATAACTTGTGTTCAGCAAGGCAAAGTGCACCACATACAACTCCACACAAAAAGCAGTAACTGCCTTCAAAGTTCAAGCCACACTGATGTCGTTTGGGCAGCGAAGGGGTTAAAGCCACACGTGGTGATTATGACGTAACACTCCACACCCACACTGCAGATGTTTGCTCCAGTTGTTGACAATCACCAGACCACACCATGACAGACATGTGACGATGTTGGTCACAATGGCAGACATGTGATGATGTTGGTCACAATGACAGACTACACCATGACAGACATGTGATGATGTTGGTCACAATGACAGACTACACCATGACAGACATGTGATGATGTTGGTCACAATCACCAGACCACACCATGACAGACATGTGACGATGTTGGTCACAATCACCAGACCACACCATGACAGACATGTGACGATGTTGGTCACAATGACAGACATGTGACGATGTTGGTCACAATCAACAGACCACACCATGACAGACATGTGACGATGTTGGTCACAATGACAGACATGTGACGATGTTGGTCACAATCACCAGACCACACCATGACAGACATGTGACGATGTTGGTCACAATCAACAGACCACACCATGACAGACATGTGACGATGTTGGTCACAATCAACAGACCACACCATGACAGACATATGACGATGTTGGTCACAATCAACAGACCACACCATGACAGACATATGACGATGTTGGTCACAATCAACAGACCACACAATGACAGACATGTGACGATGTTGGTCACAACCACCAGACCACACCATGACAGACATGTGACAATGTTGGTCACAATCAACAGACCACACCATGACAGACATGTGACGATGTTGGTCACAATCAACAGACCACACCATGACAGACATGTGACGATGTTGGTCACAATCAACAGACCACACCATGACAGACATGTGACGATGTTGGTCACAATCAACAGACCACACCATGACAGACATATGACGATGTTGGTCACAATGACAGACATGTGACGATGTTGGTCACAACCACCAGACCACACCATGACAGACATATGACGATGTTGGTCACAATCAACAGACCACACAATGACAGACATGTGACGATGTTGGTCACAATCAACAGACCACACCATGACAGACATGTGACGATGTTGGTCACAACCACCAGACCACACCATGACAGACATGTGACAGGCTACGCAAGTCATAACGCACCAGGTTTCAGTTTCAGTTTCTCAAGTGGGCGCACTAGGTTCGGACAACACACGCTGCACCACATCGGCTTGGCAGATGCCCGACAGCAGATAACCCAAGGCGCTTTGGTCAGGCCTTGAGTACATGCATGTAGTTGTGTACCTATCAAAGTGCATTTCTTTTACAGTATTTTGCCAGAGGACAACACTTTTGTTGCCATGGGTTCTTTTTCAGTGCGCCAGGTCCGTTCTGCACACGGGACCTCGGCTTATTGTCTCATCCGAATGACTAGACGCTCAGTTTGAATTTCCAGTCAAACTTCGGACAGGAGGGCGAGAACGGGAATCGAACCCAGACCCTAGCGGACACTGTATTGGCAGTAACAAAAACCACCAACATCTGAACCATTCTGCCACCTTGCTGCTTCGGGCTGGAACCGTCCAAACCCTCTTTCTTTCACTGGTTTCAGTTCCCATCACAGCAGCATCCACGCAGCCGGAACTTGTGTTCTGGCAGCTTCAGCCCAGACCCCCAGCATGTGCGTGTGGGCGGGGTGAAGAGCCCATGGATTTGTCTCTGCCACGGATGAAAGCAGCAGGGCCAAGTGGGGGCCCTTGCCCTATCGGCTGGTTCTATCTCCGCTGTCCACAGGTCGGGGTGACGAGGCGCCCTCTGCCGACAAGGCTGTCGTTCTCAAGTGGAGAGAACTAGGACGGCGTCAAGGGTCTCTCCCGCACAGTGCTGTTATAGGCCCCTCTCCAATTGTCTGCCCCTGTTAGAAGAGGATTTATCGGCGGCGCTGGTTAACGGTGTGTACACTTGTGTAGTGGTTGTTGACGATGTGATGATAGCTGGTGCACTAGTGGGAATCACTCTGGGGACTGCAGACTGTAAACATGCGATGGAATGGGAGGTTGGGTGGGGTGGGTGGGTGGGGGGGGGGGGGAGTTTTCGGGCCTTCCTTCTGGGCGCGCAGACTGCCCATTTCGTTCCACAAGAGCGTCAAGAGGGGATTGTCTCTTCCAGGACAGAGCGTGGAAGGTAAAACTGAGCTGACGGCAGTGAGCGCCCCGCCACAGGCCAACACTGTTTGTGTTAACTTCATATATCTCTTTCTAAACAATCTCTCTCTCTCTCTCTCTCTCTCTCAATCTCTCTACCCCCCCCCCTCTCTCTCTCTCTTGAGAAGAGGCAAGAGAATGAAAGAGAGAGAGAGAGAGAGAAGAGACGAGACAGGGGGTGGACAGATTGTTTAATCTGCAGCACCGATATTACTGCAAGGGACTCGGGGAGTAGCGTATGGGGTTGGGGCGAGGGAGGGGGGGGGGGGGGTGATATCTAATAATATGACAGAAAGGTGAGGAGAATCGAAGATAATTTCTTTTCAAATAATAAGATTCATCATTTGTCTCTGAGTGACTGTCTGCATGTCTGCCTGTATACGGATCTATCTCTGTCTCTCTGTCTCTGTCCTCCCTCCCCCCCACCCCCTCCCACACTCTCCCTCTTCCCTCAGATCCCAAAATAAACTCTTCAAAGAAAGACAGAAACAATTCACCCAGTCAAAAGGGGGGGGGGGGGGGGGGGGGGAAAGTAGGCCGAAGACAAGGAAAATCAACACTTCCTGTTGAACAGGGCAGACACAACAATGATTTTTGCAGCACAGCGGGAGAAACACTGAACACACACACATCACCCTCCGCCCCCTTCATCAATGGAGCGGGAAGAGGGTAGGGGGTAGGGGGTAGGGGGCGGGAGGATAGGGAGGGGTGGGGGTGGGAGGGGTGGGGGTGGGGGGGGGCGCCTGAGCAGCCAGATCCCAGACAGTTCATTTCATAGCAGACACTTCCTGTGACCTTGCTTCCAGACAACCCCAAACCCCTACCTCAGCTCAGGTGGGAGGGGACGGAGCGGATTCGGGGGTGGGTGGGGTGGGGTGGGGTGGGGTGTGGGGGACGGCAAAACAGACACACCCCCTCACCCTACCTTATTCCTTCACCCACTTCCCCATGTGGTCATTTTCACCTGGGGTTGGGGGGTTGGGTGGTTGGGGGGTTGGGGGGTTGGGGGGTTGGGGGGTTGGGTGGTTGGGGGTTTGGGGGGTTGGGGGTTGGGTGGTTGGGGGGTTGGGTGGTTGGGGGGTTGGGGGGTTGGGGGGTTGGGGGGTTGGGGGGTTGGGGGTTGGGTGGTTGGGGGTTGGGTGGTTGGGGGTTTGGGGGTTTGGGGGGTTGGGGGTTGGGTTTGGGTGTTTGGGGGGTTGGGGGTTGGGGGGTTGGGTGGTTGGGTGGTTGGGGGGTTGGGGGGTTGGGTGGTTGGGGGGTTGGGGTACCGTATCAAATATTTTTAAAGACCAGTCCCACGTCTGTTGACCCAAAGCTCTTAAAACCCGGATTTTACAAAATCATCATCTTTATTTTCGTTTTTTTTTTTTTTTTCATATTATAGTTCTGCGATTTAAAGCTTTCTTTTGACTAAAACAAAAATGCATATTTTGATACGTTTTGGTCGTTCAGTTGTTAAGGAACTTCTCTTGTTTAGTTAAACCGACTGTGTGCTTCTCTCTCTCTCTCTCCTTCCCTCTCCTCTCTCTCTCTCTCTCCCTCTCCTCTCCCCCTCCTCTCTCTCTCTCTTCAAAATAGAGAGAGGTGGAGGTCAAGGACAACCGAACAATGTTCCAGAAGGGAATCTTTTTTTTTCCTGTTGAAGGCGGCTAAAGCAAACTGTTCAGACCTTGTCTGTAACAAGTTTCTAACAGGTGGTTGGAGAACAGAGGGGGGCTGGGTGTGGAAGGCCGTAGGACGGGAGGGCAGGGAGACAACTTGCTGGTGTCGACTCCCCAAACCACCACCACCACCATCCCCGCATCTCTCACTCAGCCCTGGTCTTCACCATGAAAAAAGACTGGGCCCACCACCGTTAAACAACAACGAAAACCGTCTCTGGAATAGCAAACAAACAAACAAACAAAAAAATACCGGGGTCAAACCTGACAGGGAGGACTGAATAATGTATTGTTCCACGCCCAAGAGCAGGTATAAGAAAAGGTAAGGTAGGGTAAGGTAAGGTAAAGAGTGAAAGAGTTCTAAGCCTTCAGCACAGTCTGGCTGTACCCCCACCTTAACCCCCACGCCCCACCCCCACCCCCTACACCACCCCCTTCCCCTTTCTCTTCCACCCACTCCTCCATCCCCCACCCCCAACCCCCCGGCCCCCATCAGTGAGCGGAATGGCTTTGGTAATTCTCCAAACGCTTGTCGCTGATGCCGTGTGCTTTGTAGTGAGTGTGTGGAGAGAGAGGGGCGGAGAGAGAGAGAGACGGAGTGAGAGACGGAGACAGGGAGAGGTAAAGAGAAAGAGAAAGGAAGAAAGAGTGTGTGTGGGGGAGGGGGGGAGGGACAGACAGAAGAAGAGAGTGAAAAAAAGAAAGGGAGAGAGAGAGGGAGAGGTAATGAGAGAGATAAAGGAAGAGATAGAGAGAGAGAGGGAAGGAGAGACGGAGAGGGAAAGAGAGAAATAGAGAAAGGGACACAGAGAGAGAGAGAGAGAAAGAGAGAGAGGGGGAGACGAGGAGCGGTAATGAGAAAGATAGAGAAAGGAAGAGAGAGAGACAGAGAGAGAGAGAGAGAGGGAGGGGGCAGAGTTGGAGAAGGAAAGAGAGCGAGAGGGAGAGAGAGAAAGAGAAAGAGAGGAGAGAGAGGGAGACGGGGAGAGGTAATGAAAAGAAAATGAAAAAAAATAGAGAAAGAGAGAAAGAGACAGAGAGAGAGAAGGAGAGATATAAAGTGAAAGAGAGAGAGAGAGAAACCGGGAGGGGGGGAGAGGGAGACAGGGAGAGGTAATGAGAAAGGTAGAGAAAGAGAGGGAAAGGCAGAGAGAGAGAGAGATGGAGAAGGAATGAGAGAGCGGGAGAAAGGGAGAGAAAAAGGGAGAGAAAGAGAAGGGGGGGATAATGAGAGGTAGAGAGATGGTAGCGAGAAAAAGAGAAACCGAGAATGAGAGATAGAGTTAGAGAAGTAAAGAGAGAAAGAGAGAGAGGGAGACAGACAAGACAGAGACAGAGAGAAAGAGACAGAAATATACAGTGTCCTTAACAGTTCTTCGTGTAGAGCGACACTAGTGTCCTTAATAGTTCTTTATGTAAAGCGAGAAAGTTTCGTAAATAATTCTTGATGTAGAGCATCACAATGTCTTTAATAGTTCTTCATGTAGAGCGACACTAGTGTCCTTAATAGTTCTTTATGTAGAGTAACACAATGTCCTTAATAGTTCTTCATGTAGAGCGACACTGGTGTCCTTAATAGTTCTTTATGTAGAGCAACACAATGTCCTTAATAGTTCTTCATGTAGAGCGACACTAGTGTCCTTAATAGTTCTTCATGTGGAGGAACACTGGTGTCCTTAATAGTTCTTCATGTAGAGCGACACTAGTGTCCTTAATAGTTCTTCATGTAGAGCGACACTAGTGTCCTTAATAGTTCTTCATGTAGAGCAACACTGGTGTCCTTAATAGGTCTTCATGTAGAGCGACACTAGTGTCCTTAATAGTTCTTCATGTAGAGCGACACTAGTGTCCTTAATAGTTGTTGATGTAGAGCGACACTGGTGTCCTTAATAGTTCTTCATGTAGAGCGACACTAGTGTCCTTAATAGTTCTTGATGTAGAGCGACACTGGTGTCCTTAATAGTTCTTCATGTAGAGCGACACTGGTGTCCTTAATAGTTCTTTATGTAGAGCGACACTAGTGTCCT
>NC_134898.1:3409147-3434147 GCF_041734735.1 Babylonia areolata | reverse complement strand
TGATTAAGAAAGTGAGAGAGAGAGAGGGGGGGGGAGAGAGAGCGGGGAGGAGAAAGAGAGAGGGGAAGAGAGAGAGGGGAGGAGAAAGGGAGAGGGGGAGAGAGAGAGAGGAGAAAGAGAGGGGGAGAGGCAGAGAGAGGGGGTGGAGAAAGAGAGAGGCGAGAGAGAGGGAGGAGAAAGAGAGGGGGAGAGAGAGAGAGAGGGATGGGAAGAGAGGGAAAGAGGGAGAGAGAGAGGGGTGGGGAGAAAGAGAAAGAGAGAGGGGGAGAGAGATAGAGGGAGGGAAAGAGAGGGAGAGAGGGGGAGAGAGAGGGGTGGAGAGAAAGATGGAGCAAGAGGGGAAGAGAGAGAGGGAGGGAGAAAGAGAGTGAAAGGGAGAGAGAGGGAAAGAAAGAAAGGGAGAGAGAGGGAGAGAAAGAGAAAGCGAGAGAGAGCGGGAGAGAAAGCGAGAGGTAGAGAGAAAAATAAAGAGTGAGGGAGAGAGAAAGAGATACAGAGAGAAACACACACACACACACACACACACACACACACACACACACACACAGGCACACAGACACAGAGACAGAGAGAGAGAGAGAGAGAGAGAGAGAGAGAGAGAGAGAGAGAGAGAGAGAGAGAGAGAGAGAGAGAGAGACAGGTAGAAAGAAAGAGTCAGTCCCTTATCCCCTAACCTACTTCCCTGACATGTTCCCTGCGATAAATGCACCTCGAGTGACCCATCATTGTATGGTGGTGTACAGTGTTGTCGTGTCGTGTCGTGTCGTGTTGTACTGTGTCGTATTGTGTTGTGTTGTATTGTATTGTACTGGTTTGTGTTGTAGGAGAAAGAAAAAAGTCAGTTGGTCAGCTGAGTACAGTGGTCAGCACAACACAGAAGCCAGCCCAGGACCTCAGACATGGGACACCCGTGACGACAAAGCTTCTCAGTGACAGGACGGGGGGTGGGGGGGGGGGAGGGAGGAGGAGGTAAGAAGGACAAGGGAGGAGGAGGGGTGGGAGAGGAGGAGGAGGGGGGGGGGGGGGAGGAGGAGGAGGCCAATTGCTGCTGCACTAAATCGATCCCAGGATTGGCGAAGTAAACCAAAAGATCAAAGAGACCGCGCACAGATCGAAGCAAATCAATCACAGGCTCAGACGGTCTTAGGGACAAATTGATCAGCTACAGTACTACTGGTTGGGGTGACAGGTCGATAGACCCACCTCCATCTCCCAAACAACCCACCCCCCCCCTACACCCCATGCCCCCTTTCCTTCCATCTGTCGTCAGAATATGACTGGTGGCCCAGTTCCAAATTATTGCAAGGTTGGCAGTTTTGTGTGGGGTCGTGATAGACTTTTGGCTACGACAGTGAATATTGCTAGTGGCCTAGTTCCAAACTATTGCAAGGTTGGCAGTTTTGTGTGGGGTCGTGATAGACTGTTGGCTACGACAGTGAATATTGCTAGTGGCCTAGTTCCAAACTATTGCAAGGTTGGCTGTTTTGTGTAGGGTCGTGATAGACTTTTGGCTACGACAGTGAATATTGCTAGTGGCCTAGTTCCAAACTATCGCAAGGTTGGCTGTTTTGTGTAGGGTCGTGATAGACTTTTGGCTACGACAGTGAATATTGCTAGTGGCCTAGTTCTAAACTGGTGCAAGGTTGGCAGTTTTGTGTGGGGTCGTGATAGAGTTTTGGCTACGACAGTGAATATTGCTAGTGGCCTAGTTCCAAAATGGTGCAAGGTTGGCAGTTTTGTGTAGGGTCGTGATAGACTTTTGGCGACGACAGTGAATATTGCTAGTGGCCTAGTTCCAAAATGGTGCAAGGTTGGCTGTTTTGCGTGCTCGTGATAGACTGTTGGCTACGACAGTGAATATTGCTAGTGGCCTAGTTCCAAACTGGTGCAAGGTTGGCTGTTTTGTGTGGGGTCGTGATAGACTGTTGGCTACGACAGTGAATATTGCTAGTGGCCTAGTTCCAAACTAGTGCAAGGTTGGCAGTTTTGTGTAGGGTCGTGATAGACTGTTGGCTACGACAGTGAATATTGCTAGTGGCCTAGTTCCAAAATGGTGCAAGGTTGGCAGTTTTGTGTGGGGTCGTGATAGACTTTTGGCTGCGACCGTGACAAGTGCCTTCTTTACTGCTTGATCATCAAAATCACAGTGAGTGATGACAGGGAAGCGAGAGATGACAGAAGAGAAAACAGACAGAAAAGTCACTGGAGCAATTACACACACACACACACACACACACACACACACACGCACACACACACAACACACACACACACACAAAGTTTAACAAATACAAACATTTGATCAATAAAGATCTTGTCCAGCTATATTGAGGAAAACAGACAAAGAACTGTGTGTGAATGAATGTGCAACAAAGTTGGAAAATGAGACAAGGAGTAAAGAGAAAAGAAATCAGTATGCATGAATGTAAAATCGTGCATAAAAAAACGTAAAGTGGGGAGAAAACAGAGGTTGGAGCGCCTCAGCATGAATTCAGCACGTTATTTACGAGCGAGCGCGCGCGCGCGCGCGTGTGTATGTGTGTGTACGTGTGTGTTTGAGAGAGAGACAGACAGAGACAGAGACAGAAACGGAGAGATAGAGACAGAGAGACAGAGAGGCTGCTGGACACGAATTCAACACGTGATTGTCGATTATTGAAATAAGCATTGAAAGAGAGAGAGAGTGTGTGCTTGTACATGAATTCAGCAAGTGCTTTGCGATTAATTTGTTTGTATAATGACCATTCAGAGAGAGAGAGAGAGAGAGAGAGAGAGATATTCTGAACGTTGAGTGCGTGATTTACGATTCTTTTGTGCATTGGCAACTGAGAGTGACTGTGTGAAAGAGACAGGATGGGAGAGAGAGAGACAGACAGAGAGAGACAAAGAGGTTCTGAAAATTACTTCAGCACATGATTTACTATTCTCTTGTGAGTGTAATGACAATTGAGAGAGTGAGTAGGTGAGTAAATGAGACAGGGGAAATCACAAGAAGGAAAAACAAAACACACTTTGCTGCACAACACTAAGAGACAATAACAGCTGAGTAGCCGACAGACCTACCTGCACAGGAAAGAAGAGAATGATAATTATGATACTGCCAGAGTGGCTGACAGTCCTACCTGTACACGGAAGAAAAAAATGATATGATACTGCCAGAGTGGCTGACAGTCCTACCTGTACACGGAAGAAAAACATGATATGATACTGCCAGAGTGGCTGACAGTCCTAACTGTACACGGAAGAAAAACATGATATGATACTGCCAGAGTGGCTGACAGTCCTAACTGTACACGGAAGAAGAGAATGATAATTATGATACTGCCAGAATGGCTGACAGTCCTACCTGTACACGGAAGAAAAACATGATATGATTTTACCAGAGTGGCTGACAGTCCTACCTGTACACGGAAGAAGAAAATGATATGATACTGCCAGAGTGGCTGACAGTTCTACCTGTACACGGAAGAAGAAAATGATATGATTTTGCCAGAGTGGCTGACAGACCTACCTGTACACGGAAGAAGAAAATGATATGATACTGCCAGAGTGGCTGACACACTTACCTGTACACGGAAGAAGAAAATGATATGATACTGCCAGAGTCGCCAAGCTCCTGGCGGATGGTGGCTAGGAACGTGACGTCATCGCCAGACTCCCACAGTCGCCGCGCCGCCAGCGCCGTGGCTTCCGGCACTGCTACGTGACGTGTCGCCGCTGAAACACATACGTCACAAAGGGGCTTGGCCTCACCGTCTGCGTCAAGGTCAAGGTTTTGGTTTGGTTTGGTTTGGTTTGTGGTGGTGGTGGTGGTGGAGTTTTATTTTTATTTTATTTTTTATTTTTTCATTTTTTATCTTGCAAATATCCAGATTTCTTCCCCTCCATTCCTCTCTGTGACTGGCGGAGTGAACGTCACGTTGTGGACACTACTCATTCCGTCTTGAAGGAAAAAAAGGTTGATATTGCCATTATTTTTCTTATTATTTTATCTGCGGTTAGATCGACAGTCAAGTTGTCGTTTTCAGTGTCGTGTGACTGAAGTGTGCAATTTGTGTAGAAACAGTATGTAGGTATATGCAAGAAACTTCACAAATCAGAATCAAAAGTTTTAAATTACTAATATATTGTTTCGATGAGCGTTCTTCTTCTTCTGCGTTCACTCGAATGCACACGAGTGGGCTTTTACGTGTATGACCGTTTTTACCCCGCCATGTAGGCAGCCATACTCTGTTTTCGGGGGTGTGCATGCTGGGTATGTTCTTGTTTCCATAACCCACCGAACGCTGACATGGATTACAGGATCTTTAACGTGCGTATTTGATCTTCTGCTTGCATATACACACGAAGGGGGTTCAGGCACTAGCATGTCTGCACATATGTTGACCTGGGAGATCGTAAAAATCTCCACCCTTTACCCACCAGGCGCCGTCACCGTGATTCGAACCCAGGACTCTCAGATTGACAGTCCAACGCTTTAACCACTCGGCTATTGCGCCCGTCGATGAGCGTTTTTCAAGACTTGTCGCACCTCGTCCGTGTTGACGTAGTCCTTTTTTTAAAATTTAATTATTAATAAAAAATTTCTCCCACATGTATTCAGAATGAGGGACCCAATTCCAAGGAAAACAAGCCATATCCACATTTTTTCCCTCAAAACGGAATGAGCAGTGTTCTCAACAAGGCGTGGACGTTCACTCCGTCAGTCACACAGTCGAAGGGAAGAAATGTGGATGTTGCCGAAAATAGCATGCAAGTTTTCGTTTGGCAAAAACATTGTTTTTATTTCAAACATTTCACAGCACACCATACTAATAGATGATGTCTGACAACAAACGAATCATATACGTCATGTCTAAAAACAAGAACATCTCGGGTATATGAAGAACGTCTTCACAGCAAGAAATGTATACATGACTATGGTAATACGAAACCATAAGATGATTTCAGTGTCTGTGTTTGTTTTGAAAATGCAACGGACTCCACACGATTAAATACCGTTATACATCACAGCCTTTATTGTGCTCTGTGTGTGTGTGTGTGTGTGAATAGAATAGAATAGAATACTTTTTATTGCCATAAAACCTTAAAGTTTATAAGACACAATGAAACATAAACATGAGCATATTAAGAAGAGAAACATTCATGAACAAATTTCGCCAACCTTGGCTGTATTTCTGTTAGAAGGATCAATTCACTAGGCTTTGCATTTGGACGACATATATCGATTAGGAATCTGTGTCTAAGTATTGTACTTTACACAATTGTCTAAAAGGTGAATCTCATCTTCGAAACTGTTACAAGTATCACACGGTCTTTGTTCTTTCGGTGTATTTTTATATCTTCCCTGTTCGATTTGTAAGTCATGGGCGCTGATTCGTAACATGGTCAGTGCTTTCCTGTGCTGTGTATTTGCTGTATTCTTTAAATACGGTTCAATACGTGTGTGTGTGAATGCGTGCGTATGTGTGATGAACAACATAACAGCGTTTCAACACGCATCAGCTATGAAACAAAAGCAACCACTGAGAGAATGCATATAATTATTATATCACACCATATTCCATGTTTTCATTCAAAGTCAACTTTTTTTTTTTCCTTGTTAAGTTTTTCGCTTAACTTTGGTGAAGTTCATGTGTGTGTCAGACACGACTGTGCGCAAGGAGACTGTGTTGTGTGAGTGATGAGCCTGTTGGATACAAATATAACGTCCAATCGGATTAACAAACATGGATTTATTGTATTGTATTGTATTGTATTGTATTATATTGTATCCTGTTGTAAGAAAAACAGCAGTGTAAAAAGTAATACACGAAGCATTCTTTCAGTGATAAACGACCAGAAGACACAGTTAAGACAGAAACAGGCAGACCGGAAGAGGGTTACACGCACGTGCACCCAGTATTGGAGTGACCTGGTTGTTGGTTCTCTTTTTGGTTGTTCTTTGTGTGTGTGTGTGTGTGTGTGTGTGTGTGTGTGTGTGTGTGTGTGTGTGTGTGTGTGTGTGTGTGTGTGTGTGTGTGTGTGTGTGTGTGTGTGTGTGTTTGCTTGTGTGTTTTTTTTTAGACTTGGCAAACTAAATTCATCTTAAAAAAGACTTGTCTTGATAGCATATATCAATTTTTAAAATACTTTTTTTTTAACTGCCATTGCGTACTGATTCAGTTGGATGTTGTAGTTGTTGTTTTGTTGTTGTTTTAACTTGTAAATCACGTCAAACACACACACATAGAGACACACAAACACACACACACACACACACACACACACAACACAAACACACACCACACACACACACACACACACACACACACACACACACACCACAAAGCCCACTACTACTCAGCGTACGAACATCCACAGCACGGGTCACTGAATAGAACAAGCTCAATTTCAAGCTTCCTGGCCGAATTCTGAACAACAAGAAGAACACACATGACACACTGCTATCACAGTAGTGCTGCCTGTACAAGGTCCACAAAAGACATCAGACACCGCAGCACCCAATATGGGTCTGTCCTCTGCCTCTCAATGGAACGGAGGTCCACAAAGACACCGCCGGGCCACATCAATGGCGGACCGGGCGGCATACTCACACGACGGTCAGACACAACATGCCGATATGACGGTGGAACGGGATGGGGAAGGGTAGGTGAGGGGAGGTGGAGGGAGGTGAAGGGGAGGAGTGGGTTGTGAAGGTGGTGGTGGGGTGGGGGAGGGGGGTGGAAGCGGAACTCACATTTCAACACTTCTGAGCGAACTCAGATTATCTCTCGACGACTGAGACTTGGCTTGGAATTGGTTTGTCTTTCAGTTGACGTCCGCCTAGAGTGTTCTTTTAGCATTCATTTATTTGTTGATCAATGTATGTATATATATATATATATATATATATATATATATATATATATATATATATATATATATATACTTATTCATTTATTGAATGACTGAGAGACTGAATGATAGTTTTAAACCACAAAACTTTTTTCTTCTTTCACTGGCACAATCAACTGATAATAATAACAACAATAATAATAATAATAATAAGCAGTAGTAGTGGTAGTAGTAGTTTATTCACATGGCGCCAAATCGAATAATTTTGCTCTAAGCGCTTCACAATGAAATATTTCCAATAAAAATACATAACACATTACACCATCGAATGGGATACACACATTGACCACAGCCAGGCAGATACAGACATGGTCATTGGTCAGACAGACACAGTATAACGATACAGACAGAGGAACAGACAGACACAGAGGTCTGACGATACAGACAGAGGAACAGACAGACACAGAGGTATGACGATACAGACAGAGTGAACGGACAGACAGACACAGAGGTATGACGATACAGACAGAGGAACAGACAGACACAGAGGTATGACGATACAGACAGATGAACGGACAGACAGACACAGAGGTATGACAGTACATACAGAGGAACAGACAGACACAGAGATATGACGATACAGACATGGTCATTGGTCAGACAGACACAGAGGTATGACATTACAGACAGAGGAACAGACAGACACAGAGGTGTGACGATACAGACAGAGGAACAGACAGACAGACACAGAGGTGTGACGATACAGACAGAGGAACAGACAGAAACAGAGGTGTGACGATACAGACAGAGGAACAGACAGACAGACACAGAGGTGTGACGATACAGACATGGTCATTGGTCAGACAGACACAGTATGACGATACAGACATGGTCATTGGTCAGACAGACACACAGGTTTGACGATACAGACAGAGGAACAGACAGACACAGAGGTATGACGATACAGACAGAGGAACAGACAGACACAGAGATATGACGATACAGACAGAGGAACAGACAGACACAGAGGTATGACGATACAGACAGAGGAACAGGCAGACAGACACACAGGTATGACGATACATACAGAAGAACAGACAGGCACACAGGTTTGACGATAAATACAGAAGAACAGACAGGCACACAGGTTTGACGACTATACAGACAGAGGAACGGACAGACAGCGAAGAGCAGATACGGAAGGTAAGGGAGGCCACTCTGGGCTACAGTGACGGGTGATCGGAGAGCAACCTCCCCAGAATGTCCCTGTGAGGGTGTAGGTCCCTGATCCAGGCCTCAGCTATCTCACTTTGATGTGATTTCCTTTTGCACCCCTCCCCCCCCCCCCCAGCTCGCTGTTCCCCCACCACCCCTTCCCCTCCTCCTCTGTTGCTAATTTTAGCTGCAGTGGTGGGCTAGGGGGAGAGGGTGTGGGCGGTCTGTCTCGGTTCTTCTCCCCGTGATAAGATGGCACGGGTATTTCATTCACCGTTATGCTCGCAGGCCTTGCTTCAGGTGTGACTTTCCAGGTGTTCCGTTTCACCCTCTCCTCCCCATCCCATCTTCACTACCCCCCCCCCCCCCCCCCCTCCTTTCCAACTCCCCGCCCCTCTCCCACACCCCATGGTGCTACCGATGAACGGAACGAACTGTGTGCTTCAGGAAGACACAGGGTCCAACCAAGGGAAGGAATAGAAGGCCTCCCGGCAGCCACCACCACCACCAACTAACCAACATATGGAGTTAGCGTGCTCCCTGTTTTGTGCGTCTTTCTTTGCTTGGGTTTGTGGGCGGCCCAAAGAGCAGGGTTCACTGCCCCACACACACCACAACACATGCACACTCGTCAGGTCCCTTCAACATTTACACAGTTATTCTGGCAGACATCTGCGTCGCATTGTGGGTCTCGGTACTTTACTTGTTTGCTTCCCGCTTTCTGCTGCCTGGCTGGCTGGCTGGTGAGTGAAGGCGTCACGGCGTGCGGACCAGTCCATATACGCTGGGGCGAAAATACACCACGGAGTCAGAGACACAGAGCTACAACCAGGCCAACGGATGAGGGACTGGGCTGGGAAGGCCGCATTGGTTGAACGTTGGCAGATGGTTGACGTACTGTACGCATCCAGCTAAAGGGTTTGGTCAGGTCCTGAGTGTCGTCACGCCCATTATCTCGCTGTGTGACCATAGTCATTTCCCCCTGTGTCCCCAGTGTGTGTGTGTGTGTGTGTGTGTGTGTGTGTGTGTGTGTGTGTGTGTGTGTGTGTGTGTGTGTGTGACAGAGAGAGAGAAAAAAGAGAGACAGAGGGGGGAGGGAGAGAGAGAGAGAGAGAGAGAGAGAGAGAGAGAGAGAGAGAGAGAGAGAGAGAGAGAGAGAGAGAGAATCTTTGTTTGACGTCTATTCACTGGGAATATCATTTGACGGATGACACGTGTGTGTGTGCGTGCGTGCGTGCGTGCGTGCGCGCGCGTGTGTGTGTGTGTGTGTTATAGATTTGACTGTATCCCTTTTGTTTCTCTTCTTCTCACGGCATTCCTTTGACGGCCTCATCATTTTTAATCAACGATTCGTTTTCTATTTCAGATTTCGTTTTGTTTCATACAGACTCTCAAACACACACACACACACACACACACACACACACACACACACACACACACACACACGGACTCTCAAAGACACACACACACACACACACACACACACAGCTTTCGAGTTAGAGCTTAGGGGGGTGGGGGTGGGGGGGAGGGGGGTGTACGGGGGAGAGGAAAAGTGGACATCGCCGATGTTTCAGCCTAAAATATACAGTTATTAATTTGTGTGTAAACTATAGTTGTAGGTTTTCAAAACAAAACAAAACAAAACAAAAAAAACAACAACAACAACCAAAAAACAACAGAGACAGTGGCTGCATCTACCGTTGTTTGTAATTAAAAAAACAAACAAAAACAAAACAACAACAAAAGAACACAAAAACCACAGTATCATTTCACTATGACCCTAAGAAGCAAACTGTATACCCCCCCTCCCCCCCCCCCCTGCCCCCTTGCATGCACATATTTCACAGTGAAACTTTTCATAGAGCTGTGGGCTGTGTCTTGGTGGATAAAGCATAAGGAGGTGTGTGTGTGTGTGTGTGTGTGTGTGTGTGTGTGTGTGTGTGTGTGTGTGTGTGTGTGTGAGGGGCGTGGGGTGGGGTGTGGGGGGTTAAGGTGCCAAATGGTCCTTAACTTTTCGCGAACCCTGTACTGTACACGGGCTGGTGATGAGAGGTGTGCAGGCAGCCTGTGTCTGAACCCCAGCTGATTCATCACCACCTCCCACTCCTCCCCCAACCCATTTCCACTGCCCTCATCACATCCATTCACTTCTGTTCTCCCCATTCCTCCCCTCAAACACCCCCCCCCTCTCTCTCTCTCTCTCTCTCTCTCTCTCTCCAGATTCTCTCTCGCTGGTTCTACTCCGGCGGCCCAAAAGAAAAAGAACACACACACACACACACACATACAAATCGGAACCACTACAAGACCCACAGGTGTATACACGCTCTCTCATGGGCAATACAATGACCAGCCCCGGAACTTATTATTTTTTTACCTGTACAGCACAGCTTCCAGACGACTGACTGGTAAAGTGCAGACTTGGCAAAAGATCAGCAACACTGACGGCTGGGGAGGACGGGAGTGGTCGGGGTGAGGGGGGGGGGGAGCAGGGGGTAGACGTTGGAGGGGTGGGGGGTTGGGGGTGGGGGGGATAAGGAATGGTAATGTAGGAGAAAGAAGTTGATGAAAGAGAGTGGGGGAGGAGGGGGAGGGGGGGAGAGATGGGGCATGAGTGGAGAAAGAAGGTGCGTTGGGATAGACAGAGAGAGAGAGAGACAGACAGACAGAGAGAGAGAGAGACAGACAGACAGACAGAGAGAGGGAGAGACAGACAGACAGAGAGAGGGAGAGACAGACAGACAGACAGAGAGAGGGAGGGAGAGAGAGAGACAGACAGACAGACAGAGGGAGAGAGAGACAGAGATGGGGAGAGAGAGAGAGGAAGAGAGAGAAAGGGAGAGAGAGAGAGGGGTGAGAGAGAGAGAGAGAGAGAGAGAGAGAAAGAAAGAAAGAAACAGACAGAAAGACAAAACAGACCGACAGACAGAGAGGGAGGGGGGAGAGAGAGACAGACAGACAGACAGATAGAGAGACAGACAGAGAGAGACAGACAGACAGAGACGCAGAGAGACAGACAGACAGAGACACAGAGAGACAGACAGACAGAGAGACAGACAGATACAGAGAGAGGAAGCGAGGAAGAGAGGGGTCGTCAAGTGGCCCACACAGCTCTGAAGAGCCAGCAGGAACTCAGCCTTGTTTTCTCAACAGGTTCGAAAAGCGAGAGACCGGTGGTGGTGAATGAAGCTGAATTGACGGGATTGTCTGCTCCTTCCTCTCCTCCTTCCCCCTTCTCTCTTCCACACTCCACCCTCTCCACTGCCCTCCCCCAACCCCAAACTCCACCCCCACCCACTACCGATAGAATGAAAGAAGCAGGTAGGAAATAAAAGAAAGAAGAGAGAGAGAGGCAGAGAGAGAGAGAGAGGGGTACAGAGAGAGAGAGATGGAAAGCGAGAGGGGATAAAAAAAGAAGCAGAAAACAAGAAAGAGGGGGCGTTGGAAAGGAGGGTGGTGTGGTTTTAGGGAAGGGGTGGGGATGGGGTTTGAGAGCTGGTTGGGGGTGAGGGGGTTGGGGTGGGGGGGAGGAGGAGGAGGCTGAGCTGAAAATACGTTTCCGTAAAGGTCGGTTCTTGACCTTATTCCGGCCTTGTCTGCGCACCTACTTACCTCACCTCGCTTCGGAGTCTCTCCACCTCCACTCCTCCCCTATCCTACCCCCACTCCACCACCACCCCATCTATTTTCATTGTCTATCTTTATTAATTGGTGTAACGTATATCCTGTTAGTCAAGTATCAAGAGGAGTATTTTGTTTTAAACGAGGCACACGCACACACACTCCACGCCAACAGACACACACACACACACACACACACACACACACACACACAATTGTGCAGGACCCGTTGCCAAGACAGTGGCAATTCTTCACAATGTCTGGCGCTCATCTCGCAAGGAGCCTCCTGCAGACACACTGCCTCCTTGCCAAAAAAAGAAAGAAAAAAAAAACTGCCTCTGTGTATAACGGGTGGGAGTCTGGGTGTATAACGGGGTGGGAGTCTGCTGGGTGGGGATGAAAGGATTTGGGGCACGAGCACTGACAAGCCGTTGATGGCAACGGGAGATGGTGGGGGTGGAGGGAGGGGGGCATGAATGGGCGGATGGTGGTGGTGGTGGGGGTGGGGGTGGGTGGGGGGGGGGGGTTAAGGACGAGTAGTAACGAGGCGGGCGGATGGGGGTGGTGAGCATGATAAACAAAAAGGCAAAGACCTCTTATCTATAGTAGGATTTCCGGTCCCACCTCTAGCAGGTAAGCTCGAACCTGTTTTCTCCACATGGTTAAAACAAAAAAAGAAAAGAAAAGAAAAAAAAAAGAGGTTCGTACATCTGCGGGTCAAGACGATTTCATGCAAGATAAATTTCAACAGAGTGCTTGTTACGTGCGATTCCAGCTGTTGTGTTGCCAGTACGGGTGAGTGGGGGTGGGGGGTGGGGGGTTGAAATCAGTGGGGGAGGGAGTAAGGGGGTGTCAGGGACAACGATCATATCGCAATGGTGTCTTCTGGTGATAAAAATGGAAACATTCCTCATTCTTCTTCCCTTTTTTTTCTTCTTCTTTTTCTTTCTTTGCTATCCCCCAAATGTCTTGCAGTTACCAAGCACAGGGGGAGATAAATCAAACTAACAAGATCCGTGACGAAACAAACAGATAAAGGAATGAGGGGAGGTAACGGGGCAAAAACGTTAAAGAAAGATAGATAAAAACGTAAGCAAGCAAAAAGAAATCATTGGGTCTAGATTCCTGCACGAACAACAGGAAGTCGTTCTTGTCTTCAACTGTTTCCTGCAAAGAGTGCCACCCTTTTCATGTTTTTAATTTCTGTCTTTAATTAAAAGAAAATGTGGGTTGGGGATCTGGAGGGTTTCGATTTCAGTTTCAGTTTCAGTTTCTTAAGGAGGCGTCACTGCGTTCGGACAGATCCTTAATCGCAAAACTACATTTGCTAAGGAAATGTCTGACCGACAGCGTAACCCAGCGTGCTTGAAATATGTGTAGGAGATTTGAGATGGGCGCAGAATTGAGGGGGAAACAACCCTGCAGAAGAGATATCTTACCTGGCGTGAATCACAAATGTTGGACGTACAGGGAACACACACACACACACACACACACACACACACACACACACACACACACACAGTGTGGCCTGATTCCCCGCCCCTGCCTTCCACATTCGTTCCCTTCCTCCGCTGCACAAGAGGCCACATCTGACCTCAAGACCCCTCCAACCAACAGACAGCAGTGACCTCCTCCACACACCCCCCCCCCCACCCCCCCTTCCCCATGCCTCCATACACCACTCCAGAGCACACAGTGTAAATCTATCTGTTGGTTTACAAGTCGCTATGCCCACCACCCCCAAACCTCCAAACCACCCCCACCCTCCCCCTCCCCCGCCGCACACCCCCTTCTACCTACCCTTGCTGACCTTTGCCCTTTTCACACGTCTGAACCTCCTCTCCAATCAAGATCGATATGTCAGTGAGTGCACTCTCTCTCTCTTTCTCTCTCTCTCTCCCCTTTCTCCGCCTCTCTCCCTCCCCCCCTCTCTTCCTCTCCCTCCTCCATCTCTCTCCCTCTCTCTCATGCCTCCTCTCTCTCTCTCCTCTCCCTCTCCTCTCTCCCCTCCCCCCTTCCCCCCCCACCCCCCTCTCTCTGTGCCAAGGCAGGGTGAGGTATTTGTTGGATGTTTTCAGACAACACAGACGGCCAGTTCCATCCAAAGATCTGAGGGGAGCTGCCTCGTCTATCCAGCCTTCTTCCCCCTGACTCAGCACTCTGCAGCTATGTATGGAGGAGGTCCTTCATCCCCCTGCCCACAGCACACTCTGGGCCTCTACCTCCCCCCCCCCCCCCCCCCCCCCCCCCCCCCCCATTCCCCTCCCCCCACCCCCATTCATTCATTCATGTTTTACTCGTGGGCGTGTCCTCCCCCACCCCCTCTTTTTCATCTCTTTCTCTCTGTCTTTCTCTCTCTCTCTCTCTCTGTCTCTTTATATTCTGTTCTGAGTTCTCTCTCTCTCTCTCTCTCTCTCTCTCTCTCTCTCTCTCCCCCCCCCCCTCTCTCTCTCTCTCTCAATCAAAGTGTGAAATTCAGACTGTTTCAGTCTGTTCTTGTAAAAAGTCTTTCTTCGTACAGATTCCATACGCAAGCCAGAGATATATTTAAAGTGAGAAGAAGAAGAAGAAGAAGAAGAAGACGAAGAAGAAGAAGAAGAAGACGAAGAAGAAGAGGAAGAAGAAGAAAAAAAGAAGAAGAAGAGGAAGAAGAGGAAGAAGAAGGAGAGAGAGAGAGAGAGAGAGAGAGAGAGATTAACGATAATGATCATTTGTATAAACGCACGCGGACAACTGTATGTGTGTGTGTGTGTGTGTGTGTGTGTGTGTGTGTGTGTGTGTGTGTGTGTGTGTGTGTGTGTGTGTGTGTGTGTGTGTGTGTGTGTGTGTGTGCGAGCCCGCGCGCGCACGCGTCGTCAATGCACAAGCATGGGACAGGTTATGCCACATCATGAACAGCGCAGTGGGCAGTTCTTTGAAGTTCACCCAAACTGGAGACTCCTCAGCTTACCGCCTTTAACTGGATTAAAGTCATGGTTTCCCTTCTTTGGTTTCTTTTCCTTTTTCTTCTTTGATCGCTTACCTTGTGGCCTCCTGCTGGTTGTTGCTGTGAGGACTGTTGGCCGTGATAGTTCACAGCGAGGAATGTTCCATGTGATCATTTATGTCAACGCACTCTCCTTCACATCCCTGAACTTTGTGGAGAGCCTTGACCACTTCTGTGCGGCGTCCCAATGACCCTCACAGAGTTCAGGAAGAAGAAGAAGAAGAATGTTCGTATGAACTATCACAAGCAAAAGAGGAAGAAATATCTTCACATAAATCTTCAAAGAGAGAGAGAGAGAGAGAGAGAGAGAGAGAGAGGGGTGAGGGGGGAAGGGGAGAAAGAGAGACAGAGATAGAGAAATGGAAGCGAACTGTACATATGCTAACTTTTTTTTTTTTTTTGAGATTCAGAGAAGGCGACATAGAGAGATCGACGGAAAAGGAGTCAGACAGACAGACAGACAGAAAACAAACCGAGGCAGACATATTTCATCTTGCATAATCAACGAGTCTTCAGTATCCGCTATTATTGATCGTAAGTATTCGTTAAACGACTAATTAAAGTATATCCATTCGGATTTTAACTGATAACATATCACCTGAGTCGATGTCATTCTCTTATGCAAACAATAGTCCCTGTGAAGCTTCGAACAGACGCTTGCCTAGCGTTCTGAGACAAAAGAGACTCGCAGAGAAAGGCCCAAAGCCAGACAGACCGTCCAGTGTCAGACTTCACCTGTGCGCATTGCAGGAAGGACTGTGCCACCTGTCCAGCCACACCCGACACTGTATCAATCACCACCCACAGTACAGCTATAAGTGACTCATGTACTGACCTGTCCAGCCACACCCGACACTGTATCAATCACCACCCACAGTACAGCTATAAGTGACTCCTGTACTGACCTGTCCAGCCACACCCGACACTGTATCAATCACCACCCACAGTACAGCTATAAGTGACTCCTGTACTGACCTGTCCAGCCACACCCGACACTGTATCAATCACCACCCACAGTACAGCTATAAGTGACTCCTGTACTGACCTGTCCAGCCACACCCGACACTGTATCAATCACCACCCACAGTACAGCTATAAGTGACTCCTGTACTGACCTGTCCAGCCACACCCGACACTGTATCAATCACCACCCACAGTACAGCTATAAGTGACTCCTGTACTGACCTGTCCAGCCACACCCGACACTGTATCAATCACCACCCAGAGTACAGCTCCACAGTCTTCTGAGAACCAAGGTTTACTGTGTGTGCGTGGTTTTAGTCCATGTTGAATGAATGAAGGTTGGAAGGAGGGTAATACATTAGACATACATGCTTTTTTTCACCCAGTCCTCGAAAGCAAACTAAAAAAATAAAATAAAATAATAATAATAAAATTTTTTTTAAAAAAACGAAAAGAAAAGAAACAAAGAAAAACAGAAACATAGATTAAAAAAAGGGGGAGGGGGTGGGGGGAGGGGGGGGGGGGGGGGTAGAGCAGAAGTGGGCAAACGAAATATTTCAAGGAAAAAATCTACATCAAAGATGAGAAGAAGAAAAAGAGGACAGACAGACAAACATACATTTATCCAGACACACAGAGGATTGCTCGCTTATCTACACATTAACATTCATGGGGAATGCAGGACTTACATTCATCGTCCAACAGGGAGTCTTCGCCTTCACCAAGGGAGGTCAGCCAATAAGGACGGACACACACACACACACACACACACACACACACACACACACACACACACACACACTGGTCATCCGAGTCGTAAGAGACACTGACTTATCTGACCACAGTGCGGGCCCCACACAACTCTGCTGACCTCTCACCCCTGACCTCGTCCGACCAGGGCCGTGCCGGTGAAAACGGACAGCCCCAAACAGCCTGTGTCCTGAGCTGGCCACAGCGCTGTGTTTGTTTGGTGTTAGGAAGTTCCTTAGTCTTTGGAATCAGCGTCCCCCCAAAACGGAGTATGGCTGCCTACATGTCGGGGTAAAAACGATCACACACGTTACAAGCCCTCTCGTGCACACACGAGTAAACGTGGGAGTTGCAGCTCACGAACGAAGAAGGACTCAGCGTAGACAAAAGGGAAATTATTTACGCTAAATAAACTTAGCGCTTCTAAGACCTCTCATGCAATCCGGACCAGGTCTTTTACCAGACCAACATGCACCAGGTCGTCTACCACACCAACATGCACCAGGTCTTTTACCAGACCAGCATGCACCAGGTCTGTTACCACACCAACATGCACCAGGCCTTCTACCAGACCAATATGCACCAGGCCTTCTACCAGACCAATATGCACCAGGCCTTCTACCAGACCAATATGCACCAGGCCTTCTACCAGACCAATATGCACCAGGCCTTCTGCCAGACCAATATGCACCAGGCCTTCTGCCAGACCAATATGCACCAGGCCTTCTACCAGACCAATATGCACCAGGCCTTCTACCAGACCAATATGCACCAGGCCTTCTACCAGACCAATATGCACCAGGCCTTCTACCAGACCAATATGCACCAGGCCTTCTACCAGATCAACATGCCAGACGTCCATGTGTGACATAGACATTCGGAACCAGGAACTAAGGCCCTTAAGCACGTGCGCTGAGTGCTTGCTGCACACGGGACCTCGAGTTTATTGTATCCTTCCCACGAATGAGTAGCGTCCAGACAACCACTCAAGGTATAGTGGAGGGGGAGAAAATATTGGCCAGGACTGAGCTGTACAGAGATATACAGACAGCCTGGACTGCAATGGTCCCACGGCCAGACCACCTCTCAAGGTCCTGTGGAAGGCGAGAGAAGATACTGGCGATTGCCGAGATGTACGGAGATTTACAATGTACGCTGCAATGGTCCTTCTCTCTGGCGATGAGAACGACTGACCATTTGCTCCACACCACACGGCCTCTGACCCCCCCCCCCCCCCCCCCCCACACACACACACTTCTCTCTCTGTCTCTCTCTCTCTCTCTCCCGCTATATACACGGGGTCAGACCAGGGCAGAGAAGAGATGTACGAAAGATAATCATCAGTCTGGGACTTGGTTCGGAGGAAAAGAGAGGACGTGACTCTCTCTCTCTCTCTCTCTCTCTCTCTCTCTCTCTCTCTGTGTGTGTGTGTGTGTGTGTGTGTGTGTGTGTGTGTGTGTGTGTGTGTGTGTGTGTGTGTGTGTGTCCATCTCTCTCATTTCTGAATATTCTATATATTCATTTCTCTCTTTCTGCCAATGTTGTATCTTTGATTTAATGCTTTTGACTGAAAAACATGCACCCTCTTCACCTACGAATTCTCTCTCTCTCTCTCTCTCTCTCTCTCTCTCTCCTGTATCTCTTTATCGAACATTTATTTCATTTATTTCTCTCTTTGCGTTATTGTATATCTAAGTTGATACTCTTGACTGAAAAAAACTTAAGAACTTTGAGTTAATGCAAATATTATGTCAAAAGTACTCTCTCTCTCACTCTCTCTGGACAGTTGATGCATTGTCCACATGCCTGGGTGCAAAATTCTACTAAGTGTCTTGAGACGTTTTGGATACCCTTGAAAAACTCTAAAGGAGATACGGGATTGTGAATTCAGAATGCCCAGATGTCTGGGACTACGTCGATGACGGTACGTGGTAGCTTTCAAGGAAGTAGGGGAGGGAATACCCAACAAATACAAAACAACCCTTCAGAGAAACATCCATTGTTCTACAAAAGAAGGAAACATTCTTGAAAAATGATATTCAACAGAATTTTGAGAAAATTTCTAAGGCTTTGGAGTCTGCCACTGGTCCTTAAGATTCCCACTAGCTTTTTAGAACTTCCAACAACTTTCAATGCAGCTAACAAAAGGGATTGATAAACAGTAACGGGTTTTGAGACTTTTAACCAGACCTTTACAAGTTTCAGATGTTGCTGGAAAATTCACAAAAGCCTGGTGATCTCCCGGTGGATCCTAGCATTTTAAAACGTCCTCGTCCATTTCCAAATACCCTGGAACACCCATCCCGCTTTGGAAATGCCCTGAGGGCACAAAGTCTCTTCTTTTTCTTCCCCCCCCCCCCCCCCTGCCCCCCCTCCCCCTTCCTCCCTCACTCTCACCCCTTCGAAAAAAAACAAAACAAAAAAAAAACCGGCCCTGAAACTTCCATACTTTCAGATATCGCAGACTCCATTCTCATGTCTCAATTCCGGGCTTATTTTGAAAACATCCACTTGGCTTTGGACACCTTGTGGCTTCTGGAATTTCCGGAAGCCCTAAATTCCGAAAGCTTTTCTATTTATTTCTAATTTCCTCTTTTTCCTTTAACTTTCGAGGCTTGAAAGCAAATCAAAGTAACCGTCTGGAAACGACTTCCGGTGAGTGGAACACCTGCCGCAAGGTGTTAGTGACATCGTTCACCCACACGTCAGCACCAACCTTCATTCAACTCATAAAACTGATCAGACCTTCAGGAGGTGGTCCAATTTCCAATTTGAAACAAATGAGGGAGGGGGTGGGTGGGGCGGGGTGGGGGGTGGGGGTGAGCGAGAGAGTGAAGGGTGGTGGGAGAGAGACATACAGAGACAGACAGACAGAGAGAGAATCTGCTCGGTGTGTGAAAGATCAACATTTTTGCAGTTGTATCAACAAAGCCAAAGACCTGGCACAGACATTCTCGCATTCCTCTCTCTCTCTCTCTCTCTCTCTCTGTGACTCTCTCTCAACCCCCCCCCCCACCCCCTCTCTCTCTCTCTTTCTTTCACAATCCCTCATACCTACACTCCTCCCTCCTTTCGGCATGCAGACGATACCTCCACCTTCTCTCTCTCTCTCTCTCTCTCTCTCTCTCTCTCTCTCTCTTTCTATCTCTCTCTCCCCCCTCTCTCTCCCTTCTCTCTCTCTTTCTTTCCCACTCCCTCACACCCAGAGGTCCCCCTCCTCCGCCTCTACATTCCACCCCTTCCTCCTTTCGGCATGCAGACGATACTTCCACCTCTTCTCTCTCTCTCTCTCTCTCTCTCTCTCTCTCTCTCTCTCTCTCCCTCTCACCCAGTTCCTTATTTTTCCTCCCACCCAATCCGGCACAAGCCGAGAAGCTGCCAACCACAATTTCAGTGCCGACAGGACAAAAACTTTCCATGCTGACGAGTCTGAAGTTCCAGCCTTTCGCACTGTAGGGCAAATACAAGGGGAGAACTAGGACGCAAACAACCAGCGAAACAAAGACAGGATAGTAATAAGAAAACGATTTGTATGTGTATTTCTTTCTTTTTTTTTTATCACAACAGATTTCTCTGTGTGAAATTCAGGCTGCTCTCCCCAGGGAGAGTGCGTCGCTACACTAAAGAGCCACACTTTTTTGTATTTTTTTTTCCTGCGTGCAGTTTTATTTGTTTTTCCTGTCCAAGTGGATTTTTTCTACAGAATTTCGCCAGGAATAACCTTTTTGTTGCCGTGGGTTCTTTTACGTGCGCTAAGTGCATGCTGCACACGGGACCTCGGTTTATCGGCTCATCCGAATGACTAGCGTCCAGACTACCCACTCAAGGTCTAGTGGTGGGGGAGAAAATATCGGCGGCTGAGTCGTTATTCGAACCAGCGTGCTCAGATTCTCTGGCGTGTTCAAGATTCAAGGCGTGTTAACAACCAACTGGCTAAGCGATACCACGCTGGTTTCTTTTTACTGCCCTGGTTTTATACTGATTCAAGGCACTTTGAAATCTGGTCCTTTATATTGATTTAAGGCACTTTGAAATCTGGTCCTTTATATTGATTTAAGGCACTTTGAAACGCGGTCCTTTATATTGATTTAAGGCACTTTGAAATCCGGTCCTTTATATTGATTCAAGGCACTTTGAAATCCGGTCCTTTATATTGATTAAAGGCACTCTGAAATCCGGTCCTTTATATTGATTAAAGGCACTTTGAAATCCGGTCCTTTATATTGATTAAAGGCACTTTGAAATCTGGTGCTTTATATTGATTTAAGGCACTTTGAAATCTGGTCCTTTATATTGATTTAAGGCACTTTGAAATCTGGTCCTTTATATTGATTTAAGGCACTTTGAAATCTGGTCCTTTATATTGATATAAGGCACTTTTAAATCTGGTCCTTTATATTGATTTAAGGCATTTTAGAAATCCGGTCAATTATATTGATTCAAGGCACTTTGAAATCCGGTCAATTATATTGATTTAAGGCACTTTGAAATCTGGTCCTTTATAATGATTTAAGGCACTTTGAAATCTGGTCCTTTATAATGATTTAAGGCACTTTGAAATCCGGTCCTTTATATTGATTTAAGGCACTTTGAAATCTGGTCCTCTATACTGATTTAAGGCACTTTGAAATCCGGTCCTTTATAATGATTTAAGGCACTTTGAAATCTGGTCCTTTATACTGATTTAAGGCACTTTGAAATCTGGTCAATTAAATTGATTTAAGGCACTTTGAAATCTGGTCCTTTATATAGATTTAAGGCACTTTGAAATCTGGTCCTTTATATTGATTTAAGGCACTTTGAAATCTGGTCAATTAAATTGATTTAAGGCACTTTGAAATCTGGTCCTTTATATAGATTTAAGGCACTTTGAAATCTGGTCCTTTATATTGATTTAAGGCACTTTGAAATGCGGTCCTTTATATTGATTTAAGGCACTTTGAAATGCGATCCTTTATATTTCCTACATCAAAGAATTTTAAAGCGAAATATGTAGGAACTGGCTCAGCTAAAACAAAGAAAAAAAAAAAAGCAATGTGTGACAGCGACAAAAATTATCAATATCCCCCCCCCCCCCCCCATGCCCCAGATATTCATTTTCTCATCAGCTTCACCATCACTGCCACCATCATCATCATCTTTGATGTTTGATTAGTTTGGTGTGTGAGACAACCGATCACACAGACTAATCACCCTCGTTGTCCCCATCATCGTCATCATTAAAACCTACACAGTGGTTTCCCTCGTAATCATTGTAACTACTGCCGATACCTTTTGTTTGTTTGATAACACAATTAATTAACCGAGTAAAAAAAAAAAAAAAAAAAGGTTTGTACTTCTGTACAGCGGTTTCTTTGACGGTAAAAAAAAAAACGTATTAATTTTTATTATACTTTTAGTCAGCTAGTTAGTTGGTCAGTCATTCACTTTGTTAGTCGGCTGGTTAGTTATCTAGTCAGTTAGTCCGTCAGTCGGTTTCTTTGTTGGTCACTTAGCAAGTGCCTCAGTTATATAGTTGGTTGGTTTTATCTGTTAGTTGGTTGGTTGGTTGGTTAGGTGGTTAACTCATTCTACCCAACAGCTACAAGTCTCCTGGACCAGCGCTACATGAGACCACTGCAGAAAAAAAAAAAAAAACCAGGATGGTTCACTAAAACGGCGAAAAACGATGGAGAAACGTTGATTTAATCATTAGAAGAAAGCTTCCTTTTTCATGTTTCCAGAATCCGTAAACGGTTCAGTTAAGAAAGTCAGCTGTATCCAGCAAGAATAAACTAAATTAGAACGGTGTGTTGGTACAAGAATACTCGTTCCTGGTCCCCAGGGGAAGTAATCATGGTACGAGGTAACTCTCGAGTGGAATGAGTTAAGTTACAAAGCTTCCAAAGACAAGGCGCCCTCCAGAAATTCTCGGCACGAGCATGCCAAAGAGCCGCTACACCTGTCATGTTGATAATTGTTATGGCGATGATCATTACTCTTCGTTATTAGTCACGGCCACGTTCACGATACTCGTGACGACGACAATAAAGAGGGTAACGAAGACGACGAGAGCCTTCATTAGGTCCGGGCCCCCCATCATCGCTGTAGCCATGATGACGATGATTACAATAACGATCATTTCAGGCCCTTGGCATTTCGTCCCTTGCCAAGCGGCTCCCGACTGCACTGTTGCTGTTGTTGTTGCAGCGCCTGCCCGTAATTCCAAGGGCTCTGATTCTCTTGTTGCACCAGCTTCCTCCAGCCCCCTTCTTGTTCCCCCCCACCTCCTCCTCCACCACCCCCTTAGCCCCCCCCCACCTCCTCCTCCACCACCCCCTTAGCCCCCCCCCCCCTCCAACCCACTCCTCCTGCTACCCCTTGCACCACGAACTACCAGTGCTCATCTCTCACTGACATTTTACAGTGTGCAGCTCCTGCAAGCAATGTGGAGGGGAGGGGGGTGAGGTGAAGTGGAGGAGGGGGTGTTGCAGGAAGGAGTGGTGGGGGTGGGGTGGTAATGCCATGATCCAACAGGTTGCAGGTAAGGCGCCAGTGGCGGGGAATGAGGGAATGGGGGTGTGGGGGTGGTGGAGGGGGATCCAACTGCACCAGTCTGTGCCAAGCTGAGGCAGCTTTTCGCTTTCTGCTGAGGCGTCATCGCTTTTTGCTTCTGGGATGAGTGTTTGGTTTTGTTGATTTTTTTTTTACTGCAGCATCCACGCCAGATCGTTCTGCTCCTCTGTGTCTATGTCTGTCTGTGTCTATGTCTGTCTGTCTGTGTCTGCCTCTTTGTTTGTCTCTAGCCAACAGGTAAATGCTTTTCTGGAAGAGCCTAATGGACGCAAATCGTACTGAAATTTTATAGATATGTTCGATCAGAGTGCTAGCATGAGGAGGGGGAGGAACAGCAAGGCAGATGAACAGAATGTGGAGGAGGAGACCTAAAACAGGAGGGGGAGGAGAAAGCGAGCAGCTTCTTCATGAATCGAATCAGGGTACTGGACATTCACACGCTCACACAAGTTCATCAACGATCCGAATAGTTTGTAATACTTTTTTTCTGGATCAGTATTGACAGTATTGAGTGTAATCAATGGACAAAGACAACTTTGTTTTTTAACAAAGAAAGTAATTCGAAAAAATTATACCTAAAAATCACCACCAAACATATGCTGACGAAGGTGAACAGAATCACTCAGAGTAACCCATGTCGTTGGCAGGTTGGGTATAACGACCTACTGGCTCTCATTGGTCTTGGTCTAGTCAGTCCCTGCACAGCGCTGACGTAGAAAGTAGCGCGCGCGCGCGCGCGCGCACACACACACACACACACACACTCACACGGACCCCTGGACCCATAGAGTTCCGGCACCTACAAGCGATACATCACAACGACCTCTGTTCCACGGCGTCCCGGGGGGTGGTGTGTGGTGGGGCGGTGTGTGGTGGGGTGGTGTGTGGTGGGGTGCCCGTGCAGTCAGGACACGCTGCTTCGTAACCTGCCCTCCCCCCCCCTCCCCGCACCCCCTCCCCCCGCCCACCTTTATCGGCCCCATCAATCTCCATTGAACCAAACGACTTCGCCGCAAGCCCACATAAGAAATTGTACCGTCAGCTTGGCGATAACACACCGTGACTCAAAAAAAGAAAGAGGCGTTATAAATAAGGACAGCGAGGTGATTTCATGACTGGGCTTATCGCCTCCTCGGTGAAGCAACACGACTTGCAGCCACGGGAAGTAAAATAGGATCCTGGTACCAACACCCCGGCGGATACCTGTGGGTATTCTTACCCCCCTTTGAACGTGGCGCCACTGCACTCACGGTGCTTTTCTTCGACTGGGGGTGTGGGGGGAAGGGGCTTACTTGCGTTCATAGCCAGAAAAAAATAACAAAACTGTACACTCAAGAAAGAGATGCTAATTACAAGGCAGTTATCGGATTTTCATTGTTTGTTCTCTCGGTCAAAAAACAGGGAAAACTGGCCCCGAAAGAGGTCGATATCTCTTTGGTCTGATTGCCGTTGTTGAACGGCTAACGCCCATTCGAGGAATGTAGGTGACGGGAGTTCAAAACTAGGGCTTTGGCAGCACGCTGCTCGGCACTGTATCCTTGTTCTGCAATGAATCACGCCACACAGTGTGTGTAGACTTGCGTTGTGTGAGTGTGTAAGAGAGAGAGAGAGAGAGAGAGAGAGAGAGAGAGAGCTGGAGAGAGAAAGAGAAAGAAAGGGAGAGAGAGAGGGGGGGGAGAGAGAGAGTTGACGGGGGAGGGGAGGCAGACAGATGTCCAGAAAGGAGGACAGAAGAAAACTCAGAAAGAGAGTAAGAGAGAGATGAGAAAGAGACAGAGACAGACAGACAAAGAAACTGGGAGAGACAGAGAGAGAGAGAGATACAGAGAGGCAGAGACTGAGAGAGACAGAGAGAGAGAGAGAGAGCTCCTGGGAAGAAAGCGAGAGACAGAGGACTGGGAGAAAGAGAGACAGACAAAGTCAGTCACAGAGAGAGAAAGAGAGGGGGGCGATGGGGCAAGGGGGCAGGCGGACAGACAAAAACAGAGGGAAACAGCTGAGAAACAGAACAACAGAAAGCAGAGACAGAAAGCGACAGAGTTAAAGAGAGAGAGGGGGGGGGGGGAA
>NC_134898.1:3384147-3406647 GCF_041734735.1 Babylonia areolata | reverse complement strand
AAGAAGAGATCAGCTCCACCTACGTACTAACTCCTCTCTCTCTTTCTCCCAAACTCCATCAAACGGAAGAAACGAAGGGAAATTAATAATAACGCACAGCCAAGGAACGAATCAGTGCAAGGAATGGAGCAGCCAAATTAAGGAATGAATGACTATCAGACTCTGTTTCAAGGAGGTGCCAGAGCGTGCGGACAGATCCATATACGGCACACCACATCTGCTGGAGAAAAAAAAGGCAGATTCCGACCTTCCCATAAAAGCCAACGTGCTGATCAGGTCTTGAGGGCCTGTCCTAGGTTCGTGTGACACGTTAACATAAGATGGAACAAGAGAGGCAAGGCCTTCAAGACTCACTTGTGATACACTTTAAAAAAAAAAAAAATCCAAGCTTTTTATGTATTGAGTATAATTTCAAAATGTAATGTTTAAGATGAGAAAGATCAGTTTAAAGCAAATTAAGTCCCCTAGCATTAATTACAGAGTATTTTCCTTTTTTTTTACTATCTGCACCAAAACGTTTGCAAAATAAATAAAACTTCCATGCTTAGTAAAAGAAGTTCCTGTTTGAACAAAAAATGATAATAATGACTGCTCTTGTTGTTGGGTCAGAATATCAGATCAAAGTGCCAAGTTTAGAGAATACAAAAAATATACATATAACAGTAAATGCAGTTTGCATATAATTAGGCTTCATTTTTTATTTTTTTGTGCCCATCCCAGAGGTGCAATATTGTTTTAAACAAGATGACTGGAAAGAACTGAATTTTTCCTATTTTTATGCCTAATTTGGTGTCAACTGACAAAGTATTTTCAGAGAAAATGTCAATGTTAAAGTTTACCACGGACACACACACACACACACACGTGCGCGCGCGCACACACACACACACACGTGCGCGCGCACACACACACACACACACACACACACACACACAGACAACCGAACACCGGGTTAAAACATAGACTCACTTTGTTTACACAAGTGAGTCAATAAAGTAGACAAATAAACACACAATGTCAATACATCAAACTGTAGTGAAGGCAAAGAAACTTTGAAGGCTAACGATTGATTGACCCCCCCCCCCCCCCAACCCCCCCCCCCCCAAAAAGAAAAACCCTACAGAAAAAAAACAACACCCCCCCCCCCACTCCTACCCCCCCCAAAAAAAACAACTTGAACGTAGTAACTAAGGAAACATTTCAACCGACAAAACAAAGAATGGAAGTATAATTATGTACACACACACACACACACACACACACACACACACTATATATATATATATATATATATATATATATATATATATATATATATATGCACACTGGCATCATAACATGTGTGTCTTTTAAGAAACTGTGGAGCTTGAAGCTAACTGCCTCCCCCAAGAGTGTTTACAACCTCAATGACATTTCTGGCATACCTGACAGGTCGTCTTTCAGCCTCTTACGATTCCAGCGTCTCTCTCTCTCTCTCTCTCTCTCTCTCTCTCTCTCTCTCTGTCTCCCTCTCTGTCTCTGTCTCTCTCTCTCTCATCATTTATCATGTCTATATTCATTATATCTGAAATGTTTGTTTAGACCACCCCTTCACGAGGGGCCATGGCTTGTATTGAATAAAACATCCGTATTCCTCCCCCTACCCGCCCCCCCCCCCCTCTCTCTCTCTCTCTTCTTCTTCTTCTTCTTTTGCTTCTTCTTCTTCTCTCTCTCTCTGTCTCTCTCTTCTTCTTCTCCTATCTCTCTTCTTTTTCTTCTCTCTCTTCTTCTTCTTCTCTCTTCTTCTTCTCTCTCTTTTTTTCTGTCTCTCTCTTCTTCTCTGTCTCTTTCTCTCTCTCTCTCTCCCTCTCTCTCTCCTCCTCCTCCTCCCCCTCCTCCTCCTCCTCTTCTTCTTCTTCCTCTTCTTCTCTCTCTCTCTCTTCTCTCTCTCTCTCTCTTCTTCTTTTCTTTTCTTTTTTTTTAACTGTGCATCCGTCATGGTGGAATTTCCCCCCCCCCCCCCCTGCCATACATCAGGGAGGTGGCTTCACGCCCCGTCTCCCCCCCTGGCCGCCTCTCACAGGGACCGGGCTGCGGAGTTGACTGCAAGGGTCACAACTCTATCTCGACAGTCAGCCGCCGTCAGTTGTACCTTAACCCTCAAAAACTGCTCCTGTAGTTCAAGGCCCGCAACCCGCCGGCCGTCGCCATTCCTTTCCTTCTGTGCGTGTGGTATGGATAGTCTCCCCCTGACGCTTTCGTCGAAACTTCCGGTGTACTGCGTTCATGAATGAGTCACTGGTGTATAGCATCGCGATATCCCCCTCCTCCCCCAACACCCCCTCCCCCGCCCCCTCTCGCCCCCTCCCCCTTCTTTCGCTAAAATATGGCGGGGAAAAAAAACAAATTAAAGAAAAATCTTCAGTTCTGAGTTTCCAAGCTTCGGCAATATAATCATCATCTTTGTCTTTGTGACGAAGAGGAAGATGTCAAAATGGTTAAGACCCCTATCTACCAATACAGTGTTCGTTCGGGTCTGGGTCTGACTGGAAAATCAAACTGAGCATCTGCACCCCCACCCCCATCCCCCCGCCTCCACCATCCACCCCCACCCCCTGCACGTCAGCTAAAACAAAAAGACCAGCACTGCAGTTGATCAAACGTTTTAAAAGTTGATGAGTACGGGAGAGACAGAAAAAGGGGGATGGAGCAGACACAAATATTTTGTAACGGAAATTTCATTGGGTTGTGTTTTTGATGTGTGTGGGTGTGGGTGTGTGGGTGTGGGTGTGGCCGTGGGTGGGTGACACTGACCTTGCAGCAGGATGGCGGGGGTGTGCGGGTTGGGCCCCGTGGTGTAACGGAAGCCCGCGGCCCCGCGGTCCGTGTTGTTGAGGGACTGCAGCAAGTCCAGCACTGCATGCTGGGGTGGGGACTGGGAGAGGCTGGAACCTGCAGGCACACACAGCACACACATGACATGGAATGGAACACACCGAGTGAGGACATCAGAGTTAGACTGGCGTGCCGCAAACCATTATAGACACACAGGCACAGGCACACAGACAGACACAGACAGACACACAGACACACAGGCACACAGACACACACAGACACACACACACACACACACACACATCATGGACACACTGAGACAGGAAGTGAGAGTCGTCTGCAAACGCTATAGAGACACAGACAGACAGACTCGGACAGACAGAGAGAGAGAGAGAGAGAGAGAGAGAGAGAGAGAGAGAGAGAAATACACAGACACAGAAAGACAGAGAGATAGACAGAGAGAGACAGAGGCAGAGACAGACAATCACAGAGACAAACAGACTGAGAGACAGATGTAGACAGATAAGATAGGTAGGTAGGTAGGTAAGTAGGTAGATAGGCAGATAGACAGACAATCAGTCATGCAAATTCTGAACGAGCTCACAACAATAAACACCTACATGCACGTATCCAGGGCCGCGAATAATAATGCGAAAGCCTGACACGGGACAGAGAGCCGTTTCACGGAGTGAGTCGTCAACACTGAGACCAGCAGTTAAACCTGGTCAGATCATCACAGCCCCCCACCCCCCACCCCCCACCCCCTGAACCCCCCACTCCCACCCCCTCCCACGCAAACGGCCAAGAAGCAGGTTGTTAAAATAAACGCACGTCCACCCCCCCCCCCCCCTCACCATGCACACACATGCCTCACGTCTCACACTGAACAGCCAATGATGGAGTCTCCCGTCGGTCCGACGGATGAGTAGGCAGGCAGGCTTATCTGTCAGCCAATACACTGTGTCAATACACAGTCGTACCCCACAAAACTAGTACGACCGGCACGGGTAATTAATATAATTGTTCTCAAAACAGAGGGGAGATTCAAGATTCAAGATGGTTTATTCACTTAAGGCCAAAGACCAATATGAAATTAGGGTAACAACAGAATTTTACATGTGTCATTGCAATTGGTGATATTAACAACGCAACGTCTTTCACAACAAGCTATCAGTAAATCTAAGAAGTAAGTGTCCCTCTTGACTGAAATGCTTTATAAAGGTACATAGCAAAACTAGGTATAATGTTTTCATTGTTGGATGTCATCAATAAACATTGTTGATATATATATATATATATATATATATATATATGTGTGTGTGTGTGTGTGTGTGTGTGTGTGTGTGTATAACATTTGGGGGGAAATAATTTGAACTCGTAAATTAGTCAACACAGGACATTTCAAAACCAAGTGAACTTCATCCTCTCTTGATCTGTGCATAATGGAGAGAGAGAGAGAGAGAGAGAGAGAGAGAGAGAGAGAGAGAGAGAGAGAGAGAGAGAGAGAGACAGAGAGAGAGAGAGAGAGAGAGAGAGAGAGAGAGAGAGAGAGAGAGAGAGAGAGAGGCAGACAGACAGACAGAGACAGAGACAAACAGGACAAGACAAGACAAACAAAAGACAAAATCTTTATTATCGAGTGGGGTAACAGATAAGCAAGTGACATGCTTTTTTACATCCAGCCCTGGCCCTAAAGAGGGAACAAATCTAAGCGGGAGAGAAGCAGAGAGCGTGAAAAAGACCAAGAAACAGAGAGTGAAAAGGAGAAAGAGAAGGGAGAAGAGAGAGAACAAGAAAGAGAAGGGGAGGGAGACAGAGAGGGGAAAGAATGAGAGAAAGAGAGAGGAAGAGAGAGAGGCGGCAAGAGAGAGAGAGAGCGAAAAAGAGAGGCGGGAAAGAGAGGGGCAAGAAAGACAGTGGAGGAGAGAGAGAGGGGGGTGGGGCAAGAGAAAAAGAGAGGAAGAGAGAGGGAGATAGGGAAGAGAGAGGGAGAGGAAGACAGATCCCCTCTCTGTCTTCCTCTCGCAGAAAGAGAGAGAGGAGTGAGTGAGTGAGTGAGTGTGTGTGTGTGTGTGTGTGTGTGTGTGTGTGAGAGAGAGAGAGAGAGAGAGGAGGAGGAGGAGGAGAAGAAGGAAGAAGGAACAGCCAAGACAAGGTGTTTGAGGAGAGAAGACACACACAGTAGCAGTACAGTACAGACCAACATTGCAACGACTCGCTTTAAAATAAACAAGGTGCTTTACGCACCTCCACCCCCTCCGTTCACCCACTCTCTGCCCTCACACTCCTTGCCCCCCACCCTCACTCCCTCCCCCACCCCCACCTCCACTCCCCACTCCCAGGCCACCTACAGTGAGGGCAGTCTCAAACAAAACAACAACAAAAGCAAAACAAAACAAAAAAAAAAACCCAGTATTGCCAGTGGCAATGCTCAGCAATGCATTATTGCACTGTCTCCGGCACAGCCGCTGTGCTCACATGGCTGTATCCTTCAGGTCCTATGCCTCGACACACCTCTGAGACACCCACCTGTGTGTAATGTCCCGCACAGTACAGTCTGTCTGTCTGACTGTCTGTCTCTCTCCGCTTATCCCCCTTCTCTCTCTCTTCGCTTATCCCCCTTCTCTCTCTCTTCGCTTATCCCCCTTCTCTCTTTCTCTCTTCGCTTACCCCACCTCTCTCTCTCTCTCTCTCTCTCTCTCTCTCTCTCTCTTCGCCCATCAATGTTTACATTAATTTGGAATTTACACTGGTATAATGATTACAACTGTTTGATATTCATCTAATAGCCCTTCAGAGACGGGCCATGGCCTATTCTGAATAAAATATTCGCATTCTCTTCGCTCAACATCATCATCATCATCTCTCTCTCTCTCTTCGCTTACCCCCACCCCTCTCTCTCTCTCTCTTCGCTCATCATCTCTCCCTCTCTCTTTTCGCTCATCATCATCATCATCTCTCCCTCTCTCTCTCTTTTCGCTCATCATCATCATCATCATCTCTCTCTCTCTCTCTCTTCGCTTACCCCCACCCTCCTCTCTCTCTCTTCGCTCATCATCATCATTATCATCATCTTCTCTCTCTCTCTCTCTCTCTCTCTCTTCGCGTACCCCCACCCCCTCTCTCTCTTTTCGCTCATCATCTCCCCCCCCCCTTCTCTCTCTTCGCATACCCCCCCCCCACCCCCTCTCTTTTTCGCTCATCTCTCCCTCTCTTTTCGCTCATTATCTCTACCCCCTCTCACTCTCTTCGCTTACACCCACCCACCCCTGTCACCCCCATCTCTCTCTCTGTTCGCTCATCATCTCTCCCTCCCTCTCTGTCTCCGCTTATCCCCCTCTTTATCTCTTTTGTTGGGATCTGTTTTCAATAGTCTTTTTTTTTTCTTGACTCGTAAAACTTGATGGTCGCCGCGGAATGTCAGTGATTGTTGTTGTTGTTGTTGTCATTAAATAATATGTCTGATTGTTTTCTTCTTTTTTTATAGTTATTTATAAATCTGTTCTTTTCGTTTTGTTTCCATGAGATTTCAGTTCGTATGTAAATGAAGACAATTAATTTTTTTTTTTTAAAAATAATAACAAAAGAAAAGTTTGGACATGCAATATATCGTCAGGAGAAAGAAAAATAAGAGAAAGAGAGACAGACAGACAGACAGAGACAGAGACTGGATGAATGAATGAATGAATGAATGAATCTTTACTTTCCAACAGTGAAGATATTAGCACTTTGGCCGACTTAGAGAGAGAGAGAGAGAGATGATGACGATGATGATGATGATGATGAATGAATGAATGAATCTTTACTTTCCAAAAGTGAAGATATAAGCACTATGGCTGACAACACACACACACACACACACACACACACACACACACACACACACACACACACAGAGAGAGAGAGAGAGATGCTCACACGAACAAACATGATAGAAAAGTTAGGAGGCAGAGTTTGAAACGCAGAAGAGAAATTTCGTCAGTTCTACGAATAACCCTGACAGCCCCGTTTCGTGTCAAGGATGGGTGGGTGGGTGAGGGGGCACCTAGGGGGTGTTTGGAGGGGGTCGGGGGGCTGGGGGGGGGGGGGCAACCCGGTTCACATCAAACGCAGAAAGGAAACTGGGTGGGGGCGGAGGGGTGGGAAGACTGAGGAAGGTGGAGGGACTGGTGGTGGTGAGAAGCTGCAATGCAAGAGTGGATGATGCGATTCAGTGCACTGTGGCTGTCAGAGGTGACTGGGTTCTGGGGGGAGAGGGGTGGGGGGGGGGGGGGGATACATTTCACACCACACACCCCTACTATACCTTCCCATGTTTTTCGCTTTCTTCTCTCCTTTCTGTCACTCCCAATAGACCCTCCACGCTTTGCTGGAAACACGGGGACTTTGTTTTCACTTCTGCTGGGATGAGTCTCGGAGGTGAAAACACTTGATCTCTCTTTCTGAGTACAGTTAGGGAAATTATCCCATCTGCGAGCGTGTGTGTGTTCTCAAGTCGCACCTATACCCCCCTTCTTGCTCGCTCTCTCCCTCTCTCTCTCTCTCTCTCCTCTCTATTTTAACCGTCTTCTCTATCTCTCTCTCTCTCTCTCTCTCTCTCCTCTCTCTTTTAACCGTCTCTCCTCTCTCTCTCCTCTCTCTTTTAACTGTCCTTCTCTCTCTCTCGCCTCTCTACCTCTTCTCTCTCTTTTAACCGTCCTCCTCTCTCTCTCTCTCTCTCTCTCTTCTCTTTTAACCGTCCTTCTCTCTCTCTCCTCTTTTAACCGTCCTTCTCTCTCTCTCCTCTCTTTTAACCGTCCTTCTCTCTCTCTCCTCTTTTAACCGTCCTTCTCTCTCTCTCCTCTCTCTCTTTTAACCGCCCCCCCTCTCTCTCTCTCCATCTCTCTCTGTCTCTCTTTTAACCGTCTTTTCTCTCTCTCCATCTCTCTCTCTCTCTCTAACCCTTCCTAAACACACGGAACAACCAGAAAGGGAGTGCTGCCATGTTTTCACGTGTGGGGCCATCACGGTCAATCACTTGGCACCACCAGCCTCCCCCCCCCCCCCCCCCCGCCCCTTACCTCTCTGGGGATTTTCCTCCATCGCAGGTGTAACCACATCGTAAACCACAATGCTTTGTTCACAGAGGCACCGATAAGTGAGTGTTACAGAGAGAAGGAGAGAGAGAGAGAGTCACACACACACACACACACACACACACACACACACACGTACTGAGAGAGAGAGAGAGAGAGAGAGAGAGAGAGAGAAGATGGAGATTGAAACACTGAGAGACAAAGTAGACAGACAGAGTTTTCTTACAAGAAGAAGCATGAAGAGTAGTCATAGTAAACTGAAGGTGTTCGGTTGAAAACACGTGATGCACTTTTAGGAATTAATGCTTTTTCGCAACAAATCGATTTCAGGGGCTGTTTAAGCATACACCCCCTACCCCCACCCCCACCCCGGAAGTATGAAATCATGAATGACTATTTCACATTGATGTATCCTGGACATAAACTGCTATCTCACGTTGTCTTAGACTAAAATGCTAGAGAGTCAGTCACATCATGCATCATTCTTTCTTGAACGATGACCTCATAAGTTATGTCCGATACATTCAATTACTACTTAACACGCACATAGCATACACGCGTGCAGCCGAATCAAACACTGACACACACTGACATGACGCCACTGTAAAACAGCAATTTTCAACCTCAAGGAGCACACACACACACACACACACACACACACACACACACACACACACACACACATAAGAAGAAGGAGGAGGAGGAGAAAGAGGAGAAGAAGAAGGAGGTGAAGAAGAAGAATAAGAAGGAGGGGGAGGAGGAGGAGGATAAGGAGAAGAATAAGAAGGAGGAGGAGGAGAAGAAGAAAAAGGAGGAGGAGAAGAAGAAGGAGGAGAAGAAGGAGGAGGAGAAGGAGGAGGCGAAGGAGGAGGAGAAGAAGAAGGAGGAGGATGGGAGGAGAAGAACTGAAAAGGAGGATGAGGAGAAGAAGAAGAATGAGGAGGAGGAGAAGTAGTAGGAGGAGGAGGAGGAGAAGGAGGAGGAGGAAAATAAGAAGGAGGAGAGGAAGAAGGAGGAGGAGGAGGAGGACAAGAAGAGAAGACGAAGAAGAAAGAAGGAAGAGCAGCACCGCCCACCTATGTGCAGGAGAACCATGAAGTGAAGCACAGCGCACGTCAGCCCCTTCGCGAGCCTCTTCCTCATCACATAGCATCCGTCAGCTGCCGCCTGCAGGGAAGGGGGAGGAGGCCGGGGCACCGTGTTTCCACACCGGACAATGACCACTGACCACTGTGTTGATCACTGCACTGACCTGAGGCACTGACCACAGTGTTGACCTGAAGCACTGACCACTGTCTTGCTGACCACCTTCTTGATGCACTGACCACTGTCACGAAGACCTCGATCTGATGAAATGAGCACTGCCTTGATGGCCACTGTGTAGTGATCACTGTCCTGATCACTGACCTGTGTCCAGAAGACCACTGTCCAGATGAACTGACCACTTTCCTGAACACCTCTGTCTGTCTTGAAGACAACTGTGCGGTGACCGCTGTCCAGATCACTGTCTTGATGACCACTGTCCTAATGACCGCTGTGCGGTGACCGCTGTCCAGATCACTGTCTTGATGACCACTGTCCTAATGACCGCTGTGCGGTGACCACTGTCCTGATCACTGTCTTGATGACCACTGTCCTAATGACCGCTGTGCGGTGACCACTGTCCTGATCCCCTGTCCACTCCGGGACCGGCCTGAAGGAAAACAGCAGCAGGGATGGAGGGAGGGAGGAAGGGAAGGTAACAGTGTCCACAGCACCTTGAGGTCGGTCTTCACACCTGCTGGAGGTCTGTCGTCACACACCCACCACCCCTCTGTCCCCGGCTCTCTCCCACGACCTCACCCGCACGCTCTCTCCGCGCGCCACCCACGACTCAGTCAACGCCCGGCAGTGTTCTTTCACGTCGCTGCAAGTCCTTCCCTCGCAGCGTGCTGTGGCGTCGTGGTGCAGGGAAAGACAGCTTCCAGCAGGATGAGGACTGGCGGTAAGGGCTGGTCGGGTGGATTGCTGGGTAGCGGGTAGCGTGGTCAGTGAACGAGGTAGGGCCACCCGATGCCTTCCTCTCTCCATAGCATTGCCACCCCGCCAGTCACACTCACACCCACACCTTGTCTGTGTGGCACCGAGTCTAGCAGTGTCTGTGGATCGTGTTCGCTTCCCGTCACCTGGACTCGGTCGTCATTCCTTGCCAGTCTCACTACATCGGCTGTAGCTCACTTATGGCTCAGATCACTCTGTCAACCTATCATCATCTTTGACTCATTATCCACTGAATCACATTTCCAGAACAACAAAGGTATTGTGACTTAACATCTGTTTCAGTAACAAAACAGTACACAACTTCATGTCAATGCATTGGCTTGAAGTTGTGTACCTTGAAAAATGCGGAGAGGTATTCTCTTTATTGTTGTTTAATCTCTTACTCTCTCTGCCTCGTTGTTCTTTCAAATAGGAGAAAAGTATTTAGACGAAATAAAGAAAAAGAGCTCTGTCTCTCTTTCTATCTATAAAATTTCAGAATGTTGAAACAGGACGTGAGTGTATGCACTATCCAAATGTGTAGTTTATAAACAAGGTTGGCCATTCCCGCTCATGTGAAGTTCTCGAATCTGCACGTGCACACGTAGCGCGAGACAGAGACAGAGAGACGGAGAGAGACAGCATCAAATGAATCACTGACATCACCAGTGGACAAGAATTACATCATTAGTAAACAGGAATTGCGTTATCAGTGGGGAGAAACACGTCATCTTTATGGACAGAAACACGTCACCTTTATAAACAGAACGGCGTCACCTTTATAAACAGAAATCACGTCATCTTCATGAACAGAAACACGTCACCTGGCTCTATCAACAGATAAGCGTCACCTTCATGAACAGAAAGGCGTCACATTTGTGAACAGAAACCACGTTATGTTCATGAACAGAAACCACGTTATGTTTATGAACAGAAACAGCGTTATGTTTATGAACAGAAACAGCGTTATGTTTATGAACAGAAACCACGTTATATTTATGAACAGAAACAGCGTTATTTTTATGAACAGAAACCACGTTCTGTTTATGAACAGAAACACGCCACCTATATGAAGACAAAGGCGTCACCCTTATGAACAGAAACAGCGTTATGTTTATGAACAGAAACCACGTTATGTTTATGAACAGAAACCGCGTTATGTTCATGAACAGAAACCACGTTATGTTTATGAACAGAAACCCACGTTATCTTTAGGATTAGAAATCACGTCATCGGTAAACAGGACCTGCGTCACGGAGAAGCGAAAACAGAGGAATCTTGCAATAGTCATTGCGGAGTGAGTCAACATACATGCAGCTTTGAGCAGAGGTCTGACAAGACAGCGAAACCGTACAAACAGCCTCCTCCCCCCCTCCCTCAACACACACACACACACACACACACACACACACACCACAGCAGGCCATCAGACAGGGCCGAAGAAGGGCCCATACACTGCAGCCTCTCTCTTAGCACAGCTGATGCCAGGAGAGATGCTGGCAGATTGGAGGTAAAAGACAAGGAGGCAGAGGCCACGCTATCTGTTTGGGTCTGTCGGGGACTGTCAAAACTAGGTCTTTGTCCCGGCCCATTTCTACCCCATAGTCGGTTGCCTGTTCCCCCCAGCCCCCACCCCACCCCCCCACCCCCTTAGCTTCCGTGCTAGCCTACTAGACTCCTGCCTGTAAAGTCCTGCATAATTCCCTGCCCTGATAAAGCTGGACTGGGCCCTGCTTGTGCGAGTCTCCAGACGGCCGACGATAACCCTTACCTGTCTAACACAGGTGTGTATGTACAGTTCCGCATTCACACCGGAAGCCCGCCCCCGCGCTAAATAAAAGGTTATCCGTGTTGTCTGGAGCAGCAAACAGCCCCCCCCTCCCTCCCTCCCCAACACACACACACACACACACACACACACACACAACAAAGCAGTGAGGCACACCGGAGAACTGATCTCCCACTCCACCCCCCCATCCCCGGCACCTCCCTCCCTCCCTCCCCCTTCTGACACAGCCGCTGTAACCCATCGTCCTAACAACTGAACAGACAGCGCGCTGATGATTCTCCAGAGTGTGACGTGTCGAAAAACTAACAGCTAGCGTGAGGTGTTTCTTCAGAAAACATCCAGGTTAGAGTCCATAGATGAGAGAGAAAGGGGGTGGAGGTGGGGGGGGGGGGGGGGGCCGAGCTAGAGAGGGAGAAAGAGACTAAGAGAGAAAAACAGAGAGAAACGGAGCAGAGGGGGATATAGGGTAGAAATGGACGTGGCAGAGATACAGAAAGAAATTGTACACTGAGAGAGAGAGACTGAGACAGAGGGAGAGAGAGAGAGAGTGAGACAGAGGGAGACAGACACAGAAGGAGAGAAACGGTGAAAGAAAAAGAGGATATCATTCTAAAGAAAAAGAAAAATGTGAATCGTCAATTATGTACCTAATGGGTGGCTTTGTTACAATGCAACGAGAAAAAAAACATAACACCTCTTTAGATTAGGTTCATCAAGGCGACAAGATCTCCAGCCGGAAAAAAACAAACAAAAAAAAACCACGATTTTAAATACATAAATAATAAAATTCAACAAAAATCCAAATCACTCCTATAATGCCTCAACTAAGAACGAGATACGACTGAAGTCCGAGAGATGCCAGAATGCAGGAAAGGGAAAGCCGGCCTGTGAATTTCACAAATGAAAGCCAGCACACAGGAGCTAACAGCATGTCAGGAGACAGAGCCAGGAATCCGGCAGTCCTGAAACACACGGATATCACAAAGAAGAAAGAACAAGGAAGATGGACTGAAGACCATATGGGACCACCAAGGATCCCGTTGGTTCAGTGGTGACGTAGAAAACGGAAAATTCTGAGCACGGTCCGTGAAGAGAAACAAAGATCCAGGATTGAGGACACAGATGACAGACATCTGCTGACAGATCCCGACACTGCCGCAATCATGGACACAAAGAGCAGGAAGTTTGGACACACAGGGAAAATGAACAGAACGGACAAAGAGAGCAGCCGGAAAGTTTAGACACAAAGGGAAAATGAACAGAACGGACACAGAGAGCAGAAAGTTTAGACACAAAGGGAAAATGAACAGAACGGATACAGAGAGCAGAAAGTCTGGACACAAAGGGAAAATGAACAGAACGGATACAGAGAGCAGAAAGTCTGGACACAAAGGGAAAATGAACAGAACGGATACAGAGAGCAGAAAGTCTGGACACAAAGGGAAAATGAACAGAACGGACACAGAGAACAGAAAGTTTGGACACAAAGGGAAAATGAACAGAACGGACACAGAGAGCAGAAAGTTTAGACACAAAGGGAAAATGAACAGAACGGACACAGAGAGCAGAAAGTTTAGACACAAAGGGAAAATGAACAGAACGGACAGACAGCAGAAAGTTTGGACACAAAGGGAAAATAAAACAAAACGGACACAGAGAGCAGAAAGTTTAGACACAAAGGGAAAATGAACAGAACGGACAGACAGCAGAAAGTTTGGACACAAAGGGAAAATGAACAGAACGGACAGACAGCAGAAAGTCTGGACACAAAGGGAAAATGAACAGAACGGACAAAGAGAGCAGAAAGTCTGGACACAAAGGGAAAATGAACAGAACGGGCACAGAGAACAGAAAGTTTAGACACAAAGGGAAAATGAAACAGAACGGACACAGAGAGCAGAAAGTCTGGACACAAAGGGAAAATGAACAGAACGGACACAGAGAACAGAAAGTCTGGACACAAAGGGAAAATGAACAAATAACAAAAGCCCCATCAGACTGAAGAGTGCCCTAAAACATCAGAACAGAAAAAGCACGACAGAAAAGGTCAGTGTAATGTAAAAGCACTACACGTTCAGCAAAACAATCAATTAATGACTTTCAGAAACATCAGACCACAGTCGAAAAGAAACAGAAAGACCCTTCCTAAGCGGAACAGGCAACTAAAAAGAAAAAAAATCAGAAATTAAATAATTAAAGCTGATAGAACAGAACTGAAACAGAGAATCTGAAATACAATGATAACGCAAAGTCAAACCTAACAAAGCAAAAAAATCAAAACCACAAAATTTCATCAGAAAACTCAAGAGAGCAAGTTATACCTAACAAGAAAACGCCGAAGATCTCCACATAAGAAAACCGGCTGCGGAAAGAACAGTCATGACGTGGAACGAACAGAACGCCTCACCGGCAGAGTGCAGAGTACACTATGAACATTCCATCACCACGTGTATGTCTGCAGCAGCCGCCTGTACAGTATGTAACCAGGCACTGAAGCAGACTCCCAACCTCTCCTTGAGGAACGGGAACTGTTCACTTGCCGAGAACACGGACAGCCGCCCCAGTACTGATTGGAACGAGGTGCACGCGAGAACCTTCAGTTTCCGCCGTCATACGTCCATCACGCGCCTAGAGAGAATACCTCTTGTTTCGAGGGTTGGGTGTAAAATAAAAAATTAAAAAAAGAAGAAGAAGAAAAGAAAAGAAAAATAGGTATGTTCTTTGCTTATCTACTAGTATCCCGATTGACAAAGTATTTGCCTGGTCTTGACATATGTTCGTCAGCAATGACAACTGAACAACCAATGCGTTGTTCAAAATGCGGCCGATGTCAGTGTTACACACACACACACACACACACCACACCCACATCTGTTCTTTGCCGAGCACACACACACACGCACACAAATATAATCATATATAATGTGAGCATCTGTTCTTTGCCGAGCAAACCATAAGCTCAGACTTGATGCTGCTCTGTGTGTTTGCCGAAATGCCTCACTCAGTTTGCTGTTGAAAATACCACGGTCCAACAGCCTGCTGACAGTGATCGCCGATCGCCTTCCTCGTGCTGCTGTCATGTTTAAAACGAATCTTTCCCGTGCCGTTAATTTTTATTTTTTTAACTCTTCATGGAGTTGTAACAGCTGACCACTTATTTAAATTGTTCATTATTCTAGAAGCATCTGAGCCAAACAGCACCGACCAATGACCCGTCCTCCACTGACCAACAGAAAAGGAATGGATCGGCAGAAGAGGTTCGTGACCACCAAGTTTTTTCCCCCGTTTCTTTTCCTTTTATTATTTTTATTTTTTTTATTCATTTATAACATCCAACCACCGAAGCAAAAAGTATCAGGAACCGCGACAGAACCGAACCCCAACGGCCCGACCCGCACACACTGGGGCCACATGACCACAGCCTTCCTCCACATCCCACCCTGCTATATATACATCACGGGACTGATGCAGAATGCACCACCACTCAACCATTCCTTTTTTTTTTAAATAGAAATTTCAAATAGTAAGGAAAAATGCACGGTAAGTGTGGAGGAAAAAAACAAAAGAGAAGAGACCGAACTTATAAAAGAAAGGGGAGAAAGAAAGAAAGAAAGACAGAAAGAAAGAGACAGAAAAAAAGAAATTATATTTCTCGAAAGAAGTGAAAAAGTGAAGAAGGAATACACAAACAGGAGACAAATTGTGCCAATAAAGTGGCAATGTAACTTTTTCTGTTCACTGAATTACAGTTTCCCGGAAGAAAAAAAAGAACACAAATTTTCAAGAGAGAGAGAGAGAGCAACACATGAGCTCCGCATGAATGTTCCGTTTAGAATAGGTAACTTGCATATCAAAACCATAAAAAAATAAACTGTACATAAAAACAAAACAAAAAACCCACAGTTTACCTCTTTGTATAACACAAAATACCTTCCAAAATCTTTGTCTTTTTTTTGGTCTTTTTTCTTCTTTTTTCTCCAAATCTAGCAGCCACTTTTTTTCCCGATACGTTAAAAACCTATAGACCGTGATTTTGTTCCTCTCGTTTTCACATCCAGAAACCGAACCTCAGTCTGTATTTCAGAGAGAACCACGCACTACGCCTCACTGACCAGAAGAAGAGAACAGAGCTAGACTGAAAGAACCCAAACCAATGACGTAAGGACACTGTACCACTGCTCTCAACTGTCTCCCTTTGCTCTCTCCCTCTCACACAGTCGTCGTCACACAGCGCACTGCCACCACCACTACACCACCAGTACTACAGCACGAGCTGAACAACGACTTCTCCGGCACTACAGACGTGCGGCATGTAGTCTGGCAGAGAGCGTTCCAGCAGAGCGTGGCCTCTAACCACTGAGCTCGATGCCTCCAACACAGACACACACACCACACCACGCACCTCACTCACACACACAGCCACTTGTTGCAGGCAAGGGGGAATAGGGTGTAGTTGTTAGCGGTAGAGTCTAGCGCTGCTTCTCTGCTTCACACTGAGAGAGACACGAGGCTGCTCTGCGCCCCTTCATCCATCCTCCACTCCCGCATCCTCTCTACCCCCCACCCCCAACCCCCACCCCCGTCTGGCGCTTTGTGATTGGCTCATATCGGGAAAACCCCTTTCTTTCTTTCTCTGTGTGTGTGTGTGTGCAGACTGGTAGGAAAGGAAGCAGGAGGAGCTGACCCATTCACGTTTCCTCCGGAGGAGGAAGCCGGGGCTAAAAATAGCACTGACGTAATGACGGCAGCAGTCGGTGTTCCCGCTGCACGCACACACACACACACACACACACACACACACACACACACACACACACACACAATGGCACACACACACACACACACACATACACACGCCGACACAGAGGGCGCCACATGACAGGCACAGAGAGACAGAGAGAGACAGAGACAGAGAGGGTGTTTTTCCTGTTCCACATCTCACTTTTTTGTGACCCTTTCCCTTTTTCTTCGTCTGCGACCCCACCCCACACCCCCCACGCCCCCTCACTCCCCCTCCCACCCCATCCCCCCGTTATTCCCTCTCATTGCTCAGACTTCCATTCCACCCCCTCCCCCCCACCTCCGCCCCCCACTACCCTCCATCCAATAACCTCCTCCGCCCCATCGCCCAGCGCTGAGAGAGCGGTTGGCAGTGAAGCAGCACGTGGAAAACGCCACCGTCTCAAGGTTGTCCCACATTCGGCATGTGGGGGTGCAGGGTGAGGGTGTGTGTGTGTGGGGGGGGGGGGGGGGGGGGCTGAAAACGGACAGATCCCCTTCCAAGAAAAACACACCCCGGAAGTGCTCGTATTTCTAAATTTAAACTCGAGGCAATCAAGCGACTTGAGAGAGAGCGTGGAAAAGAAGAAGAAAGTCGGTGGCTGAGAGGAGATGGGGGGGGGGGGGGGGGCATGATGTGGGTGAAGTATGGAGGGAACGGGTTTTGTTTGGGATGGAGTAGTATATACGGGGTGAGGGATAGCTTCTTGCTTTGTTACCCCACCACTGTATTTTTTCCACACCGGCGGGGTTTTTTTTTTTTTTTTTTTTTTTTTGTAATTGTTGTTTTGGGGTTGTTGTTTTTTGGGTTTTTTTTTTTTATAACACGTGCGCCAGTTGCTGCTGAGTGGAGCGGTTTCCCATTCCGGCCATCCTCATCAACATCCTGTGGTTGTTTCAGACACATGCGCCCAGACATGTCCGGGCTTGTTGGGACTCAGCCCCACCACAGTGCACACAGACTTGGAGCTGACTGGCGGCAGTAGCTTGATGTCAAGGCTTCACCGCCACCACCACCACCACCACCACCACCACCCTGACTTGTAGTGTCATGCCTTCACCACCACCACCACCACCACCACCCTGACTTGTAGTGTCATGCCTTCACCACCACCACCACCACCACCACCCTGACCTGTAGTGTCATGCCTTCACCACCACCACCACCACCACCACGCTGCCTTGTAGTGTCATGCCTTCACCACCACCACCACCCTGACTTGTAATGTCATGCCTTCACCACCACCACCACCACCACCACCACCACCCTGCCTTGTAGTGTCATGCCTTCACCACCACCACCACCACCACCACCACCCTGCCTTGTAGTGTCATGCCTTCACCACCACCACCACCACCACCACCACCACCCTGCCTTGTAATGTCATGCCACCACCACCACCACCACCCTGCCTTGTAGTGTCATGCCTTCACCACCACCACCACCACCACCACCCTGCCTTGTAGTGTCATGCCTTCACCACCACCATCACCACCACCACCATCCTGACTTGTCTGATCACCACAGCTCATTGGTTCCGTGAATCACATGGTGAAAAAAAAATCAAGTTTAAGTCTACAATTCTGAGTTAGTATAGATGACCGACTGTTGTCCTGCCTCCTCCCTGTCCCACTTTCCTTCCATTACCTCCCCCTCGGCCATTACCGAGTCGTTAGATTCCGGTCCTGCAGTTGTTATAATTATCATCATCATTCATGTAGTTTCATCATCATTCATGTAGTTTCATCATCATTCATGTAGTTTCAGTGAGCCATACTGGCTTGATGAACAGCGACCAACCACTGTTGGAATCGTACTGTTTCAGTTTTTGTTGTTTTTTTCGTTTCTTTTTTTTTTGTATACTTTTTTTTCAATTAAAAACAAAGACAAACGAATGTGTTTTGAATTATTGTGGATTGTATATAAAATACAGAACTTTTTTTGTATAGTTGAGTTGCAAACAAGTCAAGGAACAGATAATTTTACGCGGGGGCCAAGACCTTGTGGTAATTTGGAATCTTGGCATGGTAGGCCTGTGACCGTATAAGTACAAGTGTGTATTTAACACTGGACTGTAGTGACATACTTCAGACGAGCAGAAAAAGGGCTGTGATGAGTTATGTTTGTCTCTGATGAACGTGTGGCTGAGCAAACAACGTGTAGCGTTTACGCGGTAGTAGCAGTTGTGGTGGAAGTTGCAGGAAGAGTTGTGGTGTTCCATGAATGTCTGGATTGTGATTATAATTTGTGGTGGAAGTTGCAGGAAGAGCTGTAGTGGTCCATGTGTGTCTGGATTGTGAACATCCTGTTGGCGTGCACACCGTGGAGCCAAAGAGTGTGTCTGTGGAGGTAGAGGCTCTGTGATGGAGCCAAAGAGTGTGTCAGTGGAGATAGAGGCTCTGTGATAGAGCCAAAAAGTCTGTGTCTGTGGAGACAGAGGCTCTGTGATAGAGCCAAAAGGTCTGTGTCTGTGGAGACAGAGGCTCTGTGATAGAGCCAAAAGGTCTGTGTCTGTGGAGACAGAGGCTCTGTGATGGAGCCAAAGAGTCTGTGTCTGTGGAGGTAGAGGCTCTGTGATAGAGCCAACGAGTCTGTGTCTGTGGAGATAGAGGCTCTGTGATAGAGCCAAAGAGTCTGTGTCTGTTGAGATAGAGGCTCTGTGATAGAGCCGAAGAGTGTGTCTGTGGAGATAGAGGCTCTGTGATAGAGCCAAAGAGTGTGTCTGTGGAAATAGAGGCTCTGTGATGGAGCCGAAGAGTCTGTGTCTGTGGAGGTAGAGAATCTGTGATGTAAAAGAAAATAGAAGGAAGCCAATGCCTGACCTTCAAGTCGGCAGAAACCCAATGCGCTTGTCCGGCCTTGGCAGCCTACCCCAGGTTTGTGTGTAACATTGTGTGATAGTCAGTCGTGTCCGACTATGACCATCACAACAGCAAATGAAGCAATTGCTGTCCAACTACCTGGGCTAGAATTTGATTATGGTGGAGAGTGTCTTGCCAGCTACATCTCGGCCAACAGGGGTTTGGGACAGTCGGTGTTGGGATGATTCCCGAAGGCCAACCAGCCCCCAAGGCTGCAGCACTAAGAGCCAGCAGTATAATCTTGCCTTCTAGTTTGAGAGTCATAGTCCTTCACAAAAGACGAAGCTAACATTAACTTAAAATGAAATAAAATAGTTGGACAAAATAAATAAGTAAGTAAATTTTCATTAGAATATAATGAAGTGAGAGAGACGTGACAAAGAACACCAACACAAGTAAGAAGTGTAGAGGAAGAAGATGAAGGAGATTGTGCTCATGATGACTGATGATAATTGAAGAAAGAGAACACGATGATGATGATGATGATGATTTGTGATGATTGGAAAGGGAGAAACAGAAGGATGACATAATGATGATGATGATTCGTGAAGGAGAACATGATGATGAATCATGATGCTTAAAGAAGGAGAACATGATGATGATGATGACGATTCGTGATGATTAAAGAAGGGGAACATGATGACGATTCATGATGAGAACATGATGATGATGACGATTCATGATGAGAACATGATGATGATGACGATTCGTGATGATTAAAGAAGGAGAACATGATGATGATGATGACGATTCGTGATGATTAAAGAAGGGGAACATGATGATGATGACGATTCGTGATGATTAAAGAAGGGGAACATGATGATGATGACGATTCGTGATGATTAAAGAAGGGGAACATGATGACGATTCATGATGAGAACATGATGATGATGACGATTCATGATGAGAACATGATGATGATGACGATTCGTGATGATTAAAGAAGGGGAACATGATGATGATTCATGATGATTAAAGAAGGGGAACACGATGATGATGACGATTCATGATGCTTAAAGAAGGAGAACATGATGATGATGATGACGATTCGTGATGATTAAAGAAGGGGAACATGATGATGATGACGATTCGTGATGATTAAAGAAGGGGAACATGATGATGATGATGACGATTCGTGATGATTAAAGAAGGGGAACATGATGACGATTCATGATGATTAAAGGAGAAGCAGAAGAAGAACATGATGATGATGATGACTGGAAAAAGAGAACATGATGATGATTCATGATGGTTGAAGAAGGAAAACACGATGACGATGTTGATGATGTTGATGATAATGATGATTCATGACGACTGAAGAATGAGGACATAATGATGATGATGCTGATTGAAGAAGAGTGATGAGAACATGATGTTGATGATGCTGATTGAAGAAGAGTGATGAGAACATAATGATGATGATGCTGATTGAAGAAGAGTGATGAGAACATGATGATGATGATGCTGATTGAAGAAGAGTGATGAGGACATAATGATGATGATGCTGATTGAAGAAGAGCGATGAGAACATGATGATGATGATGATGCTGATTGAAGAAGAGTGATGAGAACATGATGATGATGATGCTGATTGAAGAAGAGCGATGAGAACATGATGTTGATGATGCTGATTGAAGAAGAGCGATGAGAACATAATGATGATGATGCTGATTGAAGAAGAGTGATGAGAACATGATGATGATGATGATGCTGATTGAAGAAGAGCGATGAGAACATAATGATGATGATTGAAGAAGAGTGATGAGAACATAATGATGATGATGCTGATTGAAGAAGAGTGATGAGAACATGATGATGATGATGCTGATTGAAGAAGAGTGATGAGAACATGATGACGATGATGCTGATTGAAGAAGAGTGATGAGAACATAATGATGATGATGCTGATTGAAGAAGAGCGATGAGAACATGATGATGATGATGATGCTGATTGAAGAAGAGTGATGAGAACATGATGACGATGATGCTGATTGAAGAAGAGCGATGAGAACATAATGATGATGATGATGCTGATTGAAGAAGAGCGATGAGAACATAATGATGATGATGCTGTTTGAAGAAGAGTGATGAGAACATGATGATGATGATGCTGATTGAAGAAGAGCGATGAGAACATAATGATGATGATGCTGATTGAAGAAGAGTGATGAGAACATGATGACGATGATGCTGATTGAAGAAGAGTGATGAGAACATGATGTTGATGATGCTGATTGAAGAAGAGTGATGAGAACATGATGACGATGATGCTGATTGAAGAAGAGTGATGAGAACATAATGATGATGATGCTGATTGAAAAAGAGCGATGAGAACATAATGATGATGATGCTGATTGAAGAAGAGTGATGAGAACATGATGATGATGATGCTGATTGAAGAAGAGTGATGAGAACGTAATGATGATGATGCTGATTGAAGAAGAGTGATGAGAACATAATGATGATGATGCTGATTGAAGAAGAGTGATGAGAACGTAATGATGATGATGCTGATTGAAGAAGAGTGATGAGAACGTAATGATGATGATGCTGATTGAAGAAGAATGAGAAACAGAAGAACACCACGATGATTCATGATGATTAAAAAAGGAGGAGGAGACGAAGAAGGAGAACATGACGACGACGATGATGATTCATGGCGACTGAAGAAGAAGCAGAAGCAGAAGATGAAGGAGAAGCAGAGGGAGGGAAGAGAGGGTGTGGGGGATGGGGAGGAAGCTGCAGAAAGCATCATGAATTACGTGTGGCCCTGCAGGCTGTGAGGCAGGCAGCCTGCACAGTGACTCACACCCACAGCACGGTGTTCCACACACTTGGCCCTCCGCTCCCTCCGTCAGCCCTCTGCTCTGCTGTGTGTGCTGTGCGGTGCTGTATGTGCTGTGCGGTGCTGTGCTGTATGTGTTGTGCTGTGCTGTGCTGTATGTGCTGTGCTGTGCTGTGTGTGCTGTGCGGTGCTGTATGTGCTGTGCGGTGCTGTGCTGTATGTGATGTGCTGTGCTGTGTGTGCTGTGCGGTGCTGTATGTGTTGTGCGGTGCTGTGCTGTATGTGTTGTGCTGTGCTGTATGTGCTGTGCTGTGCTCTGCTGTCTGTGCTGTATGTGTTGTGCTGTGCTGTGCTGTATGTGATGTGCTGTGCTGTAT
>NC_134898.1:3361647-3379147 GCF_041734735.1 Babylonia areolata | reverse complement strand
TATCAATTTGCGGTCTGTTCGTCGAAGATGATGATATCAGACTGACCATCATAACACCAGAGGAGGCAGCTGCTGTTTTGACTTTCTGGGCAAGAATTTGATTATTGTGAAGAGTGTCTTGTCAAAGTTACACCTCCACTCTCTCAGCCAAGAGGGTTTTAGGACAGTCGGCGTTGGGATGGTTCCCAAAGGCCGACTAGACCCCAAGACTGAAAGGTGCAGCATTGAGAGCCAGTTCAGTATTGCCTCCCTAGTTTGGTAATCATTGTCCTTCACGGAAGACACAGTTGTAGATAAAATCTATTTGCAGCGGAGAAATCGTTGATCATACAGTCCTCACATTGCTGTTGGCCCATACATGTAAGTTTCTGTCAATCTCCGATACAAGCCGAACGTTGGGTCAGAAAGCTGTACAGTACATTATGAATGAAATACCAAGGGGCAGTGGGCACGATGGTGGCTGTGCATTATGAATGAAGGTGTGCGTGTAGAGTGGGGGCAGCGAGGCTGATGGTTGCCAGTACCTACACGGGCCACTGGCCAATACGGCTAGGGAGATGGGGGAGGAGGGGGGAGGGAGAAGGGGAAGGGGGAATGTTGTGAGGGGGTCTAGGGGGATGGGAGGTAGCAACAAGCGACCCCTGGTGCTTATGGTCCTGCAGGACTATTACATACAGGTGGTGTTTTGTTTGTTTGTTTTTTGTTGGTTTGTGTTTGTGTGTGTTGTTTTTTTCTTTCAAATTTTCGGTTTTCAGAGGGGATTTCTTCTACAGAATACTGCCTGACAGAGGGGATTTCTTCTACAGAATACTGCCTGACAGAGGGGATTTCTTCTACAGAACACTGCCTGACAGAGGGGATTTCTTCTACAGAATACTGCCTGACAGGGGGGATTTCTTCTACAGAATACTGCCTGACAGAGGGGATTTCTTCTACAGAATACTGCCTGACAGAGGGGATTTCTTCTACAGAATACTGCCTGACAGAGGGGATTTCTTCTACAGAATACTGCCTGAGGACAATACTTCTGTTGCCATGGGTTCTTTTCCAGTGCGCCAAGTGCGTGCTGCACAAGGTACCTCGCTATATCGTCTCATCCCAATGACTAGAAGCTCTCTTTTATTTCCCAGTCAGACATGTGAGAATACACAAGAGCGGGGATCGAACCCAACCCCTCTCGTACACTGTATTGGCAGATAAGTATCTTAACCATTCCACCACCTTTCTCCTTGAGCAGTCAACGGGTTGTCTGGGAATGACTGCACAGGATCGAACCCCACGCAAGTCAGTATTCATTTTCCTCCCCCTCCGATAGACCTTGAGTGGTGGTCTGGACGCTAGTCATTCAGATGACGCGATAAACTGAGGTCCCGTGTGCTGCATGCACTTGGTGCACTTAAAGAACCTACTATAACAAAAGGGTTGTCACTTACAACATTCTGCAGAGAAGTGCACTTTGCACTTGCAGTCAGAGAAAAAGAACGACAAAATGTGTGGCGCTTCACCTCAAACACCTTGCTTATGACGTCACCTCAAACACCTTCCTTATGACGTCACCTCAGACCTTCATCTCATTTCAACCACCAACACTCTCAAACATCTCCCACCCACCCCCACCCCACACACACGCTCAGAAAAAAATGGTCTGAAAACATGTCGTTTAGGCCCCCTCATCTCGCCACCCTCTATCCACACACACACACACACACACACACACACACACACACACACACACACAGAGAGAGAGAGAGAGAGAGAGAGAGAGAGAGAGAGAGAGAGATACTCGCCCTTTCTGCCACCGATTTGATTTAAAGAAAGAGAGACAGAGACAGACAGACAGACAGACAGACTGACAGAGAGACCCAAGCCCTACCCGTTCAAGAAACGCTGCGTGTGCTCTGTTTATAGTGGCGGAAAGGGTGGGCGTGTGGAAAGAGGGGAAAGGGTGGGGGGGAGGTTGGGGCAGAAACTGAACTAAACTAAACTAAAGATTGCAACCAAAAAGCAAAACAAAAACTGGAGATGGGAGGAGAGGAGGGATGTGTGTTGATGATGGCTGATTGCACCTCGTCTCTCTGTCGGCAAGGAGAACGGGTGGGGAATGGGGGGAGGGGGGGCGGGGGTTGAGGGTGGGTGGGTGGTGGGTTGGTTGGGGTAGTGGGAAGGGGGAGAGGGAGAATCCAGACAGTTGCAAGTTGTTGTTGTTGTTGTTGTTGTTGTGTCGGCATAAAGTAATCAGGTAGTCTGGCAGACTGGCAACTTTTTCCTGGGTATATTCTGTTTTCAGAGATTTGACGTACATAATCATGAAGGTGCACAAACTGCACAAAAGGTACGGACGCTCATGATTCGCATAAAGAAATCGTTGTAACTATTCGCATAATTATGTGTCTGATAAACTCACTTCGAAATAGTTTCAGTTTCAGTAGCTCAAGGAGGCGTCACTGCGTTCGGACAAACCCATATACGCTACACCACATCTGCCAAGCAGATGCCTGACCAGCAGCGTAACCCAATTCGAAATAATGGAAACAAAACATCGGAGTGGTTAGAGTAAGTTTATATGACGACTACCCATGCTGAAATATGAACTGTTCACTCTGTGTGTGTGTGTGTGTGTGTGTGTGTGTGTGTGTGTGTGTGTGTGTGTGTGAAAGCCCCATTATCTTCATGGCCATATCCACATTTCTTCCCTTCAATTTATCTGTGTGAGTGGCGGAGTGAACGTCCACGCCTTGCTGTGAACAGCACTCATTGAGGGGGAAAATTAAACTGCCAAAAATGCCATATTAGCTCCCCCCCCCCCCCCCAAGCTCCCCTTTTTTCAATTAAAAAAATACATAATACCCCTCCTTCTCGCGTCCGACCCCTCACCCAGTCTCCACACCCACTCTGTGTGTGTGTGTGTGTTTGTTTGTGTGTGTGTGTGTATGTGTGTGTGCGTGTGTGTGCGTGTGCGTGTGTACGTGTATGTGTGTCTTAGCGAAGATGTCGACGGTAATCATTCAGAATAGTTTTATGTTTTGTGTTTGTTTGTTATTGTTTTGTTGTGTTTTATCTAGTGCGTGTATGTGACAGTCACTTGGTCTGTTTGTTTGGTTTTCTTTTTTTTTATATACTTTTTTATGATGATTTCAGTCATCAATCCTCACACAATCCTGTCTTTTGTTTTAAATTTTAATCATAAGCCATGTTGACTTAAAGGTAAAAGGCTCCACAGTCTTCTTCGCGAAAGAGCAGTCAGTTCACATCCACTGTGCCCAGGGTTCGGTAGAGGAAGGCGGGGCCCAGTCCACCCCTTTCGCCTTTTCAACCTTTCCCTGACCGAAGTGAATTACCCACTGATACCTGGGTGGAGTGAGGGCAATGGAAGTACAGTGCCTTTCCACAGGACACGAGGTGCCCCCCCAAAAAGGGTCTCGAACCTTGTCCACTGGCGAACAGTGGATCAGAAGTCTAAACGCCTGACCGATTCTCTCACGGCGCCCCTTGTGAAGACTTAGTCATGCTTATGTCCGTGACTGTCACCTCGGCAGATTTGTATATTGTTTATTTGTATTTCTTTTTATCACAACGGATTTCTCTGTGTGAAATTCGGGCTGCTCTCCCCAGGGAGAGCACGTCGCTACACTACAGCGCCACCCATTTTTTTGGTATTTTTTCCTGCGTGCGGTTTTATTTGCTTTTCCTATCGAAGTGGATTTTTCTACAGAATTTTGCCAGGAACAATCCTTTTGTTGCCGTGGGTTCTTTTACGTGCGCTAAGTGCATGCTGCACACGGGACCTCGGTTTATCGTCTCATCCGAATGACTAGCGTCCAGACCACCACTCAAGGTCTAGTGGAGGGGGAGAAAATATCGGCGGCTGAGCCGTGATTCGAACCTGCGCGCTCAGATTCTCTCGTTTCCTAGGCGGCCGCGTTACCTCTAGGCCATCACTCCAGATGGTTAAATCATTGACATTGTCAATGGCTGATCAAGGGTGGGTTTTGTGTCGTCACAGGGCTTCGGTCACTAATCCAGACCGTCATCCGTGTACACACTGTATTGCAATGAATGGTGTTCAGGTTCTGCTGGGAGGCACTTAAGGGTAATCAGCCCTGTGTGGTTCTTCTTCTTCTTCCGTAAAGTTTCCTCAATCAACAGGCTGATTATTATGAGACTGTGAAACGGGGGATCTGCTTAAAAAAACAACAACAACAACAACAACAACAAAAACCGGAAAAAAAACCTATTCTGCTTCCTATTTCTTTAGCACGGGATTACTCTCATTCATACCACAAAGTGATGGCACCCCCACCCCTACCTTACCTACTCACTAGTCCACACACACACACACACACACACACACACACAAAAGGTAAAAGCTAATTGCGGAGCTGCCAGCAGGCTACCACGGTCGCTTTTCATTCATTACTATGGACTAGCTGACCCCAGGTTGCAGTAGGCAACTCAGGCCCGCAACATCCTTCCACTCACCCATTCACACAACGAGACAGAAGTATGAAGAAGCCTGCTGACCCGTGACCCAAATGTGTCCGGGGTCTTGGCATCAACACTATGTGTGGTTAGCTAGGCTGTCAGCATCAACAGTATGTGTGGTTAGCTCGGCTGTCAGCATCAACAGTATGTGTGGTTAGCTCGGCTGTCAGCATCAACAGTATGTGTGATTAGCTCGGCTGTCAGCATCAACAGTATGTGTGGTTAGCTCGGCTGTCAGCATCAACAGTATGTGTGGTTAGCTCGGCTGTCAGCATCAACAGTATGTGTGGTTAGCTCGGCTGTCAGCATCAACAGTATGTGTGGTTAGCTCGGCTGTCAGCATCAACAGTGTGTGTGGTTAGCTCGGCTGTCAGCATCAACAGTGTGTGTGGTTAGCTCGGCTGTCAGCATCAACAGTATGTGTGGTTAGCTCGGCTGTCAGCATCAACAGTATGTGTGGTTAGCTCGGCTGTCAGCATCAACAGTATGTGTGGTTAGCTAGGCTGTCAGCATCAACAGTGTGTGTGGTTAGCTCGGCTGTCAGCATCAACAGTATGTGTGGTTAGCTCGGCTGTCAGCATCAACAGTGTGTGTGGTTAGCTAGGCTGTCAGCATCAGGATTGGATTTGAAGTATTTCGAAACGTATGAACGCATGGAACACAAATGGTGTAATCTAAAAAGTGGAACTTTTGGCTCAGTAGTGCAAGATGTTTAACTCTTTCCATACGAACGGCGAAAGAGACGACGTTAACAGCGTTTCACCCCAGTTACCATCATCAAAATATTGCAAGCGGAAGGCTCTTATACTGAAGACGTGAATGTTGACAAAGAATACCACAATTCAGACACCCACTGGACATCCGAGGGGTCTGTGTAGAGGAGAAGAGAGGACTGGCCGTACTGAGTGAGTTAAAGGGAATAAAGTTCCCTAAGATTTTTACGGCCATCAAATTCATATCTACTGTGTTTGGGGCTGGACATAGGAAGGCGGGGCCTAATCCTCTCCTTCCGCCGTTTGAACCCTCCCCGACCGGAGTCAGGTACCCGTTAACATCCCGGGTGGAGTGAGGGGATCTGAGTGAAGAGTCCTTCCCAAGGACACACAACACAATGCCCAAACGGGGCCTGGAAATTTTAATCACTCCTCAACACTGAATCACAAGTCCAGCCTCTAACAGATTCTGCCGCAGCGCTTCCACACATCGTAAGAAGGCTTGAAAACACACACACACACACACACACACACACACAAACGGCCACCTTTGGTTCTATTCCTGTTTCCACACCTTTTGTACACACGTGTGTTGATAAACGATAACTAGAACGCTACGTTACAGACGGAAATAGCATCAATGGTATGTGTGTGGGAGAGGGGTGGGGGTGGAGGGGACTTATGGGCAGGAGGGACGCTAACGATTCCCCAATCATTTTCCTCTCAGCTGATTAAGAAATGTTAAGGGGACAAGAAGGTCTCATCTGACTTTTACAACAAAAACAATGTCACACACACACACACACGCACGCACGCACTGACGCACGCGCGCGGGCACACACACACACACACACACACACACACACACACACACACACAGAGGACCCTTTTTAATCACATTATTATGTGAAAGGACGTTAAATGAAAGTATAAACCACAAAGGGCTCCCATTACGTTTAAACATGTATTTCACAGAAAATGAGAATCATTTGTGCTGAACGGAAATACTTTGCAAGCAAAACGGAGATAGGGGACAGGGGGAACAGGTCTCTCTCTCTCTCTCTCTCTCTCTCTCTCTGTGTGTGTGTGTGGGGGGGGGGGGGGGGGTCCAATTCTATGAAGTGCTGTGTTCTTATTAAGGGGGAACGCGGAACGATAGAACGCCAGAAAAAAAAAAAGAGAGAAAAAAAATCATAATAAAATCTAAAATAGTTTCCTTGAGGCATTTCCTGTGAAAGTGAAAGATCTCCTACTGGGCTGATAGAGAGACTGCCCACACCCGTCCCTCCCCTTTCCCAAAGAACTTTTCAATACGAAGGAGTGCCCAGGGGAACGTTTTTTTCAATGGGTGATGAACTACTCGCCAGGTCCCAAAAGAATGGGTTCCCTCGCTGTGTTCAATACAGGACCAACGCCTCCACCACACCGCCCGTCACGGAGAAAGACCACAGCCACGAACAACTTGACGTTCACGGCGCACTGCCCTCAACACTAAGCTGGTGTATTCAATGCATGCTTGTTTCAGGAGGACAGTTTTTTTTTCATTTGAAACAGACAGGCTTTTGTAAAAAAAAAAAGCAACAATTTTGTCAAACCTCTCAACGTTTAGTACCGTAACAAAATTACTCAAGAAACAAGTGAAATTTTATCTTCCATTTCAAGTGCTAAAAGAAGGAAGAAAACTAATGTATTCTCAGCTCCTGTTACAGATTTTTGTTGTTGTTGTTGTTGTTGGTTTTTTTTTATGTTACTAATAAATATCATGTTGACAAACAAACAAACCAAATCGTCAAGAGTAAGCAGTGCCTCCTCTGTGGTATCGTCAGTGACATTTCTAGTTATCGTTTGCAGATCACCATATATAATATTGCACTGTATTGTGTCACAACAGATTTCTCGGCGAAATTCGGGCTGCTCTCCCCAAAGACAGCACTGACAGCGCCACCCTTTTGGGTTTTTTTTTTCTGTCTGCAATTTTATTTCTTTTCCTATCGAAGAGGATTTTTCTACAGAATTTTGCCAGGGACAACAGTTTTGTTGCCCTATTGTTGTTGTTTTTAGGGGGAGGGGGCGGCAGGGAGGGGGGGGGGGGGGGCGGGTTACGTGCGCTAAGTGCAGACTGCACACGGGACGTCGGTTTTTCGTCTCATCCAAAAGACTAGCGTCCAGACCACCACTCAAGGTCTGGTGGAGGGGAAGAAAATACTGGCGAAAATGAGATCCATACACACATGTATGATATATACGTACGTACATATACACATGAACGATATATACCTACGTACATACACATATCAATACGTGCATACACCAGACTGTTTCAAACACTCTGATGAAGACCCCACAATGCAGTCCAGGACTCATGCCCCATCCTTCGTTTACGTCTCTTCATCTAAGATGATGATCTGAAAATAAATGATAGTAGTAGCAGTAGAGTAGTAGGAGTAGTGCTATTGAAAGTACCTCTGAAATTCCAGGAAAATTTCTCCAGAGCAAAATGTGGGAACCTCGGCTGAAATGTCCTGAAAATTGCAAGGGATGGTCGCCGGTACAATGGTTTACCCCAGAGACACAGCACGACGCATGAGATGTATATTAATTTTACAGTAAGATCCCATCGAGGTCAACGCGCTACCTGAAGATATTGATCCTGAAATCCAGAGGAACCCATGCCCCACTTGGTTCACACAGTCCTTTCTTCGGACTGCACAGACTGCGTAGCACTGTCATCCGTATAATCTGAACGAACGGTATATACATGCAGCCGTGGAATCATGTCATGAGGAAGGTGGTGAGCCCAAATAACTGGTGTGTGTGTGTGTGTGTGTGTGTGTGTGTGTGTGTGTGTGTGTGTGTGTGTGTGTGTGTGTGTGTGTGTGCGTGCGCGTGTGTGTGTGTTTGTCTCTGCTTCTGAGTCTGTGTCTGTGTGAGAGGGGCAAAAACGTTGAGACAGAAAGAGAGACAGAAAGACCTTGTACAGTGGTCTGGGTGCTAGCCAATCGAATGAGACGATAACAATACAATACAATGCACTACGATGCACTACAATACCATACCATACCATACCATACAATAAAATGCAATGCAGTGCAATACATCTTTATTGGATAATTCACATGGATATGATGTGTGAATCTCAAGGTTCATCATTCACACCACTGACACAGTCCCTCACCACACAGTGAAGTTTCACACACACACACACACACACACACACGCACGCACGAACGCGAGAAAGGTTGAACTGGAAAAAAAACCCAACGATCATGCAGCTTTCACTTTGCTGTTGGCCCAGCTGTAGGTAGTGGAAGGTGAACCCCACTCACCTTCAGTCTGAAAACAGCGATGCTTTCTGCAGGAAGCTTCACCACTGTGGAGTTCATACTTTGTTTGGGAGGTTGTTTTGTTTGTTTGCTTGCTCTACTTCTCGCCGAGAACATGTATGCAAAAGAAAAGCGATCAACTAACCTTGATGGCAAGGGGATTCAGTTTTGGAGAAGGAACAAACACGCCAAACAGACTGGAAATGTTTGGAAAGTGACGAACGAGCCAAACAGGAGCTCAGAAAACGTCCTTGGCCACCCCCACCAGACACACACAGTGGGTGTCAAAACAGCGGAGGATCAAAAGATCAGAGGCGGAAGGTGGGGCGGGGGAGAGGGAGGGGTGTGTGTGTGTGCGGGGGCTCAGAGGGTGGTGCGGTGGAGGAAAGAACAAGTCCAACAACGTTTCTTCAAAAGACCCAAGAGTTCCAGAAGTCTGAACCTACTGCAAACAAGACAAAACTTTCCCCCTCCCCTCCCACACCACCATCACCAACACACTCACACCCTATGTGCCCCCCAAACTCTCTACCCCCCTTCTCCCTCCCCCCCCCCCCCCCTGCCCCCTGTGTCAATACCGTCCCCCGGTCCCCGCCCTCTGCCCCCACCCCGCCACAGACCCCCAGAAGAAGAGCTTCCCCACATCACAGGACTTCCGTTCATCCCCCTGATTTGGGACAAGGGCCCAGGGGCTGATGGCCTGGAGGGGAGATAACGCGAGATAAAGGGAGCGGATTAGCGGGCCCTGGGGGCGGCAAACAGGAGCGGTGTGTGGCGGACAGAGGGATGAGGCGTGTCCACACAACCCGCTGGATGGACAGGGACTGATGCCCGGCCAGGCAGGGATCCCACGATCCCCCTCTTCCCTTTCCTTTGTTTGTCTGTTTGTTCTGGGTGTCTGTGCTGCTTCTGTCTGTCTGTGTGTCTGTCTGTCTGTGTGTGTGAGGCTGTGTGTTGGTGCTGTCTTCCCGTTTCCCCTGTTCTGGATTAGCCTCCTATCGAATTAGCACGCTTCATTTATTTCCAGTTCGCCAATGTGTGCTCAGTTGCTGTATGTTTGTGTGCAAGCACGTTTGCGCATAATATGCTTACACACACACACACACACACACACGCACACGCACACACACACACACACACGCAAAACAGCGAAGGATCAAATGACCTGTCAATCAATTATTTCGTTAGTTAGTTTGTTTGTTTGTTCGTTAATTATTTATTTATCTATCTATTTATCTATCGTTACATTTATCGGTATGTATCCGTATCTGTATTTTTCAATCATGAACATGTATCAACGTATGTGTAGTTTGCCATTTAACAAACAAACAAAACAGGCCATCGCCTTGTGTCACAGCGGCCTTCCACCATCAAGGAAAGAGCTGCGGTGACCAAACATGTCCCTCCTCCTCCCTCCTCCCCCCCCCACACACACACACACACACACACACACACACACACACACACACACACACAAGCAAGCCCTGTGCACGCTAACTGTACACTCTGCCAACGCATCAGGACTGTTTGTCGTTGTGTGTTGACAGTGCGGACATTTGGTGTGTGTGTAAGGGAGGGAGGGTGCGGGGGTGGGGGGCGGGAGGGGGGGGGGGGGTAGTCGGTGCAAACCTGCCTTCCTTTCCTGGGGGGAAGGGGTGGGGGCGAAATTTTAGTTTAGAGCTGCTATTGCGGTGATTATGTTGACATTCTTCATATTTAGCTTGGTTTTCCATTGGGTTTCAACACACACACATACACACACACGCGAAATCAGGAGTGTCCAACACAAAACAATACAATACAATACAATGCAATTATCATCATTACTACTACTGTTATTATTGCTATTACTACTGCTACCCTCATCATTGTCAGTCATGCTTGAAGTATTCACGGATTACTGGGGATTCCCGTGTTAACTATCTCCGCACCCCTACTCCCCCCCCCCCCCCCCCCCACGCCCCGCCCCCTTCCCCCAAACACAAAAAAACACATTCCGAGAAAAGGCCGGCCCAGCGGTCATTGTAACGGCTGAATGGCTGAACGGCCTCAGTGAGCACAATCTTCGGACTCCGGCTGTTTTCGGCTTTCAATAACAGGGGGCTGAAGAAAAGAGGCTGCGGGCCAGTGCGGCCATTCACACCGTCACAAACAGTGAAGGGGTGGACACACAGGACAGAGGGGTGGACAGGACAGGGGGACAGGGAGTGCCGGGAGGGGTGGGGTTGGGGGGGTCACCAGGTCCGAGCATTTACAGACTCTGGCCAGCGGTGTGCTTTTCGACAAGCCGATCATCTCCCCTTGTTCCCTATCATCAAGGGGGGTGGGGGGGGGGACGATTCGTCAGGATTGAGGAGTGGGGTGGGGGAAGGTGGGGGAAGAGGTGCTGGAAGGGGATGGGGGGGCGGGGGGGGGGGGGGGGGCGGCTGTAAGAACTGTGTGAGGGAGGCGAGGTAAGGAGGAAGGCATGTCGTCAAACCAATAAACCCATCCTCAGCCCTGTCTGGTCAAACAGTTATTTCTACACCCTGTGTGGTGGAACGAGGGGAGGTACCTCTCAACTGCACACACCACTGCCAGGAAGGGTCTGTCTCCATCAGACTGAGAGAGAGAAAGAGAGACAGACAGGCAGAGACAGAGAGACAAGACAAGACAAGACAAGACAAGACAAATTCTTTATTTCGAGGATAATAGATAAGCACTGGTGTGCTTTTTTACTCACTTGTGTAAACAAAGTGAGTCTATGTTTTAACCCGGTGTTCGGTTGTCTCTGTGTGTGTGTGTGTGTGTGTGTGTGTGTGTGTGTGTGTCCGTGGTAAACTTTAACATTGACATTTTCTCTGCAAATACTTTGTCAGTTGACACCAAATTAGGCATAAAAATAGGAAAAATTCAGTTCTTTCCAGTCATCTTGTTTAAAACAATATTGCACCTCTGGGATGGGCACAAAAAAAAAAAAAAAAAAATGAAGCATAATTATATGCAAACTGCATTTACTGTTATATTTATATTTTTTATATTCTCTAAACTTGGCACTTTGATCTCATATTCTGACCCAACAACAAGAGCAGTCATTATTATCATTTTTTGTTCAAACAGGAACTTCTTTTGCTAAGCATGGAAGTTTTATTTATTTTGCAAACGTTTTGGTGCAGATAGTAAAAAAGGGAAAGTACTCTGTAATTAATGCTAGGGGACTTCATTCGAATTTGGTTTGGACTTTTTTTTTTCTTTTCTTTTTTTTAACGTGAAGCTTTATAATAACAAATACAGAACACATTTTAACCGTTAGATTTTTTTTTTTTTAAAGTGTATCACAAGTGAGTCTTGAAGGCCTTGCCTCTCTTGTTTTACATCCAGTCCCCGCCCTGAATAGGGTCTACACTACACAATATTTAATCAAATGAAAGCATGGTGTTAGTAGAGATACATAACAGAGGAAAAAATATACATAAATCAAAACAAAACAACAACACACACACACACACACACACACACACACACACACGGCATACAGGCACTAGCATGGTGTTAGTAAAATGCATAGGAAAAAATGAAAAAAATGAAAGAAACAAACACACACAACACACACCGCACTACACATCAGAATGTGAGGAAGGTCCTCAGTCAACCATACACATTTGACAAACAGTATCAATAAAATGAACGATTCACATTACACATTATGGCATAAGGTGGGAAAGGCAATGTTTTTTGAAGGTGGTTGGGCAATGGTGTTGTTTAATTGTTTCTGGGAGTGAGTTCCATAGGGTGGCGCCTGAGTAAACCACACTGGATTTGAACAAGTCAGTTCTTGGAATTGGGAGATGGACTTTGGGGGTGGGGGGGGGGGGATTCCTTGATGAATTTACAGAAAATTTGTCTATTAATGTTGGTGGTACATTACCTGTCATAATCTTTGCTTCATGATTCCTTTATTGTACTTTAATCTACGGATTAGTGGGAGAATATTCGCTTGTTTATAGTCTGAGTCTAAAAGGGTAGTCTTTTTAAGGAGTACCAGCTTGAGCCCCCGTTTACGAAGATTCTGTAATTGATTCATAGTATTTCCATTCCCGAGAAACAGAGAGAGGGGGGCAGAGAGAGAAAGAGAGAGAGAGAGAGAGAGAGAGGAAGAGGAAGAGACAGAGAGGCAGAGACAGAGACAGTCACACATAGAGAATGAGAGAGGGAGAGAGAGAGAGAGAGAGAGAGAGAGAGAGGGGGTGGTGGTGGGGGGAGGGGTTTGGGAAGAGGAGAGGGAGACGATGATGGTGATGAAGGGGAAGAGAGAGGGGTGTGGTGGAGGAGGGTGTTTGAGAAAGTTTTTTCAGTGTTCGAATCATGCCATCACCGTGACCCAATACTGAGACAATCGTTGGGGAAAAAAACAACAACAAAAAACACGAAGATTCCCCAGGGGACAGTTATTCTGCCTTCCCGTGTCTCTCTGTGTCTGTCTGTCTGTCTGTCTGTCTCTCTCTCTCTGGAGGGAAGAGGATGCGGACAGGTGCATTCCCCTGTGGAACTCCCTACAAGTCACATTCAGACAGACAGTTCTCCACGTACTTTACAATCAAATCTCCATAAATATCTTCAACCCTTCCAACCATTACCGACTCAGATCTAGACACCATCGACGGCAGTAACGAAGCGGGCATTTAGGTCTAACTCGATTTTTTCTGTCGTTCTTTCTTTCTTTTTTTCTCTTCTTCTTCTTCTTCTTCTTCTTCATCTTCTCATTATATTTTATTTTGTGTCTGCTTGCTTGTTTTAATTTGATCTGGTTTATTTTGTAAACATACATAAATATAGTCATTTCGGACTTTCATGATGGTGTGATAATAACGCAATACTGGTGATGTTAGTGGTCATTTAAAGTAAAAATTGTATTTCTCATTCGTGGATTTGGCAAGCAGTAACTACAGTGTGCCTTCAGTCAACCGGGTGTTTACCTTTTACTCTATGTCTATACTGATGATATAATCTTTTCTCCCCCCCCCCACCCTCTCTCTCTTTCTCTCTCTCCCTCTCTCTTTGTGTCCAAGAAGAGACACCTGGATATATGTCTGTTCGGGGAACAGGCAGCAGCAAGGCGAGGTGTGTCGGTGCGTGTGGTCGGTGAAGCGTGCTGACGCGCTATCCTCTGCGGGCGGTAACGGAATCACGTCTGAAAAGCGCGGCTGTAATCGCGCGGAAATTGTCTCCACGCCCCTTCGGGCCGAGGGCCAAGAGAAGAAGAAGAAGAAGAAGAAAAAAAGAAATAAAGAAAAAAAACAAAAAAAAAACCCTTGAGAGGTGCTCGTTTTGAGAGCCGTGCCCTGAGAGGGACACTGGTGCGTGGGACAGGACAGCTTCAGACGCCCACCCAGTTCTACCCCACACCCCTAGTTCTCCCAGACTCGTCATTCAAGACCGTCCCTCTCCCTACCCCTCTCCTACCCTTTAAACGACAACATTCAATAGTGAAAATTAATACTTTAACCAAATGTCTACTATCTGTATGTCCACTATCTGTTTGGAGCCAAACGCCCAGTTTGTATCACATATTGACACAAGCTTACAGTTGGGCCAACAGCAAAGTGAGAACTGTATGATCAATGGTTTCTCCATTGCAGTGGGAAGTCATTTACAGTCTGGCCTAGCCTTTTGTGAAGGACTATGACTCTCAAACTAGGAGGCAAGACTGCACTGGCTTATAGTGCTGCAGCCTTGGGGGCTAGTTGGCCTTTGGGAACCATCCCAACGCCGGCTGTCCTAAAACCCTCTTGGCCAAGACAGTGGGGATGTAACTTGGGCAAAACACTCACCACTACAATCAAATTCTAGCCCAGATAGTCGGGACAGCAGTTGCCTCCTCTGCTTTTCTGATGGTCATAGTCGGACACGACTGACTAGTCTGTATGTGTGACAGAACATGAAAATCCCTTGGTTGCCATGCCCGCAGTGCACACGGTCATAGTGACGTCACTGATGACATCATAAAAAGAAGGGAAATCATTCTACGAAGCTGGTGGTGGTGTTTTTTGTTTTTTTTTAAAACACATTTGTCCTTCAGCAGTATATCTCCAGACCTGTTTTCCCTAGGTTGGGGCTGAGTGTTGTGGATAGTGATTAATGACTTGAAACACCACTGTCCACTATTTTGTTTTTTTCCAGGCAGCAAAGGGGTTGAAACAGAATTCCTCATCTTTCCCACAACTGTCTACGTTCCAGTGGGGAAGCAATTACTGCAAGCTGTTCGTTGCAACATGGGTATAAATACAGACTTACAGTCATTTATCTCATGCTTGAGGACGCTATAAGCTGTTAGCTTTGTTGCTGTTAGCTCTTCTGTTGATGTGGACGTGTATGTTTTCAGAAGAAAGATTTGTTTGAAACATACATGTGAATCTGAGTGCAAATGCAACTTCCATGACGAACACAATTTACTTTGTGTGTGTGTGGCAAATCAGAGAGATGGCAACATAGTTTGATCTCTTTTGTTTGTTTCTGTTTGAGGGGATCTGCTCTCTCTCTCTCTCTCTCTCTCTCTCTCTCTCTCTCTCTCTCTTTCCGTCTATTTCTATGTATTATAATTTTTTTTTCTCCTTCCGTGTTTCTTTTAGATTAAGGAAAAAAATATGTTGCACGCCTTGAATATGGAATATAGATATATTTGAAGATCTTGTCACAAAAAACCGCTTACGTGGGAAACAAGGATTATATACGGACTCGAATGCAACAAGCAACTCTGGGGGATTAAGAAAAAAGTAATGAAAAAAAACACAAAAACGGTGGGGTGGGGTTGGGGGATATTGGTATGGTTGCATCTGTAGAGGAGAGAACCTCGCTTCCTGGACGCCCATCAGGAAGTGCCCCTGTGTGTGTGTGTGTGTGTGTGTGTGTGTGTGTGTGTGTGTGTGTGTGTGTGTGTGTGTGTGTGTGACGTGAAGTCCAAACCATCTTACGATCTTATTAGGACTCCATACAGGGCAGGGATGACTTCAGGCCATTTTATTTCTGATGCTCTGGAGAGCTCGTACTGCGATACATCCCTCGATAAGTACGGCGCAATAGAAAGGCACTCGAATAAATAGAATTAATGTATCAATTACCTTAATAAAATACAGATTAAAACTAAAACAAATATGGTACCGGAGAAAAAGACTGCGCTCGTAAATCAATAAAAGGTTTGGTCTCTGACCGAAGAGAGGCGTTATATAGGCTATGCATCACTACCACCAACACCGTCACCCACTACTACCACAACTACTACTACTTCTACTATCACTACGACTACAACTACTAATATTCTTCATCATTATACCATATTCATGATAATCATAATAATCATAAGAACAACAATAACAAATAGTAATAATAGTACTACTACTACTACTAACATTAATATTTATTCTGACTATAACAAGAAGAAGAAGAGAAATGAGTGAATGAATACACAAAATACCGATGGCAAATGAAGAGAAAAGTCAAATGTGGAAAACGTTCGGCCGGGCAATACGCAAATTCCATTATCAACCGCCCCACTGAAGCTAATCAGTCAATATAACACAACATGAATGACGCCAACTAATCCGGACCAACAATCCAGCATGACCGAATGATGTGATGAGCGAACGGCACAGCTTAATCTCTGCATGTTCGCGCGCAATCCAATGAAAGCCCTGTGCTAATTTTCTCTACAAATTCGGTCCCTTACTAAACGGATAAAATGACAGAATACCGGTGCTGAATAAATGGGGATGACACTTATGAAGGGATGTGAATTTGCGAAATTCCTATGTCCGTTCTTTATTCATTTATCTATTCATTCATTTATTTATTTATTTATTTATTTATTTCTTAATTAATTGTTACATTATTATGATTATGATTATTATTATCTATAATGAAGTAAAATTGCTTTGTTTGCCTTTTGTTTGTTTTCCCAAATGGAGAACGGCAATTTCTGCCGGCAATACGACCTGCTATATGTAAATGACTGCGTCAACGTTAATCAATGAAACTGACTCGAATCGTCTTTTCCGTTGCCTGTAAGAGCGCGGGGCCATGGTTTCCAAACACCAGTCGGTAACAAAACCAAACGTTCCTCAACCCTTTCTTCAATAACAAGCACTGTTTCTAAAACACCACCCCCACCCCCATGCCCACTCCCTTTTCCTAAAAGCGCCATCATTGCCTGCAGCAGGTAGTTTGGCAGCGCACGGCCCTGGCTGTCGGCCGAGATGAGAAGCGAAGTAAAGCGCGTGAGGGGGCACGTGCCAGACACACATTCCGGCCACCACGCTCACCTCCCCTCCCCTGCCCTGTCTTACCTCCCTTTACTGGGGGCTGTTCAGTGGGTTCCTCGCGACTTGTCTCCTGCCCCCCTCCACCACCACCACCCTCATTCACGTGCTCCCCTCCACCCCCGACCTCAACCCCCCCCCCCCTCACCTCCCTCACTCACTCAACTCCTCAAACCCTTGCCCTCCGACTCCCCCAACTACCACACCACAATGCCTTGCGCGCATGTTGTCATCAACGCCTGGTGGATACTGTAATGTTTGTACACACGTGTGTTAAGATTTCCGTTTCAACCAGGAAACTGAACGAAAGGGTTTGTTTTCTGCATGTGTTTTCGAACTGGCGTTTCAACCAGAAAAAACAGTGCTATTGATTTCGCGTTTCAACCAGAAAAAACAGTGCTATTGATTTCGCGTTTCAAGCAGAAAAAACAGTGCTATTGATACTGATTTCGCGTTTCAAGCAGAAAAACAGTGTTACTGATTTCGCGTTTCAACCAGAAAAAAACAGTGTTATTGAATTCCATGTCGTACACTGCCGTCTTCGTGGTAGCCTTGATCTAAAGTAGGAAAAAAAAACAAAAAAACATCTGCCGCCTCCCTCCTTCCCTGCTCTTTTTACATCTGTTTTTTTCTTCTTTGTCTCCCACCTCTCTCTCTCTCTCTCTCTCTCTCTGTGTGTGTCTCTCTCTCT
>NC_134898.1:3344147-3351647 GCF_041734735.1 Babylonia areolata | reverse complement strand
GGGTTGCAGCCCACGAACGAAGAAGAAGAAGAAGAGTGCGCCAAGTGCCTGCTGGACACGGGACCTCGGTTCGTCGTCTCATCCCAATGACTAGACGCTCAGTTTGATTTTCCAGTCCAACCTGGGAGAAAGGGAAAGGGCGGGAATTGAACCTGGACCCTCACGGACAGATTAAGGGTCTTGACCACTCTGCCACCTTCGTCCCAGACTTATGACAATGACAAATGACAATTTTTTTTTTTTTTATTGGCAAATAGCGTTTTACAGCTCTAGTGCCAAGGGGGATTATTCAGCTTTTTTCAGTAGACGAAAACAAAAAGTAAAACGAAAAATAAGGGGAAATAACAAGCAAATAAGTACATATTCATAAACACATAAACACTCATACATTCGCACCCACAACATTAATACAACATATTCCATATTACTCATGCATAATACTAAGTAATTAATTCAAACATATGACCATCCAACTTTGCAGCCGAGCCTTTTTTTGGTTATTTACCAATCTAAATTGAGTTATGGATCTTATATTTTATTCTGCATGAAGACTGCGACAGAGATACAAAGAAAGATATGGACTGACATCTGCAGAAACACAGACAGACAGATACAGAGAGACAGACAGACAGATACAGACAGACAGACAGACAGATGCAGAAAAGACTGTGACAGATGCATAAAGACACACAGACAGACGGCTGCAGAAAGTCAGAGACAGACAGATACAGAGAGACAGACAGACAGATACAGACAGACAGACAGATGCAGAAAAGACTGTGACAGATGCATAAAGACACACAGAAAGGCAGATGAGGACAGACAGTGACAGATGCAGAGAGACAGAGACAGACAGTGAGATGCAGAAAGACAGAGACAGACAGATGCAGAAAGACACAGACAGACAGATGCAGAAAGACAGAGACAGACAGATGCAGAAAGACACAGACAGACAGATGCAGAAAGACACAGACAGACAGACAGATGCAGAAAGACACAGACAGACAGATGCAGAAAGACACAGACAGACAGATGCAGAAAGACACAGACAGACAGACAGATGCAGAAAGACACAGACAGATGCAGAAAGACACAGACAGACAGACGATGCAGAAAGACATAGACAGACAGACAGATGCAGAAAGACACAGACAGACACACAGGCAGACAGATGCAGAAAGACAGAGAGAGACAATGAAATGCAGAAAGACACAGACAGACAGATGCAGAAAGACACAGACAGACAGATGCAGAAAGACACAGACAGACACACAGGCAGACAGATGCAGAAAGACATAGACAGACAGATGCAGAAAGACACAGACAGACACACAGGCAGACAGATGCAGAAAGACACAGACAGACAGATGCAGAAAGACAGACAGGACAGAGAGACAGGCGGACAGACCGAAATAATCCTCCCCCCTCTCTCCCAGTGCTGGTGTGTGTGTGTGTGTGTGTGTGTGTGTGAGAGAGAGAGAGAGAGAGAGAGAGAGAGAGAGAGAGAGAGAGAATGTGTGCCAGTGAGTGTGAGTGTGCGTGTATGCGTGTGAGTGTTTGTGTGGATGAGGGGGAGGACGTATGAGGGTGGAAGGAGCATAAACGTGCGCGTGTGCATGTGCGGATGTGCGTGCCTGTGCACGTTTGTGTGAATGTGTGCTTGCGCGTATGTATGCGTGTGCATGTTTGCGTGTTTGTATGAGTGCGTGTTCGTGTGTGACTTGATATGAAGGAACTCAGCATTGCAGAACTAACACAAATGAGAAACAGAGAGTATTACACAAGCGTCACAAAGTGCTCACTGATAGACATGCAACAGCGAGAGGAGATGCTCATGAAATTCATCAACCGTGATGAGCCACACACGTTTACACACAGCGGGACATGGCAGGCTGAGTGTCAAAAAGAAAAAAAAAAAGAAATGTCCATTTAATTGTGCGCTATGAAAATGCCGTGAGCATGTCAAAAATACGTATTTATTTGTGTGTTAAGAAAAGAATTGGGGAAAGAAAAAGCCCATTTATTTGAGCTTTGAAAACGAGACAGAGAAATGTCAAAAAAAAACGCACATTCATCTGTTCATTAAGACAAGCCTAAAAGAATGTGATGAAAATCCATTTATGCATGAAAATAAAGGCAAAAAGAATGTGAAAAATGTCCAGCTGCTTTTGAAACAAAGGCAGGCACATTGTCAAAAATGTCTATTTGAGCACTGAAAGAAAGAAAGAAAGAAAAGAAAAGAAATACAAAGAAAAAAAAATATTCAAACCATCAGTCTCTTTGTTCTCGTTCAAGCAGCTGCCTTAGTAGTTGTTGTTATTGTTGTTGTTTGTTAGAAAGTTGTTTTTTTTTTTACTTTCACTTACCTCATTCGTAACATACCAGACCCCACCCCACCCCTCATCTCTCTCTCTCTCTCTCTCTCTCTTTCCCCCCTCTCTTTCCCCCTCTCTTTCTTTCTCTCTCTCTCTCCGCTCTCTCTCTTTCTCTCTCTCTCCGCTCTCTCCGCTCTCTCTTTCTCTCTTCTCTCTCTCTCTCTCCCCTCTCTTTCTCTGTCTCTCCCTCTCCCCACCCCCCCCCCTCTCTCTCTCTCTCTCTCTCTCTCCTCTTTCTTTCTCTCTCTCCCTCTCTCACCCCTCTCTCTCCTTGATGTATTGATATAATGTATTTTGGTAGGTGTTTTTTTTTGGGGGGGCTGGGGGGGGTTGGCCGGGAGGGGGGAGGCAGGGGGTTTGGCGAGGGGGGGAGGGGGGGTGAGCACTAGGGTGTGAATTATTCAAATAAAACATAAGGATCTCACTTGTGAAAACAAAAGAAACAGAAGAAAAAGAGTTGGGTTTTTTTTGTTTTTTTTTGTGAGCCAGCGTTTAATTCCCCTCCCCTCCCCCTCAGTGACAGCCAACCCTTCTCACGGACCCCAATCATGCTGAAGAATCACGCTGTCCGCTTGAAAAGGAACGTACTTCAGCTCTGTACCCACTGCACTCACCGTGCGCACACGTTATTTCCCAACCTTCTGCCCATTAACTCACTCAGTACGGCCAGTCCTCTCTTCTCTTCTACACAGACCCCTCGGATGTCCAGTGGGTGTCTGAATGACCCAACCTTTAGCTTCCGTCGTCAGAATTGTGGTATTCTTTGTCAACATTCACCTCTTCAGTATAAGAGCCTTCCGCTTGCAATATTTTGATGATGGTAACTGGGGTGAAACGCTTTTAACGTCGTCTCTTTCGCCGTTCGTATGGAGAGAGTTAACTCGTTCACAGGATGTTTCTTAAGGTGACAGATGCTTATCTATTTATTTATTTATCTATTTATCTACCTTTTATCCATCTATCTATCTATCAAGCTAGCTAGATGTCTGTCTGTCTGTCTATTCATTATTTATTTTTGCCAATTCATTATTCAATCATTCATTCATTTCATTTACTTATTAATCTGTCTATCCGTTTACTTATCTATCTATCATTTAATCATTTACTTAGATATTTTCTCATTGATTCATATATTCATTCATTTCTTTTTTTTTCTGTCATTTATTTATTATTCATTTTTTAATTAATAATTCAGCACGAATTATTGCAGAGCCAACAACCATCTTGTCCGTATTGCCAGGAGCGGTGTTTGGCACGGGCCATGCATTTACCGGTGTTCAAACCTGGGACCGACCTTAGGATCTTCACGCCCTTAATCACGTGCTTCCTTCCTTCCTCACTCGGGAATGGGGGTGGGGGTGGGAGTGGGGTTTAGTGGAAAGGGGGGGAAGGGAGGTGGAGAGCTAAGAGGTATGCATCAGGTTCACATTCACGACTGGTTTTGAACTGTCAGAGGTGAATGTGTGTGTGTGTGTGTGTGTGTGAGTGTGTGTGTGTGTGTGTGTGTGTGTGTGTGTGTGAGTGTGTGTGTGTGTGTCTGTCTGTGTGTGTGTCTGTGTGTGCATGAGAGAGAGAGAGAGAGAGAGAGAGAGAGGAAATGAAAAAAAAATTATTTTACACCGGTGAAAACGTTAGTGTAACAATTATGCAGAGCAAATCTGACGGAAATGACAAAGTTAATAAAACGAGAAAAAGGCACAGTTACAAGAAAGTTCACACACACACACACACACACACACACACACACACACACACACACACACACACACACACATATATATATATATATATATATATATATATATATATATATATATATATATATATATATATATATATATATACGTTCACACACCTACTTGGCGCTTTGAAAATAATATGATGTGGCATTAAATGTTATCGGGTGATATATATGCATTTTATAGTTCATGAGGGTTGTCGAGAGAGAGAACGATATATATATATATATATATATATATATATATATATATATATAGAGAGAGAGAGAGAGAGAGAGAGAGAGAGAGAGAGAGAGAGAGAGTACTGGACAATTTCGCCGTAAACTGGGTTAAAAAAACACGAATTGATATTTACTAATTGTCTGTATAAACTGGAATTAAAACAAAAAAGCATTCTTTGTTATATCTGTCTGTCTGACTGTCTGTCTCTCCCTCCCTCTCTGTCTGTCTCTCGAATACTGTGTATATTCAGTCTATTTGTGTGCATATTCTGTTCGTGTAAACATCCTTGTTTTTTTTCTTCTATGCATCCGTATATTTCAACACAAAAATAGCACAAACCACCCTCCCGCACCCCTTAAATGAAAACTAACTAAATACACACACACACACACACACACACACACACACACACACACACACACACACACACACACACACACACCAACAAGGTGATCTAACCAACAAAACGCCATTAGTGCATTTGTGAAGGATCCCTAGCAGAACGTGTTCCGCTGATGACTGGCCGATACACCTTTCTCCTCTTACCACTCCCACGTCTCTCCCCTCCCTCCTAATCCCCCCACCCCACTCACCCCCACCTTCCACGCTCCCTCTCTCTCTCCCCTTTCCCTCCCTATCCCCCACTCTCTCTCTCTCTCTCACCCATGGCTTAATACACAGCCTTCCCTCGCCAAAACACAGCGTCATACCAATATCATCGTCAACATTTTTTTTTCTTTGTTAATGTATCGATCCGACGACCTCATTTCTGGACTTGATATTAAACCACACGCGAAAAATACGATTTTGTTTTTGCCCCTCTCCTACCCTCCCAACCCTCGCCTTCCTGAATTCTCTCTCTCTCTCTCTCTCTCTCTCTGTATGTGTGTGTCTCTCTCTCTCTCTCTCTCTGTCTCTCTCTGTATGTCTCTCTCTCTCTCTCTCTCTCTCTCTCTCTCTCTCTCTCCCTCTCTCTCTCTGGTGTCACATTCATTTCGGAATTTAAGGATCGTCTTATCAACATATACAAGCAAAACTGGCATTCAGACATGGAAGAAAATGCAAGATATAATTGGTATTTTTCGTTCAAAAATATTTTCCAGTCGGAAAAAATACATTTCTATAATTACAAATAAATGGCAACGGTGTCTCCTTGCTCGATTTCGATCCAGGACCTTAGGGCTTAATACAAATAGAGTATGGTATATTCAAAATAGTGAAAGTGATAGTGTATGTCAGTTGTGTCATCAGGATTTAGAAAATGAGGATCATTTGTTTTCCATTGTAAGAATACAATGTTATTTGAAATGATTATACATTATTTACACATCCGTTTGCATTAAGACATGATCTAGTAGCTATCCTTTTCATCAAATAATGAGGACATCCTATTTTCACTCGCCAAATATATTGTAGAAGCATACAACATTCGAAGGAAAAGATTAACCGAACGATCGTTTTAACATGATAGAAACATAATACAGAATGAAATATAAGATCCATAACTCAATTTAGATTGGTAAATAACCAAAAAGAGGCTCGGCTGCAAAGTTGGATGGTCATATGTTCGAATTAATTACTTAGTATTATGCATGAGTAATATGGAATATGTTGCATTAATGTTGTGGGTGTGAATGTATGAGTGTTTATGTGTTTATGAATATGTACTTATTTGCTTGTTATTTCCCCTTATTTTTCGTTTTACTTTTTGTTTTCGTCGTTTGCTAAAATAAGCTGAATAATCTCCCTTGGCACTAGAGCTGTAAAACACTATTTGCCAATAAAAAAAATTGTCAAATTTGTCATTCTCTCTCTCTCTCTCTCTCTCTCTCTCTCTCTCTCTCTCTCTCTCTCTCTCTCTCAACGCCTTCCTAGTTTCCCTATTTAACAGATTATTTGAAAGTGGAATATTTCCGTTGGACTGGGCAAAATCCATTAATCTGCCTGTGCATAAAAAGGGACACACAAACAACCTGGACAGCTACAGATGAGTAGCCTTAACAAGTACAATTAGTAAAGTGTATACACACATCTTAAATCAAAGATTTAAAAAAAAATTGGACAGAAATAGAAGAAAAAAACATAGAGGAACAGGCGGGCTTTAGAACAGGTTATAGTACTGTCGACCATATAATTACTTTATACGCTTTAGTCCAAAAGCATCTTTTACGTAAGACTAAGCTATATGTTGCATTCGTAGACTTAAAAAAAAAAAAAGCATTTGATTCTGTGAACAGAAACATCCTGTGGAATACTCTAAGAAAAGCGGGGTACATGGAAAGTTTTACATGGCTGTTAAAAGCATTTACGATTCTGTGCTTGTATGTGTTCGTGACAAATGTATTCATTCAGACTTTTGTCAGTGTCCACGAGGGGTTAAACAAGGTTGTATGCTAAGCCCACAGCTGTTTTCCTTTTTCATCAATGGATTGGCAGTGGAGCTATCAAAGAAGGGTAGACATGGAATACAAATGATACTTGGCGCAGCATAATTGTTCTTAGTGCTATTTGGTTACAAAATCAAGTAATGCCCTTAAGCAAGAAACAGACAGACTACAACTAACAGTAAATCTCGATAAGACCAATATTATAGTTGTCCGCAATGGAGGTCATCTTCCGATTCATGAAAAATGGTGCTATGGTGACAGGGAAATAAAAGTAACCAATACATGTAGATATTCAGGTATGCTATTCACAACAAAATTGAGTTTAACGTCTGTTTGGGACGAATAAACTAGAAAGAGAAAAGGGTGTAATCCAAATTATAAAATCATTCAGGAGACTGCATTCGACTGACGCACAGCTTTTCTGGAAACTTTTCGACACACAGATTGAGCCGGCCTTGAACTATGGAGCGGAAATATGGGGACTCATGTCAAATAACCAAATTGAAAAGGTTCATACATTTGCAATAAAGCGCTTTCTTTCTGTCCCATTACACCCATCAAACACTATAATGTATGGCGAAACCGGCAGGTACCCATTGCATATTTAATCAATTATAAATTGCATAAAATATTGGCTCAAACTAACAAGACTGGCAACATCACGATTGTGTAAACAAGCATACGAGATGGTGCTGCTGCAAGAAGAGAAGGGCAAACAGAACCGGGTATTCCACATCAAGAAAACACAAACGGAACATGGATTCGGTCTTGTTTGGA
>NC_134898.1:3336647-3339147 GCF_041734735.1 Babylonia areolata | reverse complement strand
GACACACACACACACACACACACACACACACACACACACACAATCAGACAGACAGACAGACAGACAGGCAGACAGACAGACAGTCAGTCAGACGGGGACACACACACACACACACACACACACACACACACACACACGCACGCACGCACACACACACACACACACACACACACACACACACACACACACACACACACACACAAACACCACTGCCCCCAAAAAAGAGCAGCCGGAATTTCACTTCAATAAATCAAATCAAATCATGTTGTTTATAGCCAAGCCGACGACTAAGGCCACATCAGGGCTGACTTGAATAAATACGCAGTGACGAACAGCAACACGTGAGCACAATACAATACAATACAAAACAAGAAAATACAATAAGCGCAAACACACACCACAGACACGCACACAGACAGACAGACAGACACACACACACACACACACACACACACACAACAGTCACCCACCTCCCAACAGACAGATGACCAGAGCGACGACGACGACGAAGACCGATGAGGAGGACTGCACAGAGGAGGAGAGGAAGGGTGACAGGTGGCCCGGCGGTCCCATGCCCGACCTGCGCGACCCTGACCACGTGACCTGGGCAACTCGGAGCACCAGCACAGCGGCCCTGGGTGCATGCTGTTCAAATCCCGGGCCACCCACCCAGAACCACCACCATAGCCCCCCGCCCCCCGCCCCACCGGGTCTCACACACCTTGCTGCACCACTGACCGATACTCCCGAATCGCTCACAGTGTACACCGCGCGTCTGGGTTCTGGTTTCGTTCTGTCAAGTCACGGCGTTTCCTCTCTCTTCTAGCTCTTCTTCGGCAGATCCTTGCAGTTAGACCTGCTGTAGTGGTATTTGTTGTTGTAGAAGTAGTAGTAGTAGTAGTAGTAGCAGCAGCAGCAGTGGTAGTAGAGTAGTGGTAGTAGCAGCAACAGTAGCAGTTGTAGCAGCAGCAGCAGAAGCAGTAACAACAATAGCACGTTCCCAATTGTTGGTTCTTTGGCCTAGAAAATATGTTTATTGATGATAATATAATTATGAATGGAAGTGAATTATATTTGATTTTGTGATGATTACAGCACACTGAATTTTGATCACATTGAAACTACTGTTATCGTGACTCATACTGGGAAACAGGAAGAACTTAACCTTGTTTTCAAGGGTGAAAAAAACAACAACAACACACACACACACACACACACACACACACACACACACACACAAACACACAAACACACACACACACACACACACACACACACACACACACACACACACACACACACACACACACACAAACACACACACACACACACACACACACACACACACACACACACAAACACACACACAAACACACAACACACACACACACACACACACAAAGACAAACAGCAGCAGCAGCTTTGTACTGGTAGTACCAGCAGAATGGTCAGCTTCAATGTATACCTAGTGTCGCTTTTTTTTGTTTATTTGCTTGTCCGTTTGTTTGTTTGACCGTTTTTGTTATTAAAACTTCAGGACAACTACATAAGCTTTTACGTCTTTATAAAATGTAGAATTCATTTACGAACAACTTCTCCAAATCTTGTTACTTTCAAAATGTTCTTTATACATGTCCAGCTGATTGAATCAAATGCTTTTCTAAAGTCAGTCGGCACTAAAAAAAACAGGTCATCTTTTTTTTTTCTTTCTTCTAAATAATATATTTTGTCACGTATGGTTCTAATGCTATCGCCAATGTGTCTACCATGTACAAACTTGATTGATCTTCGTTGATTAATTTTGATGAAACTGAATTGATTCGATTTGTGAAAACAACTTGATCCAGTTTTATAAATTACAATTATGAGAATTGTGGGCCCCTAGGTGTTTTTTTTTTTTTTTTTAAAGATATTCTTTGGGTAAACAGTTTATCATTCAATCCTCTTCTTCGTTCTTCTCACCTCTTTTCTGGACTATCTCTTTCCTTCCTCCAGCTCTTCATTCTGTCATTCCTCCCTATTTTTTTAATTCCTTTTACTATTCCCCCTTTCCCTTCTTTCTTTCATTTACTCCTTTTCTTTCCTCTTTCTTTCCTTAATTCTTCTTTCCATCATCTCTTTCTTTCTTTCCTTCCTCCCTCTTTTGTTTGTTTCTCTCTTTCTCTCTCTCTTTTCCATCTCTCGTTCCCTTTTCTCTCTTTATCTCTCTCTTTTCCATCTCTTTCCTTCTCTCTTTCCTCCCTCTTTTCCATCTCTCGTTCCCTTTTCTCTCTTTCTCTCTCTCTTTTCCATCTCTTTCCTTCTCTCTTTCCTCCCTCTTTTCCATCTCTCGTTCCTTTTCTCTCTTTCTCTCTCTCTTTTCCATCTCTTTCCTTCTCTCTTTCCTCCCTCTTTTCCATCTCTCGTTCCTTTTCTCTCTTTTTTCTCTCTCTTTTCCATCTCTTTCCTCCCTCTTTTCCTTCTATCTCTCCTCCCTCTTTTCCATCTCTTTCCTCCCTCT